>NC_060145.1:484486392-484805281 GCF_021461385.2 Schistocerca piceifrons
AGTGTAGTGTAGTGCAGTGTAGAGTGGAGTAGAGTGGAGTTACCTAGTGCGGTGCGTGGTGCACGAGTCTGAGCAGTCGGACCAGCGGCTCCAGCGGCCGAACAGGCGGCTGTTGTAGCCGCGCAGGCCGCGCGTCACGCGCACCACGAACACCGTGGACGCCGCCCCCGCCGCCCCCACCGCCCCCGGCCTCGGCCGCCGACGCCCCCCGCGCCCCGCCTGCGGCCGCGTCGAAACCTGCGGACACCGACCACCGGCTCAGCATTCACACTCTCCGCCACTCACCACGTCTGCACAATATTAGAAGAGTCCTGAACAACATTCAGGAGCACCTGCGGGTTTTCGTGCCCGTAGGGGGCGATATATTTACATGTGACATGAAAACATTGTTATCTGCTGATCATATATACGAGGGTAGCTTAATTATTATCCGCATAGCAGTTATAAAATTTTATTGTAATCAAATACGAAACTTACATGAACATCATTTTTCGACACAGTCTCCTTGTGTTGCAATGCTCTTGGTCCATCGTTGTAATTGCTTCCTGATGCCCTCGTAAAAGAAGGTTCTCGGTTGAGCCAGGAATGCACCGCTTCTTTCACTGCTTCGCCCGAGGCAAATCGACGGCCCCTTAATGCCTCTTTCAGTGGACTAAACAAGTCATAGTCAGAACAGGCAAGATCGGGAATATATAGAGGATGATCTAGTTCTTCAAATTTGAGTTTCTGGAGCGTTTCAACAGTGTGGGCAGCAGTATGCGGACGGGCATTGTCGTGCAACAACACAACACATTTTGACAGCAATCCTCGGAGTTTGCTTCGAATTGCAGGCTTTAGCCTGGCAGTAAGCATCTCACTGTAACGTACACTGTTTATTATTGTGCCCCTTTCCCCATAATGTTCCAGTACAGGACCTTGTGGGTCCCAAAACACCGTAAGCCTCTGTTTTCCTGCGGACGGTTGTGTCTTGAACTTTTTCTTGCACAGCGAATCTGCATGTTTCCATTCAGTAGTCTGCCATTTACTCTCCGGCTCGTAATGATGGGTCTATGTTTCGTCATCAGTACTGATCCTGTCTAAAAAGTTGTCCCCTTCGTTACCATAGCGATCCAAGTGTTTTTTGCAGATGTCCATGCACGTTTGTTTATGCAACTGCGTGAGTTGTTTTGGGACCCATCTTGCACAAACTTTGTGAAACCCAAGTCTGTTGTGGATGGTTTCGTAGGCAGAACCGTGACTAATTTGCAGACGATGTGCCACTTCGTCAATAGTTAATCGTCTGTCTAAGACAATCATTTCACGTGAACGCTCAATGGTTTCTTCTGGCGGTAAACGGTCGTCCGGCTCCTTCATCGTGCGTAACACTTGTACGACCATTTCGGAATTTTTCAATCCATTCGTAGACACTCCGTTTTGGCAGAACACTGTTACTGTACTGTACTGAAAGTCTTCCATGAATTTCGGCCCCTGATACGCCTTCCGACCACAAAAAACGGATCACTGAACGTTTCTCTATTTTGGTGGAAATAGACAGCGGAGCAGCCATGATTAACAGCACGACAGCCATAACGAAACTAACCTATCAGCTTGAAAATTGCCAAGATAGAACAACAAATAAACATGGCATGCGTCATCAACGTAAAACGACAGTACTATCAAAATAAACGAAAATATAACTAAATTGCGGTAATAATTGACTTACCTTCGTATATTCACATAGTAAAACCTGTGTTTAAATTTCTAGATTCTGTGCTTTCCCACCATTTACGTTATTTTCTGTTAGTCCCGTATTCCTCCAATAAGTCTTTTCCTGACGCTAAAAAATGTTTGAGCGTATAAAAACAAATTTTATTGCTTTTTGCTTAACGCTCACTGCCCATCCAGTGAACGCAATTGGATTTCAATTCACAGTTCAGGAAGGTAAGGGGACATTACATTTAACTCTGTAAAGTTGGTGAGATGTACTTTGACTGCACAGGAAGATACAGGAGCTACAAGTGCTGCAGAACACAGCCTCGTGGCGAGCGTTGGACGTCCTGTACTTCACTAAGATCGCTCAATCCCACTCCTTCTCCAGGGACTTTTATCTTTCCTTCGTACGTCTAGAACCCGCCACGTCTGCAACCTCGGGACGTATAACGGGAACAAAGATCCAGCGGCCCTTGTGGCTGCTAAGTGATAGAGACCACTTATTTCAAAGTCATCATCATTCACCAACTCCAAGCCATAATTATGTCGATAACCATCAATCAGCTGCCGTCACGCCACACTGACCAATGCCTGGATAGCTAACGCCATGCCTTGACGTCACATATTCAGATAAAAGCCGACTGACAACATACATTTGAGGTTTATGAAGATGCGCAAACATAGCCACCTGGGAACAGGGAGGGTGACTTTCGTTCCTTAGGAAGATAAGACTCCCGAGACGGAACTCTCGCCACGGATATCCTTGTTAATGGGAGCGCTTACACATTTAGTACATGCGAAGACGAAAAAAACGACGCACCAGGTGGCAATTATTCGAATGCGACGAAAATCGGTAGATACGATTTACATAAGAGAAAAACAAATGATTACAATTTTAGAAAAACTGGATGATTTATTCAAGGCAAAGAGTTTCACAGATTGAACGTTGGTTCATCTCTGGCCATTCTGCAGCAAGTTATTGGGCTTGGCATTGACTGACAAAGCTGTTGGATGTCATCCTGAAAGATATCGCGCCAAATTTTGTCGAATTGGCGCGGTAGATCGTCAAAATACCGGGCTGGTTGGAGGATCCTCACCGTAATGCACGAAACGTTCTCAGGTCGGGAAACATTCCTCGACCTTGGTGGCCAAGGTAGTGTATCGGAAGTTCCAAGACAGGGCATAGAGACTCTCGCTTTGTGTGGCCGGCATTATGTTGCTGAAATGTAAGCCCAAGGATGGCTTGCCATGAAGGTCAACACACGTTACGTACAATATTGTGGACTGCAAGGGTGCCGCAGATGACAACAAAAGGGGTCTTGCTATGAAAATAAATTGCACACCAGACCATCACCCCTGAATGTCCGGCGATATGTCCGCAGCTCGTGGTCTAATGGCTAGCGTTGCTGCCTCTGGATCACAGAGTCCCGGGTTCGACTTCCGGCCGGATTGGGGGATTTTCTCTGTCCGGGGACTGGGTGTTTCTGTTGTCCTCATCATTTCATCATCATCATCATCATCGTTCGTAATAGTGGCTAGATTGGTCTGCGTAAAAAATTGGATAGTGTAAAAATTGGGACTTTGTATAGGCGCTGATGACTCAACAGCTGAGCGCCCCCCAAACAAAACATCATCGGGCGATATGGCGGGCGACGGTCAGGGCGTCTCTGGACAAATCTTCGGCCTGGAATCTCTTTGACTGGAGTAGAACTGCCTTCAGCGATGCGTCTCGTTTCGAACTGAGTCCAGACGACCAGCGAAGACGCGTCCAGAGAAGCGCCGGACAGCGATGGGATACAAACTTGACCGTCACCTGCTACACAGTCGGACAACCAGGAGAGATGGTATGGGATGACATTTCTTTCCATAGCAAGAACCTTCGGTTGTCATCTGCGGTACCTTTACAGCCCAGCGGCACGTCGACGATATTCTATGCCCTGTCTTGTTGTCCTTCATTGCAAGCCATTTTGGGCTTCAATGTCAATAAGATAGTGTCCGCCCACATAGGCGAGAGTCTTCGTGCTTCCCGAACCCTACCTTGGCCAGCAAGGTCGCCGAATCTCACCGAAAATGAGAACGTTTGAAGCATTATGAGATGGGTCTTACAACCGGATTAGGATTTTGACGATCTAACGCGCCAATTGGACAGAATTTGGCGCGATATCGCTCGAGACGACATCCAGCAACTCTATCAGTCAAAGCGAAGCCGAATAACAGCTTACGTAAGAGCAGAGGTGGACCTAAGCGTTATTGACTTGTTCAATTTGCGAAGGTCTTCCTGTTGAATAAACCGTCCAGCGTTTCTAAAATTGTAAACATTTGTCTGTCTGTGCATGTAGTCACATCTACCGATTTCCGTCTCATTTGAATAATTCCTTCGGAGTGCGTCGCCCTATTTCTTTATCTCAGAGTGTATTTTTGTGGTGTCACCGCCAGACACCACACTTGTTAGGTGGTAGCCTTTAAATCGGCCGCGGTCCGTTAGTATGCGTCGGACCCGCGTGTCGCCACTGTCAGTGATGACAGACCGAGCGCCGCCACACGGCCGGTCTAGTCTACAGAGACTCACTAGCACTCGCCCCAGTTGTACAGCCGACTTTGCTAGCGATGGTTCACTGCCTACATACGCTCTCATTTGCAGAGACGATAGTTTAGCATAGCCTTCAGCTACGTCATTTGCTACGACCTGTCCGCAGCTCGTGGTCGTGCGGTAGCGTTCTCGCATCCTGCGCCCGGGTTCCCGGGTTCGATTCCCGGCGGGGTCAGGGATTTTTCTCTGCCTCGTGATGACTGGGTGTTGTGTGCTGTCCTTAGGTTAGTTATGTTTAAGTAGTTCTAAGTTCTAGGGGACGAATGACCACAGATGTTAAGTCCCACAGTGCTCAGAGCCATTTGAGCCTTGCTACGACCTAGCAAGGCGCCATATTCGTAATTAGAATGAATTCTGAACAGACAATAATGTGAATCATGTACCGTCAAGAGCGACATTCATCATTAATGGATTAAAGTTAAGTATCAAACTAATTTCTTCCGCTTTCTGAATTCTCATTCCTTGTCATGTTCCAGACCTCACGTCAGTATAGTCGTTCCCTCCTCACGCCAGCCTGCGTGAGCTAAAACGTGTGCATTTCGGCCTCCATTAGTAACTCGGTGTTGGCTCTTCTGCCAACACAACAATTTTATCACTCAGTTGACCGGCAGCTTCATTCCTTTCTTGGTTATTGAAGCTTATTGGCAATGCCCGGAATTTGTAGGTGTGTAATGTTTCTTTCATTACGAAGCACGCATTGTTAACAAATAATAAAATCCAATAGATATATAAATGTATGAACATAGTAACTCTTCTCGAAAGAAGGATCCCAGATTGATGAACAGTTCTCAAGAATCGGTCGAACGAGCAAAGCACGCAGAAGTGCCGAAAGACGACGTGGCAGAGACTCGACTAATGTCTGAAGTAGTGCTGGAGGGAATTTACACCATGAATCCAGCACAGCTGTCCATAAACCCGTAAAGTACGATGGGGTGGAGATCTCTTCTGAACAGCACATTGCAAGGCATCCCAGATACGCTGAATAATGTTCATGTCCGGGGAGTTTGGTAGCCAGCGGAAGTGTTTAAACCCAGAAGACTGTTCCTGCAGCGAGTATGTATCAATTCTGGACGTGCTGGGTGTCGCAATGTCCTGCTGGAATTGCCCAATGCGCAATGAACATGAATGGATACAGCTGATCAGACAGGATGCTCCTTACGTGTCACATGCCAGAGTCGTATCTAGACGTATCAAGGGTCCAATATAATTCCAATTGCACACGCTCCACACCATTACAGAGCCTCCACCAGATTGAACAGTCCCCTACTGACATGCAGGGTCCATGCATTCATGAGGTTGTCTCTATACCCGTACGCGTCCATCCACTCAACACAATTTCAAACGAAACTAGTCCGACCAGGCAACATGTTTACGGTCATCAACGGCCCGATGTCGGTGTTGACGGGCCCAGGCGAGGTTTAAAGCTTGATGTCATGAAGTCATTGAGGGTACACGAGTGGGCCTTCCGCTCCGAAAGTCCATATCGATCATGTTTCGTTGAATGGTTCGTACGCTGATACTTGTTGATGGCCCAGCATTCAAATCTGCAACAATTTGCGGAATGTTTGCTCTTCTGTAACGTTGAACGATTTTCTTCAGTCGTCGTTGATCCCGTTGTTGCAGGAGCTTTTTCCGGCCGCGGCGATATCGGAGATTTGATGTTTTACCGGATTCCTGATATTCACGGTACACTCGTGAAATGGTCCTACAGGAAAATCCCCACTTCATCGCCACCTCGGAGATGCTGTGTCCCATCGCTCGTGCGCCGACTATAACACCTCGTTCAAACTCACTTAAATCTTGATACCCTGCCGTTGTAGCAGCAGTAACCGATCTGCCAACTGCGCCAGACACTTGTCTTACATAGGGGTTGCCGACCACAGCGTCGTATTGTGACTGTTTACATATCACTATATTCGAATAAGCATGCCTATACCAGTTTCTTTGGCGCTTCAGTGTATATGTTCATTCCACTTAAGGTCGCTCTGGATATTTTACTGTGGTTTCCAGCATTTTTTCATCAGTATTGTAGCTGTAAAGTAGCGGATTTCTTTTGCTATGTACGCGCAATGTGTTACATTTATTTACGTTCAGGATCCGCTGCCTGATCGTGTACCATCCAGAAATCCTCTGCAGGTCCTTCTGCAAATAATTACTGTGTTCTGGTGTTGATGCTTTGTTGTAGACAACCGCATCATCTGCGAACTACCTACTAGCTCATTTATATGCATTGTAAACCGTAGCTGCACCATCATATTTTCTCGGGGTACTCCACAAATTACCTTTACCTCTACGGATTTTGTTCCGTTAAGAGCGACGTGTTGAGTTTTAACTGTAGGGAAGTCTTGAATCCAGTCGCATATGTGCTCCGATACTCTTAACCTCGTATTATTTTATTTCATGGTACTGCGGGACGGTGACAAATGCCTTCCTGAAGTCAAGGAACACGGCATCAACCTGAGGGCCGATTTCTGCAACGCTGTGGACCTCATGGAAGAACACAGCGAGCTGAGTTAGCAAGACCTCTGTTCGCGGAATCCACGTTCATTTTTATAGAAAAGATGTTCATTCTCTAAAAACATCGTAAACATGAGCACAAAACATGTTCCATAATTTTGCCACAGACTGGCGTCAACGATATAGGTCTATAATTACGTGCATGTGTCCTACGACCCTTCTTGAAAACGGAAATGACCTGCGCTTTTCCCAGTCGCTAGGTACCCTTCGTTGCTCCAGCGACTTACGATAAACTGCTGCTGGAAGGGGAGCAAGTTCTTTCGCATAATCTCTATGGCATCTCGCAGCTATCTCATCTGGTCCTGATGCCTTTCCACTACAAACTGATTGTACTTGTTTCTCTGTACCACGATCAGTTACGTCAACATTTGACATTTCGGAGTTCTTACGATGATTGAAAGCAGGGACCGTATCACGATCTTCCGCCGTGAAACAGTTTCAGAAGACCGAAATCAGTATTTCTGAATTCCCTTTGTCATTTTCCGTTTCGGTACCAGTGTGGTCATTGACTGACAGAAAAGATCGTTTAGAGTCGCTTACCGATTTTGTATAATACCAAAATCTCTTACGGTTTTTAGTCAGATCTGATGACAAAATTTTACTTTCAGTCACTGAACGCTTCCCTCATTGCTCTCCTTACGATCATTTTCGCTTCGTTTATCATTTGCTTGTCAGCTAGGTTTTGGATTCTCTTTAATCTGTCATTGAGGTCTCTTTGTTTACGTAGCAGTTTTGTGACACGGCTCTTAAGCCACGGTGGGTGTTCGCCATCCTTCACGGCCTCGCTCGGAACGTACTTGCGTAACGCATACTGGGAGATGCATTTGAATTTTTTCCATTTGTGCTCCACATCTTCGTACCTTGCACTGAATATTTGTTGTTGACTACTCAGATACCCTGTAATTTGTATCCTGCCACTCTTCCTTAGAAAAATATTTTCCTACCTTTCTTAACATTCCTCGTAATACGCGTAGTCGTAGATGCTACCACAGCCTTTTGATCATTGACGCCCTCCTCTACTTTGCCCTCCCCTCTGGCACCAGTTTTGATCGCGTGACTCCCCAGATCTACAGCCCGCAAGTCGAAGTAACCCCCTATTGCAACGCCATGGTCAGGAAAGTTATTCACGAAATTCTGCAAGTTGTTTGTGAAGCGCAGTACCACTAAAGCTCCGCGCACTCCCCGCCATTACCAAACTGACGACTACTTGATGCCTCGGGATGTGTCCTACGAACCGATCCCTTCTTTTAATCAAGTTATGCCATATATTTATTTCACCAAATTCGATTGAGAATCTCATCATCAGTTACCCGGCCTAACCATCTACCTAACGTTCATAATTTTTCTGTAGTACCAAATTTCAAAAGCTTCTGTCTTCTTCTTGTCTATCATTTCCATACAAAGCGACGTTCCGCACATATACCTTGAGAAGATATTCCTTACACTGGAATCTATTTTAGACGTTAACAAATTCCTTTTTTTCAGAAATGTTTTACTTGCTATAGCCAGTCTGGATTTAATATCCTCTTTACATCGGCCGTGATCAGTTTATTTGCTGTTCAAATAGCAGAACTCACCTACTGAGTTTAGTGTCTCGTTCTCTAATCTAATTTTCTCAGTATCTTCTGCTTTAATTTGACTACATTCGATTACCTTTGTTTTACTTTTGTTGTTGATGCTTATCTTATAATCTCTTGACAAGACACTATCCATACCATTTACTGCTCTTCCAAGTCACTTGCTGTCTCTGAAGGAATTACCGTCGGCAAATCTCAAAGTTTTTATTTCTTCTCCCTGAAATTTAATTCCCTCTCCAAATTTCTGCTTGTTTTCCTTTACTGCTTGCTCAATGTACAGATGAAATAACATCAGGTGTAGACTACAAACCGGCCCCGTTACCTTCTCAAATACTGCTTCCCTTAATGTCCTTCGATTGTTATATACTGCTGTCTGATTTCTCTACAATCTGTAAATAAACTTTAGTTCCCTGTATTTAATCCCTGCTACATTCAGAATTTAAAAGAATGAGTTCCAGTCAACGTTTATCAAATGCCTTCTCTATAGCTAAGACTGTTATAAACATGGGTTTTACTTTCTTTAGTCTAAGTTAAGTCATAGGATCTGCATTGCTTCACGTGTCTCTAATTTCTTCTAGAATCTAAACTGTTCTTCCCCGAGGTCGGTTTCTTCGTTTTTCCATTCTTCTTCAAACATATCGTGTCAGTATTTTTCAGCCATAACTTAATGAACTGATGAACCAGTAATAATCATATCCAAATGCCTTCTTTGGAATTTGAGGTACATCCTTCTTAAGTTCTGAGAGTATTTCTCCTGCCTTCTGCACGTTGTACACCAAGTGGAATAGTTTTATCATGGCTGGCTCTCCCAAAGATGCCAATAATACTGAGCGAATGTCATCTACTACAGGGACCTTGTTCTGAGTTCGGTCTTTCGCTGCTCTGTCAAATTCTTCTTGCACAACTATATCTCCCATCTCATCTTTATTTACTTCTTCTCTCCTTTTAAAAATATTGCCTCCAAATCCACTTCCCCTTTATATTTTCGTTCAAACTTTCAGCTTTCACTTCTTTCCTTGGCACTGTGCTGCCATTTGATCTCTTGATCTTCAAACTGCTGCATCTATTTTCTCCAAAGGTCTCTCCAATTTTCCTAATCATGCGTCCTTGTACAGCTTTGCATTTGTCCTCTAGCTATTCCTACTCAGCCATCTGTCAGTCTCATTTGTGGAGTTACAGTTTGTTTTCTAATATTAACGAAATAGATAATTATGTAAATGGGGTGCAATATTTTTCGTGAGAAGGTGTATCACACTCTATAGTACTAAACGGCTAACCCAGTTCGTGGTCCGTGGTGGATGTCAGGCTGCCTATCTAACGGCTTCCAGGGGCAACAAAAATTTTTGACTTGCAGTATTATTACTGACCGAATTCAAAAATTTAAATGCTGTCACAATCTACTCATTAAGAGGTGTAACCTCACGTTAGACGTTTAGCACAGTGTGTACGTCTCGAAGCAGTGTAACTCAGTGTGTGCATATACTGAGATAATATGTGTGTCCAGACGAGAAGACGACCGACCTTTTCAAGCACGTTCTGACCTCCACGTATTTTCATTTTAATGGAGAATACTATGAACAAACAGGAGTCGCAATGGGGAGCCCACTCTCGCCTGTGGTCGCGAATTTCTATATGGAGTACTTCGAGGAGAAGGCTTTGGCGTCATCCAAATGGAAAACTACTTGTTTTCTACGTTATGTGGATGACACGTTCGTGATCTGGCCCCAGGGAAGGGACAAGCTCCTAGACTTCCTTACACACCTGAAATCCATACATCCGAACATCAAATTCACTATAGAGACCGAAGCAGAAGGAATATTAACATTCCTGGACCTCATAGTCACAAGAAGAGCGGATGGCACCCTGTGCCACGGAGTATACAGGAAGAAAACGCACACCGACCAGTATTTGCAAGCGGATAACTGCCACCATCCTGTGCAGAGGAATGGGGTGCTGAAAACACTGTTGCACAGGGCGCGCACCATCTCTCACGCAGAGAGTCTGCCCCAAGAGCTGGAACACCTCAAAACTGTATTCCGGAAAAACGGGTACTCGGAATCGCAGATCAGACGCGCTCTCCACTCCATCTCTACATTACGTGTGGAGACGGAAGAAGTCAGGAAGAAAGAGATAGCCACTTCCTATGTACCGCATACTGGCGCACTCTCGGGGAAAATAGGACGAATATTGAGGAAACACCGAGTAGGAACTGTCTTTTGCCCACCAAATAAAACACGAGCATTATTGCGAAGTGTCAAAGACGATCTCGGTTTGCGGAAGGCCGGAATATACCAGATTCCGTGTCAGCGTGGGAAGATTTATATTGGACAGACAGTGCGCACCATCGAAGATCGTTGCCGAGAACATCAGAGGCACACTCAACTTGGGTACCCCAACAAGTCGACGGTCGCAGAGCACTGTTTGTCCGAAAATCACGAAATTGACCACCAACATACCAGGGTCTTGGCATAGACATGTAAATACTGGGACAGCGTCGTTAGAGAGGCTATCGAAATTCGTACCAGGGACGGACTCACCGACCGAGATTGCGGCTACGTCAGCAGGGCATGGGAACCAGCATTGAGTCTAATTAAAAAGACGCTCAGCAAAGGAAACGAACGGGCGACTAGGGCGGACGAGGCAATTACACCGACGCCACCACAGACGCCGACGCCAGCGCCTCAGCGACCGCTGACGCACGGGCGCGGACCGCGGAGAGAACGCCTCGCTAGGGGAGGGGATTTAAGACGGCCGCCCGCCCTCAGGAGCTCACTATGCGCGGTGCTGCTCGAGATGTCGATGAGAGAGGTGCCTTACCATGCGAAGGGTGTCGTCCGTCGGGGCCAGCTCAGGCGACTCAGCTGATCTCGGTGGCGGCCCCTTCCGGCCCCCACCTATGACGAACCAGCTACCGGCTCCCGACTACGGCAAGGATGACTCTTTTACTTCTGACTTGGACTCTCGTGACCGAGCGTTCATTTTTATGAACAAGCTCGGTCACGGGGGCTCCTACCTTGGCGGAGAAGACGATGAAGCGGCCATACTCGCCTTCTGTAATATTCGGAAGGCTGCTGCACTACCGAACACGAGGCAGCAAGAGTCGGGTGCGCCACCGAGAGCCTCGCCGGTCGCATTGCGAGAGTTTGCTGGCCCGGCGGCCTCGGCGGGTGTTGCGCCGCGGGACTCGACCGTTCGAGAGGTCGATGTGCCCCCGGTTGCCCCTCTGGCCGCAGAGACACAGGGAGAGCCCGTGCCTGCGCTAGTTGATGCTCCGTCCTGCGCTGGGGGAAACCCCGCGGTCTGGACGGGGGCACAGTCAGCTGCAGGGGCCACCGCGATGGAAGCCATGGAACTGCCGGACGCAAATCTTGCTGACAAGGGAACCTCCCCATCGCACCCCCCTCAGATTTAATTATAAGTTGGCACAGTGGATAGGCCTTGAAAAACTGAACACAGATCAATCGAGAAAACTGGAAGAAGTTGTGTGGAACTATGAAAAAATAAGCAAAATATACAAACTGAGTAGTCCATGCGCAAGATAGACAACATCAAGGATAGTGTAAGCTCAGGAGCTCCGTGGTCCTGTGGTTAGCGTCAGCAGCTGCGGAACGAGAGGTCCTTCGTTCAATTCTTCCCTCGAACGAAAAGTTTAATTTTTTATTTTCAGACAATTATTATCTGTACGTCCGTTCGTGCGATGCGATCACTTTTTTGGGAGTGATTATCACATCCACAAGAAAACCTAAATCGGGCAAGGTAGAAGAATCTTTTTACCCATTCGCCAAGTGCACAAGTTAGTTGGGTCGAGAACATATTCCTGTCATGTGACGCACATACCGTCACCAGTGTCGTATAGACGTGTTTTTCTATGGATGAATCGGTTGACCTATGACCTTGCGATCAAATGTTTTCGGTTCCCATTGGAGAGGCACGTACTTTCGTCTACTAATCGCACGGTTTTGCGGTGCGGTCGCAAAACACAGATACTAAACTTATTACAGTGAACAGAGACGTCAATGAACGAACGGACAGATCATAACTTTGCGAAAATAAAGAAAGTAAACTTTTTACTCGAGGGAAGACTTGAACGAAGGACCTCTCGTTGCTCAGCTGCTCACGCTAACCACGGGAGCACGGCGCTCCTGAGCTCGCACTATCCTTGATGTTGCTTATCTTTGCGCATGGACTAGTCAGTTTGTATATTTGCTTATTTTTTCATACTTCCACACAACTTCTTCCTGTTTTCTCGATTGATCTGTGTTCAGTTTTTCAAGGCCTATCCACTGTGTCAACTTATGATTAAATCTGAGGGGGGTGCGATGGGGAGGTTCCCTTGTGAGGCGATTGCCGAGGCAGAGCGTCGCGACGTCGACCCTGACAATGCCCGCGCGCCCAGAAAGCGCCGGGCTGTGACGCACGACGATTCCGACAACTCCTCCCGCGAGGCCGCGGAAGAAGGCATCTAGGGCCTCCGGCGCCTCCACCACAGAGGCTGTGACGACGGTCGCGGACTCCTCCCGGAGCACCGCCAAGCCGAAACCGACAACGAAGAGGCAGCGACCCCATCGTTCGCCTGCTGCCTCCCGGCATCCTGATGCGGACGGCTCTGTTGCCCCACCCAGGTGGCACACCGCCAGGGCTGCTGCGCTGCAGCAAACGCAACCGCTGCCGACCACCGACACTATTGCGGGCGCCAGCCTAGACGCGACGGAGGACGGCGAAGAAGAAGCCGCCGCCCACACCGCCTATCGTCGTCCAATGGGACGGCGCCTTCGAGGATTTCCAGCCGAAAGTTGACAGGTTGGCCACGTCCACTACTGTCAAGGTCGCCGGCCGTGACCTCTACACGTTCACAGTGACGACCAATGCAGAGTACCGCGCGGTGATGGACACCATCTGCGCTGATGGCCTCCCTGCTACGAGCACCCTTCCGAGCCGCTCAAACTTCTGAAGGTGCTATTCCGTCACCTTCCCCTCAAGTTTGGTGCGGACTACCTCCGAGAGAGCTCGAGGACGTGGGCTTTCGCATCCGGTCCACCGGCCTCATGAAGTCCCCTCGAACCCACCGAGACATGTTGCTGTATCAGGTTGTCCCCGTTGACAACCTGGAAAACTGGAAGATTTCCTAGATGCAGCGGGTCGGCTGCGTGAAGGTCGAGGTGGAACCGCTTCGGACCAAAGGCTAGAGGCCGCAGTGCTTCTCATGCCAGAAACTGGACCATACAGCGCCGCTGCGTAAAGTGCGCGAGACAGCACGAGAGCAAATCCTGCGGGCTCACCCGAGAAGAATAACCGACGTGCTGCAACTGCGCACGGCCACAAGTTGCCAGTTAGAGAGGCTGTTCGGCCTTCAAACGGGGCCGAAACCAGCAACGAGGCGTGGCTGCTCCTTCTCTTAAAGTGCACCCGTCCACCAGCTTCGCAGCCGCCACCGAGGGCGGACCGTCTCCCTCCTCCACCCAGCGATCGGAGCAGGCCGCTGGCGAGCGGCAGCAGCCGTCTGCGCCGTCCGCGGCTTCGCCTGGGCGGGTGGCAACCGCCGGCGCCACGCCTGACGCGCGGGATGCCGCCCCACGCAGGCGTCGCAGGCGCTCGGGACGGGTTACCCATGCTGCAGGGCAACGGACTGCCGCCGACACACTGCCGCGGCGGCAGCCGGCGACTCGTGCTGCGCCGCCACTGCAACTAAACTACTGGCCATTAAAATTGCAACACCACCAAGATGACGTGCTACAGAGGCGAAATTTAACCAACAGGAAGACGATGCTGTGATATCCAAATGATTAGCTTTTCAGAGCATTCACTCAAGGTTAACGACACCTACAACGTGCTGACATGAGAAAACTTTCCAACCGATTTCTCATACACAAACACCACTTGACCGGCGTTGCCTGGTGAAACGTTGATGTGATGCCTCGTGTAAGGAGGAGAAATGTGTACCATCACGTTTCCGACTTTGATAAAAGTCGGATTGTAGCCTATCGCGATTGCGGTTTATCGTATCGCGATATTGCTGCTCGCGTTGGTCGAGATCCAATGACTGTTAGCAGAAGGGTAATACGGAACGCCGTGATGGATCCCAACGGCCTCTTATCACTAGCAGTCGAGATGACAGGCATATTATCCGCATGGCTGCAACGGATCTTGCAGCCACGTCTCGATCCCTGAGTCAACAGACGGGGACGTTTGCAAGACAACAACCATCTGCACGAACAGTTCGACGACGTTTGCAGCAGCATGGACTATCAGCTCGGAGACCATGGCTGCGGTTACCCTTGACGCTGCATCACAGAGCGCCTGCGATGGTGTACTCAACGACGAACCTGGGTGCACGAATGGCAAAACGTCATTTTTTCGGATGAATCCAGGTTCTGTTTACAGCATCATGATGGTCGCATCCGTGTTTGGCGACATCGCGGTAAACGCACATTGGAAGCGTGTATTCGTCATCGCGATACTGGCGTATCACCCGGCATGATGGTAGGGGGTGCCATCGGTTACAAGTCTCGGTCACCTCTGCTTCGCATTGACGGCACTTTGAACAGTGGACGCTACATTTCAGATGTGTTACGACCCGTGGTTCTACCCTTCATTCGATCCCTGCGAAACCGTACATTTCAGCACGATAATACACGACCGCATGTTGCAGGTCCTGTACGGCCTTTCTGAATACAGAAAATGTTTAACTGCTGCCATGGCCAGCACATTCTCCAGACCTCTCACCAATTGGAAACGTCTGGTCAATGGTGGCCGAGCAACTGGCTCGTCACAATACGCCAGTCACTACTCTTGATGAACTGTGGTATCATGCTGAAGCTGCATGGGCAGCTGTACCTCTCTTTGACTCAATGTCCAGGCGTATCAAGGGCGTTATTACGGCTAGTGGTGGTTGTTCTGGGTACTGATTTCTCAGGATCTATGCACCCAAATTGCGTGAAAATGTAATCACATGTCAGTTCTAGTATAATATATATGTCCAATGAATACCCGTTTAACATCTGGATTTCTTCTTGGTGTAGCAATTTTAATGGCTAGTAGTATAGCTGCCGATGTTCCACGGCAGTTGTCGTCTGCGGAGCGGTTGCAACTCTATAGCCAGGGACGCTCACTGAGGACAGCTCGTCAAGGTCGCTCCAACTCCCAACACCCTAGGTCAGCGCAGGAACAGCAGCTCCGCTGCCTCTACACCTGGCATATGTCGCCAGTGTTTTACAGCGAGCGAGCGTCAGGAGCTCACTTCGTCAGCGCACCTGATGATGGCGACATGTCTGATCGCCGAAATATTGTGCCCGCTGGACACTGGACCGGCAGTACACCCGTGGACTGTCCGAGCAGTATGTGTCAAATTTTCAAGAATGAGAGTTCTTAGCGACTTCCAACTAATTTTGCACGTAGTTTCAAACCATTGTGAAACCATTTCTTGCTGACGCCCCCACAAAATGAGGAAAGGACAAAACGCGTTGTACCCACGCTGCGACCATCGACCAGTAGGTGACTAATGCACTGATAGAGGCTGCAGACTGCACGGATCTATTCTCTTCCACAAGACACGTGATCGAAAGTAGGCCTAGCTGTAGCCCATCATCGAGTGGTATTTAGGGCAACACTCGGTTCAGACCACACTAGTTCGCTCTGAGTGAGTTTTTCTGGGCCAGACACTTATTTTGCAAGGAATCCATAGTCAGGATTCTCACTCGAGAGCCATTCCGTGTCGTGGCTGCTTTTCGCGTCTGACTTAGCGACGACAGGAGCTACCAGCAGAGGACTTACAAAGTGTTCGTGGCCTTCTCGTCGAAGACAGGGGTTCCGTTGTCGTGGTAAACTTGTGTCCTTTTAAATTTATTCCTGTTGAACTTTCAACTGGCTACTTGCTGAGCTTAGACATTTTTGCTCCCTGCCAGGCTTATCCTTTGTTCGTTCAATCTGTACTTTAACTGACTTTGACTTTTATAAAGAGTGCAATTAATGAACATAGACTCAGTGACAACCTAACCAACCTTCAGCTCCCAGAAATATTATTGTTCCATTTCATGAAGCGACTTTTCTTATGTTTTGTTTCAATCCACGTCAGAGTAGAAGTACTATTAATCGTTGATAAATAAACTTGTCCACATATTCCTACCTGGACTTTTTTTTGTGCGGTCATTGGTGGACATATCACTGTTTACCACATTTTTCCTGTTCTTGTAGTAAAACGTTTGTGTGAGACATGGTGTTTTAATATATTACTTCTTTGGCCCGCCCGGTTGGCCGTGCAGTCTAACGCACGGCTTTCCGGGCGGGAAGGAGCGCCTGGTTCTCCGGCACGAATCCGCCCGGCGGATTTGTGTCGAGGTCCGGTGAACCGGCTAGGCTGTTTTCCATCTGCCTCGGCAATGTGCGCTGGTTCCCCTTATTCCGCCTCAGTTACACTATGTCGGCGATTGCTGCGCAAACAAGTTCTCCACGTCCACGTACACCATCATTACTCTACCACACAAACATAGGGGTTACACTCGTCTGGTGTGAGACGTTCCCAGGGGGGTCCACCGGGGGCCGAACCGCACAATAACCCTGGGTTCGGTGAGGGGCGGCGGAGGGGTGAAGTGGACCGCGGTAGTCGTCGTGGGGTTGTGGACCACTGCGGCTGCAGTGGGGACGGAGCCTCTCCGTCGTTTCTAGGTCCCCGGTTAACATACAATACAATACAATACAACATTACTTCTTTGCTACTGACTCTATTCGCAACACATTTTGCAGACAGTGTCGACATACATCACTAAAGGCACCTCAAAAATTATGGCACTGTGCGACACACAGTTTAGGAGATACGACATGATGGACAATTTTGCTTAAAATAGAGTGCAAAATACTGGGACTACACTATCCAGTGTTTGATAATGACATCACTTCTTAACGATTTCCAACAAACGTTTAACATAATTTAAACCTTTTGTGAACTTCTTCTCACTTACACAATTTGACATCAAATATTTAACACTTTAACTCATTGTAAAGCAATTAGAATCTTGAATCTATTTCATGCATCAGAATTCGATGCTTTAAGGAATTGGGTGTTTACTTGTTGTATACTGACTCATTCCACGTGACAGTGAGAAACTGCCACTAACGCAGGTTGTGAGCGAGTAGTGGGACTGCGGGGGTTGCGACTCACCCACCTTGTCTTTGCGCCTGTGGTTGTGGCCGCCGCCGCCAGGTGGCCGGCGGTGCCTGCGGTCGGGCCGCCGCCTCCCCGTCACACCCCGCACGCGCCACCCTTCTGGCGCCCACAGCTCCCTGCAACACGGCGTCACGGCTCTTCACACACCGAGCTCCTACCTGCTGTATACCTGGATGTAGAACTCTGGTCTCACAGCACACCTGCACATTCCTGTCACCTGTTTCGTTCAAGATCGTTGTTCTCGACAACATTAAGAATTATTTACTTATTTCTGTCATATACGTTTAATCGTTTGCTGTCTGAAACAGCATTACTACAGTATTAGACCATTTCATTAGAAGATGCAGAACAGTTGGTAACACGCTTCAACACAGATCAGTAAAGTACTAATTGGTATGAAAAGAGAAGTTGCAGGCAGCCAGTGACTGAGAGAGGCGAGAGGGGAGAGGGGAGAGAGAGGGGGGGGGCAGAAGCTGGAACACAGTTCAGAAATCAGCAGCATGGTGGTAATAATACAACAATGGAACCCATGCAGCTAAATATTTCCGAAATGTACGGTTCAGACTTGTACTGAGGTGTCCTTGCAGTCCATCAGCTGATTGTAACCTCCAAGTGCATCATATTCTACCTTTCTTGGTTGTCACCGTTGATATGCTGAGACACTCATTTTGGAACTTTCATGTACTTGACTATATTAGAAATGAGTATGAATGACATTTTGATTTCTTGACAGTGCCCAAAATGGAGGTCATATAGCATTTTCTATAACATTTACGGGGTACAAGTCATGATACCCCCAAAAATCTGGACACTCCGCCAAAATTCAGACATCTGGCAACACTCGTCATGTCTCTATCCCTGATATAGTGTGTAAGGAACACCAGAGTGCTGACCTGTCCAACACAAAATAGTGTAGAAAAAAGCCTCAGCAAGGAGTTGGAGAGATATACAAGGAGGAGCACGAAGAGGAGGAAGAAGGCGAATAAAGGAAGTGTGTTAGCTAACTAAGTTAACTGCACAAGTCTATAATTGCTTATAGTGATAAAAAAATGAGAAACAAGCAAGGTAGGCCATGCCATCCACAGCAGTGTTTCTCACATGATTCAACTCGTCGCCCAGTGCAGCCTTGGAATGGTGACCAACCCCTACGTCAAATCTCCCTCATCCAGTTACACGTTTTCATTACACAAACACCATCTCATACCACTCCCTTCCATTAACTGTTCAAGGTGTGGAAACTCCCACTGGAGCGTGGAAATACCCATGTTGCAGACAGCTGGTCAATACCACTGTGGCCCTTTTGGGCAAGGCTAAGTCTATCATGCACAAAAGAAACTGAAATAATTTTACAGCACATTACTTTTACAGGCAGACGTTACTCACATTGAATCTACATCTAAAATTGAAATATAAATTTAATTAACACTTCAGTGGAACACGCTATGTAATATAGGACAATGATGGTAAAGATATACACTACTGGCCATTAAAATTGCTACACCAAGAAGAAATGCAGATGATAAACGGGTATTCATTGGACAAATATATTATACTAGAACTGACTTGTGATTACATTTTCACGCAATTTGAGTGCATAGATCCTGAGAAATCAGTGCCCAGAACAACCACCTCTAGCCGTAATAACAGCTTTGATACGCCTGGGCATTGAGTCAAACACAGCTTGGATGGTGTGTACAAGTACAGCTACCCATGCAGCTTCAACACGATACCACAGTTCATCAAGAGTAGTGACTGGCGTATTGTGACGAGCCAGTTGCTCGGCCACCATTGACCAGACGTTTCCAATTGGTGAGAGGTCTGGAGAATGTGCTGGCCATGGCAGCAGTTAAACATTTTCTGTATTCAGAAAGACCGTACAGGACCTGCAACATGCAGTCGTGTATTATCCTGCTGAAATGTAGCGTTTCGCAGGGATCGAATGAAGGGTAGAACCACGGGTCGTAACACATCTGAAATGTAACGTCCACTGTTCAAAGTGCCATCAATGCGAACAAGAGGTGACCGAGACGCGTAACCAATGGCACCCCATACCATCACGGTGGGTGATACGCCAGTATGGCGATGACGAATACACGTTTCCAATGTGTGTTCACCGCGATGTCACCGAACACGGATGCGACCATCATGATGCTGTAAACAGAACCTGGATTCATCCGAAAAAATGACGTCTTGCCATTCGTACACCCAGGTTCGTCGT
Source organism: Schistocerca piceifrons (assembly GCF_021461385.2). Taxonomy (NCBI): domain Eukaryota; kingdom Metazoa; phylum Arthropoda; class Insecta; order Orthoptera; family Acrididae; genus Schistocerca; species Schistocerca piceifrons. Next base: position 484,506,144 of record NC_060145.1, read on the forward strand.
TGAGTACAACATCGCAGGCGCTCCTGTCTGTGATGCAGCGTCAAGGGTAACCGCAGCCACGGTCTCTGAGCTGATAGCCCGTGCTGCTGCAAACGCCATCGAACTGTTCACACAGATGGTTGTTGTCTTTCAAACGTCCCCATCTGTTGACTCAGGGATGGAGACGTGGCTGCACGATCCGTTACAGCAATGCGGATAAGATGCCTGTCATCTCGACTGCTAGTGATACGAGGCCATTGGGATCCAGCACGACGTTCCGTATTACCCTCCTGAACCCAGCGATTCCATATTCTGCTAACAGTCATTGGATCTCGACGAACGCGAGCAGCAATGTCGCGATACGATAAACCGCAATCGCGATAGGCTACAATCCGACCTTTATCAAAGTCGGAAACGTGATGGTACGCATTTCTCCTGCTTACACGAGGCACCACAACAACGTTTCACCAGGCAACGCCGGTCAGCTGCTGTTTGTGTACGAGAAAGCGGTTGGAAACTTTCCTCATGTCAGCACGTTGTAGGGGTCGCCACCGGCGCCAACCTTGTGTGAAGTACCCACTAGCTGCCGTGATCTCCCATGCCAAGAGCGTCATCTTTTTGAGAATGGCGCCTCAGTGTGAGAGGATTTCGTGTCAGAATGCTGGCGTGATGGCGCAGCAAGTCTCGGCTTTGCAGGGACCAGTGTACACCTCGCAGAAGGTGACTGGCCACCGGGGCGGAATCGCATCTCGTGCTGAGCACTGGCCGAGTCCAACCCCTCACTGCCCGACGCAGGCTGACCTGCGCGTTCTGAGTGTTCTCGTTGCTGCCTGTTTGCGAAGTAGGACGGCACCACAGGTGCATGGAAAGTTCTCCACAATCAGCTACTTTTGATTATATACAGTGCCATTATATTTATTTTCAGAAGAAGCAAACGAGGCATTGAAAATCTCGTTAATAACTGTGCTCCAGGGTCACTTAATGGTTCACGTGCGCGAAAAATCGATGTTCAGCTAAGTGCACCAGTGAAGATAATCACAGGTTGCAACAGATCTACTCCTCTCCAGAGGCTGCCACCTCCAAGCCACATTGAGCCACCAGATCTTGGAAGGCAGACTCCATTCTGAAGGAGTATGAAGAATTAATTACAATTCCTCAGCTCCCAATGCACTCTGATGTGCCTGCACTTAGAACAAGCCAATTAAAATCCAGTCCCCTATCTCACTGGCAAAATCACTGTAAGCTGTGGAATCCAACTTGAGGAAAAAGTGGTCAGAAATGTGGAGTAATATTGCCCGTGAGAAACATCAGACCCTTATAACATCTGACACAAGACCAGCCAGGATGTAATTACTGTCACATGTTTGGAAAACAATTATTAGGAAGAGATTTAAAAAATCAGCCAACTAGTTGCAAAACAAAGGTTTATTAGCCATTGACCTAGGTTTCGATATTTCTAAAAATATCTTCTTCAGAAGGAGTGGGCCTTGACACATCACATTACGGTACATTACACAAGGTGAAGCCGAGCGGAATTTGTCATATGGTGGACATTTACAAGTGGGCATTCATTCTGAAGTACGCTAAATGCAATCTAGCTGCTATCTAAAGCTGCTTGGCATAACTCTTGTTTTGTCAGTTTTATATATGAGAAGAGCCACTCGGCTTCAACTAATCTAACGTACCATCATGCGTTGTAAGAAGGCCCATTCCTTCTCAAGAAGATATTTTTAGAAATATCGCAACTTAGGTCAAAGGGTTTTAATCCTTTGCCGGCCGGGGTGGACGAGCTGTTCTAGGCGCTACAGTCTGGAACCGCGCGACCGCTACGGTGTTAGGTTCGGTGTGCTGTCCTTAGGTTAGTTAGGTTTAAGTAGTCCTGAGTTCTAGGGGACTGATGACCTCAGATGTTAAGTCCCATAGTCCTTAGAGCCATTTGAACCATTTGAATAACGCGTTGGTCCACTTCTAGTGCCATAGTGCTCAGATCCATTTGAACCTTTTTTTTTAATCCTTTGTTTTGCAACTAGTTGGCTGATTTTTTGAACCTCTTCAGATTTACACAGTTGTTGACTCGCAGCCATGTTTAAGATTTTACAATTAGTAGGATTTGTATACTTGCAGAAACCCTCCAATGACGGGGAAAGGCTTCATCTTCTCAAAGTGACTGTGGCAATGGACGTGAGACCGTCTAACACATTGTAACAAGCTACAGCAGACGAGATTAACCTTGAAATCTGGAAGATTTCTTTGAAGGAGGCAATTCTAGAATGGACTAAAAATTTAGATAATTTAGATATTAATTTGAAGTTGATTTAGATATAGTTGTAGCTTTAGTTGATTAATTCTATCTATTTTGTAAGATTATGCAATCCTTGAACCAATAAAGGAGGAGATAAAGAAATCAAGGCTGAGATGGTATGGGCATGTTAGGCGAATGGATGAGAAGAGGATACTCAGGAGGATACACGAGATGAAACTGGAAGGAAAGAGACCAAGAGCAAGATCGAGAGACAGATGGGTGAAAAGAGTGGAGGGATGCGTCCAGAAGAAAGGTGAAGACGGAGAGATGGTGGCAAGACAAAAGACGATGGAGAGGCTTATGTTCCAAACAGACCCGGCCAGAGGCTGGCAACTGTCCAAGATGATGATGACGATAATGCAGTCCTTGGACGTCCATCCTGTACTGCCGTGCGCTGCTCTACCTGAAAACGACGGCGCCCTCACTGGAGTTGTCGCGGCGCCTGCCGACCGCCCTCTGCGGCCGGAGCGACGGCGGCGGGGGCGGCGGCGGAGTGGCGTTGAGCGGCAGCCTGGGCTGCGCGGGGGCGGAGCCGAGCAGCCAGCCGGGCCGGTCGGGGGCGGCGTGGGCGGGGGCGGGGTCCGCCAGCAGGTGGCGCAGCCGGCGCTGCCAGTGCCGTGAGCGCAGCCCGTCCTGCAACAGCCAGTCGTCAGCCACTCGTCAGCTCGGCTCACCATGTCACTAGACAGTCTGCCCTACACCAGACACGCAACAGACACTGCGGTGGACCTACAACCACGCGCCGGCGAGTCAAGCTGAATGAGGAATCTTTCTAGCGACGACACAGGCCATCCACCGATATAAGCTACTTTTTTTTTCGTCAGGACATGGCGAACGCAATCCTGACTACCAAAAATTATGCGCCCGAGGGACGCGGAATTTTATTTATTTATTTATTTATTTATTTATTTATGACCATAACATCGTTACAACAATACATGAACAGAAAAAATGTAAGTGTAAATAGCTGGTCAATATTTCACATAGTCGAAATCCTTTAAAAACATAAATAAATAAAAACAATTGAAATGTGTGACAAGTTATTCACAGAGAGCTTTTTGGTAACAATTCTAAGAAAATCAGTGCGAGTTGTGAAATGTACACAAAAATTGAAATATGATTACCAAGTCTTTCGCGACGGAGTCCTTGCATAAAAGTTCTCGGTTCACTTGCTGCGTCAAATTTGGATAACATCCCAAGCATTCGATGACTACCTCCGTCATCTTTGTCCCGTTGAGACCTATCGTTAGAGCTATTCGGTCTCCTACATATCGGTTGGCAAAATACTTACCCAAATTATTAGCACCTATAGTCGGCCACTGTACCCATCATATTAATAACTCAGAAATGTTTGTTGACATCATAAAGCAGATGAGGATAGGTCCGAATGACGTCATGATCAGCCTAGATGTGGTCTCTCCGTTTACAAAGGTACCGGTGGAAGATACGTTAAAACTGTTGGCTGCACATTTCTCTCCTGAAATACTGAAGTTATTTCGACACACTTTGACGACCACCTATTTTTTTCTATGGTGGAAAATATTATGAAATGACTGACGGAACAGCCATGGGTTCGCCACTGTCACCAGCCATAGCTAACTTCATGGAGGATGTCGAAGAACGAGCGTTGGACAGTGCTCCCTTACGTCCATCCTGCTTCTTCAGGTATGTTGAAGATACATTTTTAATCTGGCTACATGGCAAAGAGGCACTGCAGCAGTTTGTTGATCATTTGAATGGTATACATCAAAACATACGATTTACAGTGGAGGTGGAGAAGGATGGGAAGTTACTCTTCGTAGATGTGCTGGTGGAGCGAAAATCAGATGGACGTCTCGGACATTCTGCGTACACAAAACCGACGCATACAGATTTATACCTAAACGCGCGTAGTTTTCACCACCCGGCTCCGAAGAGAGCTATGTTGAATACCTTGGTACACAGAGCAAGGACTATTTCGGACAAGGATCATCTCGGCTCCGAGATTAACCATCTGACGACGGTATTCAGAAAAAATGGATATTCAGATCGTGATATCAGATCTACTCTGGCGAAGAAACCTAGGAAGATCGCTGTTCGAGCAGATGAAGAGGACCAACACAACCATTCTGCGGTGCAACGACCAGCAAGATCGGCAGAGTCCTGAGCCCGCAGGGAATCAGACCAGTCTTCCGGCCACCCAGGAAGATTAAGGAGATGTTGCGACCCGTGAAAGATAATCTTGGTTTGAGAGTGCCGGGAATTTACAGCATTCCTTTCGAGTGTGGCAAAAATTATATAGGGCAGTCTAAAAGAACTCTTGCCGATCGCTGTGTCGAACATCAGCGTCACCTGAAAAACAGGTATCTAGAAAAATCAGCGGTGGCTGAGCACAGTTTGTTAAATAAACATAAGATTTTATTCGATGAAACAATACTACTTGCTCACGCTTCAAACTATTGCGACTCTGTCATCAGGGAAGCAGTTGAAATTAGACTCTGTGAAAATAATTTCAACACAGACTCCGGTTATGCACTCAGCAATGTATGGAAGCGCGCAATTGATAAAGAAAGAGCGCAGAGGGAGACTTCTTAAATTCCTCGCAGTTCTCCGCCTGTTGCGATGGATGGCACTGCAAGCAACGCTGGATAAAGCGCGCAAACAAAATCTGTGGATATAGAGGCCGCCACCTCGGTACGCGCCGTTTTCACCGTGACGTCATCCAGCCAATGAGAAGCCGTCCACTGCTTATAAAACCGGAATCCTCACCGGTCCACGACTCTACAATGTAGTCCTGTCCACCGGTTACTACCCCGACCTGTGGAAAACCTCCCGTATCCTCATGTTCCTTAAACCTGGCAAACCGCCGTCCGCCGTCTCCTCCTACCGTCCCATCAGCCTTATCTCGGTCTTCAGCAAGGTCCTGGAATCTCTCCTCACCCGCCGCATCCACCAGCATCTCCGCCAGCACCGCCTCCTTCCCGTTACCCAGTGTGGCTTTCGGCCGTCCTTCTCTTCCGACGACCTTCTCCTTCACCTCACTCATCTCCTTTCCGAACAGCTTAATTCCCGTCGCTCCGCAATCTTCCTCTCCCTGGACCTCGAACGTGCATATGACCGCGTATGGCATTCCGGTCTCCTCTTCAAGCTCCAAACCTTCGCCCTTCCCATTAACTACGTCCGTCTGATCGGCCCCTTTCTCTCCCGCCGTCCTTCCTATGTCACCATCCATAACACCGATTCCTACACCTTTTTCCCCTCCGCCGGTGTGCCCCAAGGCTCCGTCCTCTCCCCCCTTCTGTACCTGTTGTACACGGCGGACATGCCACCGCCGTCACCCCCCGTCCACCTTCTCCAGTTTGCCGATGACACCGCCTTCCTTGCCCTTGCCCCCACTCTGCAACGCTCCCAACGCCTTCTCCAATCCCATCTTGACCGGTTCACCGCTTGGTGCAACCAGTGGTTGCTCAAGGTCAATCCTTCCAAAACCCAGGCGATCATTGTAGGCAAAACCACCCCTTCCTTCCGCCTCCTTGATTTCTATCTCACCGTCTATGGCCGTCCCATCGCCCTCACTCCCACCCTTAAGTACCTTGGCGTCACCCTCGACCGTCGCCTCTCCTGGACTCCCCATCTCCAGACAATCCAAGCCAAGGCACGTTCCCGCCTCCGTCTCCTCAAGCTCCTTTCCGGCCGTACGTGGGGTCTGGACCCCTCCACCATCCTCCACACCTATAAATCCCTCATCCGCCCTATCCTTTGTTATGCCCATCCAGCATGGATCTCCGCTCCCCCTACCTTTTATAAATCCCTCCAAATCCTTGAACGCCATGCTCTCCGCCTCGCCTATCGCATCCGTCTCCCCTCCCCCACGCAGATCCTCTACGATCTCATCCCCTTCCCCCACCTCCTCCTTTTCCTTGAAAGGATACGGATCCTGTACACCTCCCGCAGACTCGATCCTCCTCACCCGCTCGTCTCCCCGATCCTCTCCCAGCCCCACCCGCTGCCGCGCCTGTATTCGCACGTCCCACCCGGTCTCCATCTCTCCACCCTCCTTACCCTCTCCCAAGGTGGCTTCCGCCAGCTCCCCCTCCCTGATGATGCCCTCCTCCCCTCCATCTACCCCTCCTACCAACTTTGATCCTCCCACCCTCCTCCTGTACTTACTCCTCTGGGCACCCTCCCTCCCTCCTCTCCCTTTTCCCTCCCTCTTCCTTTTCTCCCCCCTCCTCCCCCGGGCCTCCCCTCCCCTGTCCCTCTCCTCCTGCCCCCGTCTCCTCAGCCATTGGCATCCTTTTTCTCCCCTCTCCCCCACCTCACCCCTGTTCCCCTCTTGGCAGGTCCCCGGACTCGCACACGTTACGTGGACATTCGCGCGCCGGAGATCACCGCCATCAGTGTTTTGTGTGTGTGCCGTCGTGTTTAGTGTTCAGTGTTCACCGTCCACTCCATCGTTCACCAGTGCCATCGTCATCTTCAGTGTTTGTGCGTCGTCTCATCAGCTAGCAGTGTGGATTATCGACGAGTGTGAACGGCTCCGTGTTTGTCTCTATGTGTCTCCTGTTTTATTGCCCACCGTTCTGTGACTTACGTGTCTTCTCATTGTTTTTGCTCCTTGTATATTCTATGGCTGAAGAGCAGCGTAGTGTGCTGCTGACAGCCTGCCTGTTGTACAGGTTTTAAAATAACAATAAAGTAAAAAAAAAAAAAAAAAACGGTCCACGACAGTCAGTTTTACCCCTGACGAACATGACGGAGGTAGTCATCGAAAGCTTGGGATGTTATCCAAATTTGACGCGGCAAGTAAAGCGACTTTTTATGCAAAAATTGAAATAAGTCTACCAGGTAAGAAACTAAGAGAAAGTGGAAAACTCAAATGAGAAAGGAGAAACAAAAGGGATAATTCTAGCGATACTATTCACTGTACGTGAACAGCCCTCCGATATCCGTACAATAACGTAACCGATAAAATGTTGGCAAAATGTTCGCAGTACTTCGGTGAACGTTGCAATCGTTGATGACATTCCCATAGGTAGGCCATGTACTGCACGGCGTCACTGAGTTGTAACTCGAAAATGGCGTAGGCAGTGTGTACCAGTAGCCAGGCCACGGCGTTGCATTTCGTTTCTGGGTGCAGTGTAAGGTCAGGAATGATAATCCACATTGGTGTCACACTAAAAGCTGCAGTCTGGTTGATAAGCCCCACCATCAATGGGCATATCTCCCATACTCTCCGCACGTAGCGGCACGCAATGACAGAGGCCAGAGTCTAATGTCGCAGCGCCTGGGGACGAGCATCACGGAAACTTGGTCGGCTGATTGTCTGCAGCTGTTGTGATCATCTATGGAAAGTGGTTGAACGACAGCGAAACCGAGAGTAGACGAAGAGGTATCGGATGTCCATGCGTCATGGCAAAATCTGCAGGCCCACTCTGTAAACCAGGATGGCCGGCAATCTGACGGACATGACAACAAAGCACAGTGCTAGCCCAAGCTCAAGTGTATTGCAGTACACAATTCAGTGCACATTCGTCAACTAGAAATCCTGACTGCTGAGGGATTTGGGTGCAGGTGGAGGTAGAGGTGCGTTTGAAGGTCATTCCTGTACTTTTTTCGTGAATGACTGGAAACTACGTCCTCTAGCGAAAACATATCCCAGCAAAAAATACTCCGTCCTCAGGCCACGAGTGGCCTACCGGGACCATCCGACCGCCATATCATCCTCAGAGGAGGATGCGGATAGGAGGGGCGTGGGGTCAACACACCGCTCTCCCAGTCATTATGATGGTATTCTTGACCGAAGCCGCTGCTGCTTTTCAGTCGAGTAGCTCCTCAGTTGGCATCACGAGGCTGAGTGCACCCCGAAAAATGGCAACAGCGCATGGCGGCTGGATGGTCACCCATCCAAGTGCCGGCCACGCCAAACAGCGCTTAACACCGGTGATCTCACGGGAACCGGTGTATCCACTGCGGCAAGGCCAGTAAAAAATACAACTACATTAAATTTCCTACTAAAAGGTCGTGTTCATTTTCAATGTTGGACTAAAAGATTGCGTGCAGCGAGCGAGAGAATATGCACAAAACGATAAACGAAATCGGTAAGGGCAGCTGAATCGCCCTGTGTTTATATACAGGGTAGTCAGACAATCTCTGAAACGCTTGTAGGGATGTTGCAGGGCAGCTTGTAATGAGACATAAATGTTAACCAAAAAATTCGATTCGTTGCGCTGTTTCCGAGTTTACCACTGAAGGTAGTTAATCAGATCGTCGCGCGCGCAATCTCAAGTTTCAGCCAACCAACCAAAGCACCCGTTAGCCAACAGCGCCACTGGTAGGCCGATTTAACGTGAGCGAGCGACGCCCCGATTGGCTGATTTCCATGCTGAATATATTGAAGCGCCAAAGAAACCGGTATAGGCATGCGTATTCAAAGGCAGAGATACGGAAACAGGCACAATACGGCGATGCGCTCGGGAACGCTTATGTAAGACAACAGTTGTTAGGTCGGTTACTGTTGCTACAATGCCAGTTTATCACGTTTTAAGTGAGTTTGGGACTCAGCATCTCCGAGCTAGCGATGTCGTGGGGGTTTTTCTCGTATGAGATTTCATGAATGTACTGTGAATACGGAAAAACATCAAATCTCTGACATCGCTGCAGATAGAAAAGATCCGGCAAGAACGGGGCCAACAACGACTGAGGAGAATCATTCAAACTGACAGAAGTGCAACCCTTCTGCAAATTGCTGCAGATTTCAATGCTGGGCCATCAACAAGTGCCAGCGTGCGAACCATTCAATGAAACATCAATATGGGCTTTCGCAGCCAGGCCCACTCGTGTATCCTTTATGACTACACGACACACGATGCCTGGGCTCGTCAACACCGCCACTGGACTGTTGATGACTGGAAACATGTTGCCTGATCGGATGAGTCTCGTTTCAAATTGTATCGAACGGATGGACGTATACGGGTACGGAGACAACCCATCGATCGTGCATGTCAGCAGGGGAATGTTCAAGCTGGTGGAGGCTCTGTAATGGTGTGGGGCATGGGCAGTTGGAGTTATATGCGACCCCTGATATGTCTAGATACGACTCTGACAGGTGACACGTACATAAGCATCGTGTCTGTTCACCTGCATCCATTCATGTCCATTGTGCATTACGACAGATCTGGACAATTCCAGCGGGACACTGCGACACCCCACACGTTTAGAATTGCTGCAGGAACACTCTTCTGAGTTTAAACACTTCCGCTGGCTACCAAACATTGTTGAGACATGAACATTGTTGAGCATATTTGGGATACCATGCAATGTGCTGTTCAGAAGAGGTTCCCCCCCCCCCCCCCCTATCACCCCTCTAACGGATATATGGGATAGCCCTGCAAGATTAATGGTGTCAGTTACCTCAACCAGTACTTCAGACATTAGTCAAGCCCATGCCACGTCGTGTTGAGGAACTTCTGTGTGCTCGCGGGGACCCTACACAATATTAGTCTGCTGTATCAGTGTCTTCGGCTCTTCAGTGTAACTAGAAAATGGCGCAACGTATCGATTTTTTTCTTAACATTTATGTCTCAGTACAGCGTGCCCTGCAACATCTGAGAGGATGTTGGCCACGGTCGCAAGAAGACCGAGCTCCAGACGGCCATGTGGCACTTCCGAGAGAGAATACCATCGCGTACGATGTAAGGCTCTGACGCATCGTACTGCATCTTCTGCAGCAATCTGAGCAGCAGTTGGCACCATAGTGACATAAGGAATAGTTACAAACCAGTAACCGCAGGGATAGCTCCGAACCAAAAGCCCTGTATGGTGCATTCTACTGACGTCAAGCCACTGCCGTTTGCGACTTCAGTGGTGTCAACTGAGAGCTGACTGGAGCTGATGAAAGCTGGTTCTGCCTCAGTGCCAGTGATAGCCGCATGTTGGTTAGAAGGAGGGCAGTTGAGGTCATGCGACCAATCTGTCTGCGTGCTAGACACATTGGACCTGCACCTGGAGTAATTGTCCCAGGGTGTGATTTCCTATGACAGCAGGAGTACTACCGTAGTTATCCTACATACCCTGACTGCAAATCTGTACGTCAGTCTTGAGATTCGACCTGTTGTCCTGCCATTCATGAACAGCATTGCAGGAGTTGTTTTCCAACAGGATAACGCTTGTCCAAATACCGCTGTTGTAACTCAGCATGTTCTACAGAGTGTCGACATGTTCCCTTGGCCTGCTCGATCACCAGATATCTCTACAGTCGAGGACTATGACGTATCATTGGGTGACAACTCCAGCGTCATCCACAAACAGCATTAACCGTCCTTATATTGACCGAGTAAGTGGTCCACAGCTCGTGGTCTTGCGATAGCGTTCTCGCTTCCCGCGCACGGGGTTCCGGGTTCGATTCCCGGCGGGGTCAGGGATTTTTCCTGCCTCGAGATTTCTGGGTGTTGTTGTGTCGTCTTCATCATCATCATCATTCACCCCCATTACGGTCGGAGGAAGGACCTAGCCTAGTACAACGGTGCGGGTCTCCCGCATCGTCCCCTACACTCCTCGGAGTATGGGACCTCATCATCATCAAGTGCAACAGGCGTGGAACTCCATCCCTCAAACTGACGTCCGCCACCTGGACAACACAATGCATGCCGGTTTGCATGCTTGCATTCAACATTCTGGAATTTACACCAGTTACTAATGTACTAGCATTTCACATTTGCAATGGCTTATCTCGCGCTTAGTTTAACCTGTGATTCTGCAACGTTAAGCCTTTACAAACGTTACCGAGACAAATCTATTCACGAAATTTTATTCATTAATTATTCTTTGATGTTGCGATTTTTCGGTCAGTGTGTATTAAGAGTGTTGTAACTTGGACGACCACCTAGACTGGGCAATTAATTATATGAAGTATCTGTTCCGGGAGAAAGTCTATCGGGTTCGAGCCGTAAAATTACGGCTATGAAGAAACTAAAATGCGAAAATGTTCAACGATCACGTGAAGATTTAGTACTTTTTCTTTTCTGCGGCGCTATACCTGTAAGAACAGGTAGGGTCCTTGGAAAATGAGGCACGAACCCAATATTCCGACCACCTGAGAAAGAGATGCTGTGTCCGCCCCACTAAGGGCAGTCCCGATCTCAGGGGCTTGCGAGTTATGAGGATCCTTGTGAGTGCGCAAGCAATTACACTCGTCAGTCTACCAGTACTATCGCCGACCACAGCACAGCGCACCAAAGGAACATTAAGAAACGAAACTTGAAAAATCATAAGTTGCTGAATAGTCTCACAAATAAACACAAAATAATGAGTGATGCATTTACAATCTTGAACGTCGCTGAGTTTCTCATATTGAGGAAGCAGCAGAAATTACAATGTTCGAGAACCCAGACATCGTCTATAAAGTCAGTGGTGAGTGCCAGCGACCTCTCGACGCAGAGAAGAGCAGAGAAATACGCCGAGCTGTTTTCGTTCCTATGACAGCACGCCATATTGCCAATGTACGCCGAGCCAACCACAAGCCGTCTATGGGCTATAAATGGCCGCAAGAACAGCAACCACGACAGTAATATCTTCATTTCTTCCTGATAGAGACTGTGGAGGGTTTCATCGTAAGCTCGAAATTGTACCGCAGCCTTATTCCAGCGATCACGGTCAGCGACGAAACGTATTAAAGTCTTGCGCGCACGAAAACACCTCTCGCGCTATGCGAGACTCTGTCGGTTTTCTCGCTGGTTAAAAATTGGAACAAAAATACGCGCTTTCGTCGATAAACTTACCGACTTGGCCAGTGACAGATGACTGTCGAAATGCTACGCGTCAGTGTCTGTACTGCTACTGACAAAGATGGTCAACGACCTGGGAGGTAACTCGAATGGAGCTGACAGTGTCTTCAAGGCGAACAACAACAACAGCAGCGAAATGAGGGCAATGGTACTGGGTCGAATGAAAAGTAATGCTCGAACATTCTTCATTACTCAGCAGGTGGCAGCACTGGTATGCACCAGTACTGAGTTATTCAGTACTCTACAGCTCAAGGTGTCGGGAAACTGTAGCAATTACCGTTTATGTTGTTATAGTGTAAAGAATGAAGCCATGTGCTGACTGTCGGTCAATATAATTTAACCAACGTGTTGCCATCGAACTCTTGACAGCAGAAGATATCATCGAAAAAGAAATTTATCAGAGCACAACCTGTGTATGGAAATTGTTTTGATGTTAGCGCTAAGTGTAATTGATTCAGCAAGTTTAAAAAACGGTGTGGCGAGAACGTCCGACTTGCGTCACAACCTGAAGGAATTGGACGTACTGTGACAGCAGCTAGTGAGTTGAACAAGCAAAACGCTAATCGACTGATTCAGGGCGACCGTCATATCATTCTCAAGCGGACCGATTTCGTCCAAATTTCTGGTATAGGCAGATCTTGGCAAGGAATTAAAGGGACAGAAGTAGGAAATCCAGATAGCCAAGCGCTTAAAAAAATGGAATTCTTGGCGAAGCGTGAGCCGTCTATGTTAGCATCGTTTGTAGGCAGTGGCTGGAGCAGTGAATAAAGTACAGAACAGTATTTTAAACATAGCCACACAACAGCAACGGTTCCACGTAATAAAATTATAAACAGTCGACCAGTTGCAATGGATAAAGAAATCTTTACCTAGGTTTCAACAAATTTAAATTTGTCCTCTTCAGATGGTGGCAATTTTACATTAGTATGGACTGATGTATCATCGCCGTTTTTACAAATGTCTGCATAGATCCATTTGTCAAAATTAAAATATAGCCCTAAAAATAGGGTTTGTCACGTAAATATAAATTAGTACATGGATGTTGCAGAGCTCACAACCAGAAGAATATAGGGGAGAATGGCCGATTATTGCATACTTTTCTTTATGATTATATTTGATGTACTTTATTTCACACTATGTTAAAATAAAATACACTTCCACACGCCACAAGCATCCCAATAAAAGATATCTTACCAAGATCTTACCAAGGTTATTTTGGTCACATTCTCTGATTTATGAGCATTTCGATTTTTTTAAATTCGGGTTCCAATTATCGCGTCGTACTTAGGATTAAGTACAATTCGATATAAGAAGAAACAAACTTTACCTTTTAAGTACTTTTAATAGATAACATACAAAAACCTTACTTTGTTTACCGTGCATCACTTACTTAATTTGTTACAATGATCACATACAAATGTTTGTGTGTTGTGTATGGTGGTTTCCAAGACAATTCAATCACGTCGATGTTCCTCGTGTGGGAGAAATGCCCGCCCAGTATCAATATAACTGGGCTGTTGATAGATGGTTTTGTAAATTGTAAGAAATGCTTGAACCATTCTGTAAAAATATGGAGCTGAATCCATGCTGAGGTGTGACAGCTTGCAACTGTTCCTGGAGGACAACCGTCCAACAATTCCACTTCGGCACTCATGCAAGTTACCAATGTCATCAGCGAACCTCTTGCTTGTGATAACAGACTTCCTACCTGCTTTTTGCACTTTAAACTAATAACTTTTGTACGTCGATTTTGAACAACGGTTATTCCCGTTTCATCTACGTTTAACACTTTGGCAGGATTGAAACCGATCTTTTCTAGCTCAGATTCCAGAAGGTTTAAAAAGGAATCAACGTTTTTCTTTGAAAAACCTTTAGCTCTAGCCAAAGCAATGGACTCTGGTATTCTTAAACTAAGACAGGGATGATACTCCATAAAATTTCTGTGCCATTTTTTTCCCGCTGCTCCTTTTGAAAGTGCGAACAGATGTTCGAGGTCATTCCTCACTGCTAATTGGAAAGCAAGTTGCCTTACGTCACATGACTGTAATCCAAAATACCTACTTTCCACTAGTTTACAATAATGTACCAATTCTTCTTATATGTCATTTCCTAGCACACAACATTTTCCTGGTATTTGTAAACCAAACTTTCAATATTTTCAGTTTTGTTCTTTACGTAGTCTTCTATGGTTGATTTTGGAACATGGTAGATTTTTGCTGCTTTCAAATACCCACATTTCTTCTCTCTAAAGACATTTACTGTTACTAACATTGTTTGCAGGTCCCATTGTTTCCTTTTCTTGATTGGCTTGGACAATGATATCTACAAAAGAAATATAATGTAAGTAAAAGCAAGCTAAGCCAACTATCGGATACCTGGTAATTAGAACCGTCCCACTATCCGATAAAAGGTACCCACGCTTGAAATGAAAGACCAGCATATAACAAAGACAGCCTTCAACAAACACATTATTTCGAACTATTGTTCAGAAGTTGAAACTATAAGCTTTTCCACTATATATAACATAAAACCGTATACACTTACATTTAGTCAATGTCTGCGCATATGGAGAACTCTGCAGAATATTTCCAGACTCCGAATTCACTTAGGCAACCACTTCACCAGAAATCACGCTTCGTACTGCGGCAAAACTCAAAATCGCGCCTCAGCGGACCAATACTTAACAGTTCCTGCCACCTCCGACATAGTGCAGTCGTTACTTGATTAGAAACCTTACTATCTGATGAATTGGAACTATCCGATAATCATGCAGTCTCCTTTAGTATATAAAATTAGAAACTTTTATTATTTTACAGATTTACACGTGCGGGAATCAGTATTTTTCTCGGCATTACGCCACGTTACAAACGTCGGATTTTAACAATCACATGGTCAGCTTTAATCTATACATAAAAAAACTTTGTTTAGATTCGTAAAAGGTTCTCCCACACCGCACAGTTTTCGGCAAATGACGCGCAACGAACCATTTCGCCACATGTTGGAGAGGATAGCTGGTGAGGCACAATGGAATGCATTTTGATGCAGTCTTCTGGAAACGTCATTACTTTATCTCCCACGATGAGAGAACTTTTGAAGCTTTCTGATAAAATATTTTACCTGACAATAAAAGCAGACCTCACAGGTTGCACTAGCTCCGATAGCTGAGTGGTCCGCGTGACGGATTGCCGTCCTAAGGGGCCCGGGTTTGATTCCCGGCCGGGTCGGAGATTTTCTCCGCTCAGGGACTGTGTGTTGTGTTGTCTTCATCATCATTTCATCCGGCGCGCAGGTCGCCCAATGTTGCGTCGGATGTAACAAGACCTCCACCAAGGCGGCAGGACCTGCCCTGCAAAGGGCCTCCCGGCCAATGACGCCAAACGATCATTTCCATTTCCACTAGCTGAGTGCATATTGGGGGGAAGGGGGGGATCACTTAAATATTACTCGATGGCAGTCCTCCTCTAGCTCGAAAAGTCTCGCCGAATAACTGTGAACTTGTTTGCCTTCCCCGTGACTCAGTTAATAGAAGAATCTGGTCTCCCGCACGTAGGGATCCATCATCACATCAGTCAAAAAAATTTTTTATAAGGCTGTTGCAAATTTCTCACGTTTTGATGAAGTAATGGTGACATTCATGTAGCTTGCAGCTTACTTATGCGCCGTTTCTTGAATCCTCGGTCCAAAAGAGCCAGTACTCTCTCGTAGATATACCAGGCAGCTCCGTCGACCACAACGGTCGATGGGCCGACTTTACCTGCACCAGGAGTACTGTTCGCCTCCTGCTGGCGAGAGCTACTCAGTGGACAAAAGGAAACTAAAGGAATGCAGAATGCTGTACATTGCAATTACAATATTTTATTGAGAATTTATTTGCAAATATAAATTTACTTTTGCGTTTTCTTTTCATCTCGTTTATGGAAATTAATAAATACAATACACTGAACATTATTTCGGCTTATTTGCAATGTGAATATCGTAAAAATGAGAAAAAAGGAAAAGAAATTGAAGGAAGACTCGACCTCACGACCTGCGGATTACGGTTCTGTACTGTGTCCTCTGCGCCAGACGCTGCCTGGAAAATACGCTAGTACAAATCGCTCATGTCTCGCCAGTCCCGAGCCAAAAGTACAGCTTTATTTTGCGAAAACTCTGGATCATCTGGATCTCCCATCTCTCTCGCTTTCATTTCTGGCCAAGCCCTGCATACGCCATAAATTTGCATGAAACTAGTGAGGACGATTAGGAGTGGTCCGCTTCTCTGGGAGCATAACAGGCATTTCACAACAACATGTCTGTCATATTGTCCTTCTGTTTGGTTGTCGGAAGATCTGTGCACGGCAGGAACCGGAGATGCTGCCACCTGAAGTGAAACTGCAGACTTGAAATTAGTCAGAAAATCCTCTTACGATGCGTGAATGGAAGTGAGGTCCTTCTGAATACAATTTTGACAGGAGATGAAACGTCAGTCCATGCAATAATGGACATAAATGAGCGGTCTGTCTGGAAACATTATGTCGTGACTATTTTGGAACTAAAAATGTTGTTGTTCGTGTTGATTTCCTTGAAATTGAAACAACAATATAATCAGATTGGTACACCAGGTCGCTGCGAACTTTCATACTACTTGCAAGGGTCCGTGAAGAAAAGGGAAATGTTTGGCAATGGCGGACCATACACACTCCGCACGCCACTATACGAGAACCTCTAATACTGGTCAGCGTCCTACATACTTTCCAGACCTGGTGACCATTTGGTCCCGCAGTCTGCGAAAGAAGACCAGCGGACACATGCTGCCGCTGACCAAGCTGAGAAAACTGCAGTTGTGGGAACAGACTGCCGACATCTCCCAAGACGGCTGAAGAAAACTTGTATATCGCTGGCGGATGTGCACCCAATTGTCTAGCGATTATGTGGAAAAGTGAGCACCTTATTAAATAGGCTGCTCTGAAGATTATTTCTGCGTTTTATTTACTCAAATGTTCTCATCGAAACCCAAGTTACAAACATGGAGGCATTACTTTTCGTACACTACTGGCCATTACAATTGCTACACCAAGAAGAAATGCAGATGATAAACGGTTATTCATTGGACAAATATATTACACTAGAACTGACGTGTGATTACATTTTCACGCAATTTGGTTGCATAGATTCTGAGTAATCAGTACCCAGAACAACCACCTCTGGCCGTAATAACGGCCTTCATACGCCTGGGCATTGAGTCAAAACAGAGCTTGGATGGCGTGTACAGGTACAGCTGCCCATGCAGCTTCAACACGATACCACACTTCATCAAGAGTAGTGACTAGGGTATTGTGACGAGGCAGTTGCTCGGCCACCATTGACCAGACGTTTTCAGTTGGTGATAGATCTGGAGAATGTGCTGGCCAGGGCAGCAGTCGAACATTTTCTGTATCTAGAAAGGCCTGTACAGGACCTGCAACATGCGGTCGTGTATTATCCTGCTGAAAGGTGGGGTTTCGCAGGGATCGAATGAAGGGTAGAGCCACGGGTCGTAACACATCTGAAATGTAACATCCACTGTTCAAAGTACCATCAATGCGAACAAGAGGTGACCGAGACGTGTAACCAATGGCACCTCATACCATCACGCTGGGTGATACGCCAGTATGGCAATGACGAATACACGCTTCCAATGTGCGTTCGCCGCGATGTCACCAAACACGGATGCGACCATCATGATGCTGTAAACAGAACTTGGATTCATCCGAAAAAATGACGTTTCGCCATTCGTGCACCCAGGTTCGTCATTGAGTACACCATCGCAGGCGCTCTGTGATGCAGAGTCAACGGTAACCGCAGCCAAGGTCTCCGAGCTGATAGTCCATGCTGCTGGAAATGTCGTCCAACTGTTCGTGCACATGGTTGTGGTCTTGCAAACGTCCCCATGTGTTGACTCAGGGATCGATACGTGGCAGCACGATCAGTAACAGCCACGCGGATAAGATGCCTGTCATCTCGACTGCTAGTGATACGAGGCCGTTGGGATCCAGCACGGCGTTCCGTATTACCCTCCTGAACCCACCGATTCCTTATTCTGCTAACAGTCATTGGATCTCGACCAACGCGAGCAGCAATGTAGTATACGATAAACCAAAATCGTGATAGGCTAGAATCCGACCTTTATGAAAGTCGGAAACGTGATGGTGCGCATTTCTCGTCCTTACACGAGGCATCACAACAACGTTTCACCAGGAAACGTCAGTCAACTGCTGTTTGTGTATGAGAACTCGGTTGGAATCTTTCCTCAAGTCAGCACGTTGTAGGTGTCGCCACCGGCGCCAACTTTGTCTGAACGCTCTGAAAAGCTAATCATTTGCATATCACAACATCTTCTTCCTGTCGGTTAAATTTCGCGTCTGTAGCACGTCATCTTCATGGTGTAGCAATTTTAATGGCCGGTAGTGTACAACCGTCGTAAGTTCTAAAAGACTGCGGGCATGCAATTGTAACGATGCTGAGTGTCTCGGTTAATTTTCAACTCCCAATGCTTGGGTGACGTTTGGTGCCAAAATTACGGCAAAACACTAAGCCTAACCAATAAATCCACGCTTCCACTAAAATTCATAGAACAAGGTGCGGATTATAAAAAATCCAAGATTTAGGGTGGCTTGTTGAGATAAAAGAAGTTTGCGATCTCTCTTTATTATCAGTAACGTTTATTCTGAATATCTGCTACAAAGTATGTAATTTACGTATATATATGAAGTCAGTAACTGTTCTCGGAAGAACAGAATACTGTTGACGACCGTGCAGCTTCTCCGTGGAATAAATGATGACTATCTGAAACCCTCAGCTGCCGACAGGTGTTGTTGATATACCTCGATGTGGACAGCTAAAAATGTGTGCCCCGACCGGGACTCGAACCCGGGATCTCCCGCTTGTATGGCAGACGCTCTATCCATCTGAGCCACCGAGGACACAGATGAATAGCGCGACTGCAGGGACTTATTCCTTGCACGCTCCCCGTGAGACTCACATTCCCAACTGCCCACAATTCTACATATGTGATGTATCTTATAGACATTTGCCCATTCACTCATTACTCGCGCACGCTTTGGCGATTTCCGTAAGAGTTTGGGAAACCTGTGCGCATTCGCACAGACGAAGGTCAATGGCTGGGTAGCCTTTAACTATGTATATAAGTCCCTGCAGTCGCGCTATTCATCTGTGTCCTCGGTGGCTCAGATGGATAGAGCGTCTGCCATCTAAGCAGGAGATCTCGGGTTCGAGTCCCGGTCGGGGCACACATTTTCAGCTGTCCACATCGAGGTATATCAACAACACCTGTCGGCAGCTGAGGGTTTCAGTTAGTCATCATTTATGTAATTTACGTTTATCGTAAAATTACGGAATGGAAATGGAAATAAGCGTTTCGCTTCATTGGCCGGGAGGCCCCTTACGGGGCAGATCCGGCCGCTTTGGTGCAGGTCTTATTACATTCGACGCCACATTGGGCGACCTGCGCGCCGGATGGGGATAAAATGATGATGAAGACAACACAACCCAGTCCCTGAGCGGAGAAAATCCCCGAGCCAGCCGGGAATCGAAACCGAGCCCTTTAGGGCGGCAGTCCGTCACGCTGACGTCAGCTATCGGGGCGGACATAATTACGGAATGCACTGATACAATAAAGAAGTTTTGTGTCTATGAAAGTTTGTCCATTGCGTAATAATACTTTTACAAGTTTCTGTATGTTAATGTTGTGCCACGAAAATTAGTTATCCTACAAATTCCGCTTTAGATTGACCTAAATTCGTAGTATAACATGTACCTATGCAACAAGTAATCTGGTTTTTATTTATGTTTTCTTGATATCGTTCATAACAAATGCACGAATAAAATATTAGTACCATATTACAGGGGGAGGTTACAAGATAATGACGTAAAGCAGTAAAGGCAAACACGGTTTATGATAAAATAGTTCGTGTATTCTTCTATAAAATGCATCGGCTCTTACTCGGAACAACCCACCAAAGAGATCTAAATCCTATGATACGATCAATTGAGAAATGAAGAACTGCAAAAGTTCGTATGTTTGTTGGTCTTAAAACGCCCACAATTGTTCGCAATTTGTTTGTGTCTGCCACGGTTTTTTTCCTTTTTTAAGTATAGAACGAAATCCATACGACAATCTTCAGAATAGTATGCTTCTAATCAAGATTATTTAATGTCCCGACTTAATGTAACTGTTCAAAACACATATTCCAGGATATACGTGAAACATGAAGTTAGCCAGCATAGTTCGCACCACTGAATTACTCTTAACTCTACACTCGATGTGACAGAATTCGAAACTCTCCGTAATATTTCCGAAGTGCTTTCTGAACACAACACTTCACCTTACATATACAGGATGGTCAGAAACAGTTTGAAAAGCCTGTAAAGATGTTGAAGAGAAGGTAATGCTGAGAAATGGTTCCTAAGAAAAAAATTCCATACACTGCGCCGTTTCCAAGTTAATTAGCATTGCAGTTAACCTATCAGGTCGTTGTGCTCCCAAATTCATGCCGCCCACAAGAGACGATGTCCCCAAAGGTGGTCTTCGTTTGGTTTCCTAAATCCGAACAACAGAATGATACAAAACTTGGAGATGCGACGGCGCTAAGTATCAAACGGGAGCCAAAGCCTGAGCAGTCTCGTGCGCTACCTTCTACGTTATGAGAACAACTGACGCCAACTGTATCTGGCGGGCCGCTTGAATTTGCGCGCCCAACGGTGTAATTGGCTAAACTCAATGTTAATTAACTAGGACTAGCTTCGCCGGCCGAAGTAGCCGCGCGGTTCTGGCGCTGCAGTCTGGAACCGCGAGACCGCTACGGTCGCAGGTTCGAATCCTGCCTCAGGCATGGATGTGTGTGATGTCCTTAGGTTAGTCAGGTTTAACTAGCTCTAAGTTCTAGGGGACTAATGACCTCAGCAGTTGAGTCCCATAGTGCTCAGAGCCATTTGAACTAGGACTAGCTTCAAGATTATTTAATGTCCCGACTTAAAGTAACTGTTAAAAAACCACATTCCAGGATGTACGTGAAACATGAAGTTAGCCAGCATAGATCGCACCACTGAATTACTCTTAACTCTCCAGTCGATGTGCAGCTTTCGCCTGATGAAGTTTTCAATACCTTCCCGCCACCCAACTTGGGGCATCTATCAATTTCCTGTAATTTTCCCTTATAAAGATTACTTGCTTTCCCTTCAGTGCAAAGTGTATCTTCTTATCCATGAGAGCGTGCATGCTTGAGTTTCCCTCTGACGTAATACTATTTTACGAGTTACACAAGATCCTCCAAAAATTCCTGCTTCCGGCATTATCTTTCTAAACGACCTCAAAACTCGCACAGCTGCCTCATCTGAGCTGCCTTACACAATGCCATTAATTATTCTGAAGCCGGAGCAAAACTGACACTAGATAATCCGCAATGATACGATCAGAAACCGAAACAAACACGGATAACTCGGAAACTATTACTCCAATCACAAAACGGCACTAACCCCGTGAATAAAATGACTGCCTAGACCCTCACATTTGACTTTTCGCAATATCGAGAAAATGCTAGTAAGTTTCGTACTATAGCTCACAAGGGGACGACTGCCACTCTTGGGATGTTTAGAGATGCTGAATGCTGCAAAATGACAGGTAGTCTTACGACGCAATTTAATCAGAGGAAAATACGTTGCCTGAGAAACAAACTGAAGCACCTATAAGATAAGTAGGAAACGAAATGAAAGTTCACAGGTTTCGAGGGTGCGTAACGTCATTTCAGTTACTACAAAATAAGAATCAAATAGACAAAGAACTTGGAAGTGCGAGCCGACTTACCAGTAAGACATTGCAACCTCTCTTGCCCGGATGCACGCACTGATTCGGTTGGGAAGAGTGTCGTAAAGGCTTTGTACCCTCTCCTAAGACATTCTGGCTCACAGCTGTTTCAACTGGTCTGGTGCCTGATAGTCTGGGTACTGGCGCTTTTTTGTTTTGGTCATCAGTCTACTGACTGGTTTGATGCGGCCCGCAACGAATTCCTTTCCTGTGCTAACCTCTTCATCTCAGAGTAGCACTTGCAACCTACGTCCTCAATTATTTGCTTGACGTATTCCAATCTCTGTCTTCCTCTACAGTTTTTGCCCTCTACGGCTCCCTCTAGTACCATGGAAGTCATTCCGTCATGTCTTAGCAGATGTCCTATCATCCTGTCCCTTCTCCTTATCAGTGTTTTCCACATATTCCTTTCCTCTCCGATTCTGCGTAGAACCTCCTCGTTCCTTACCTTATCAGTCCACCTAATTTTCAACATTCGTCTATAGCACCACATCTCAAATGCTTCGATTCTCTTCTGTTCCGGTTTTCCCACAGTCCATGTTTCACTACCATACAATGCTGTACTCCAGACGTACATCCTCAGAAATTTCTTCCTCAAATTAAGGCCGGTATTTGATATTAGTAGACTTCTCTTGGCCAGAAATGCCTTTTTTGCCATAGCGAGTCTGCTTTTGATGTCCTCCTTGCTCCGTCCGTCATTGGTTATTTTACTGCCTAGGTAGCAGAATTCCTTAACTTCATTGACTTCGTGACCATCAATACTGATGTTAAGTTTCTCGCTGTTCTCATTTCTACTACTTCTCATTACCTTCGTCTTTCTCCGATTTACTCTCAAACCATACTGTGTGCTCATTAAACTGTTCATTCCGTTCAGCAGATCATTTAATTCTTCTTCACTTTCACTCAGGATAGAAATGTCATCAGCGAATCGTATCATTGATATCCTTTCACCCTGTATTTTAATTCCACTCCTGAACCTTTCTTTTATTTCCATCATTGCTTCCTCAATGTACAGATTGAAGAGTAGGGGCGAAAGGCTACAGCCTTGTCTTACACCCTTCTTAATACGAGCACTTCGTTCTTCATCGTCCACTCTTATTATTCCCTATTGGTTGTTGTACGTATTGTATATGACCCGTCTCTCCCTATAGCTTACCCCTACATTTTTCAGAATCTCGAACAGCTTGCACCATTTTATATTGTCGAACGCTTTTTCCAGGTCGACAAATCCTATGAAAGTGTCTTGATTTTTCTTTAGCCTTGCTTCCATTATTACCCGTAACTTCAGAATTGCCTCTCTCGTCCCTTTACTTTTCCTAAAGCCAAACTGATCGTCACCTAGCGCATTCTCAATTTTCTTTTCCATTCTTCTGTATATTATTCTTGTAAGCAGCTTCGATGCATGAGCTGTTAAGCTGATTGTGCGATAATTCTCGCACTTGTCAGCTCTTGCCGTCTTCGGAATTGTGTGAATGATGCTTTTCCGAAAGTCAGATGGTATGTCGCCAGATTCATATATTCTGCACACCAACGTGAATAGTCGTTTTGTTGCCACTTCCCCCAATGATTTTAGAAATTCTGATGGAATGTTATCTATCCCTTCTGCCTTATTTGACCGTAAGTCCTCCAAAGCTCTTTTAAATTCCGATTCTAATACTGGATCCCCTATCTCTTCTAAATCGACTCCTGTTTCTTCTTCTATCACATCAGACAAATCTTCACCCTCATAGAGGCTTTCACTGCATTCTTTCCACCTATCTGCTCTCTTCTCTGCATTTAACAGTGGAATTCCCGTTGCACTCTTAATGTTACCACCGTTGCTTTTAATGTCACCAAAGGTTGTTTTGACTTTCCTGTATGCTGAGTCTGTCCTTCCGACAATCATACCTTTTTCGATGTCTTCACATTTTTCCTGCAGCCATTTCGTCTTAGCTTCCCTGCACTTCTTATTTATTTCATTCCTCAGCGACTTGTATTTCTGTATTCCTGATTTTCCCGGAACATGTTTGTACTTCCTCCTTTCATCAATCAACTGAAGTATTTCTTCTGTTAACCATGGTTTCTTCGCAGCTACCTTCTTTGTACCTATGTTTTCCTTCCCAACTTCTGTGATGGCCCTTTTTAGAGATGTCCATTCCTCCGCAATGTACTGCCTACTGCGCTATTCCTTATTGCTGTATCTGTAGCGTTAGAGAACTTCAAACGTATCTCGTCATTCCTTAGTACTTCCGTATCCCACTTCTTTGCGTATTGATTCTTCCTGACTAATGTCTTGAACTTCAGCCTACTCTTCATCACTACTATATTGTGATCTGAGTCTATATCTGTTCCTGGGTACGCCTTACAGTCCAGTACCAGATTTCGGAATCTCTGTCTGACCATGATGTAATCTAATTGAAATCTTCCCGTATCTCCCGGCCTTTTCCAAGTATACCTCCTCCTCTTGTGATTCTTGAACAGGGTATTCGCTATTACTAGCTGAAACTTGTTACAGAGCTCAATTAGTCTTTCTCCTCTTTCATTCCTTGTCCCAAGCCCACATTCTCCTGTAACCTTTTCTTCTACTCCTTCCCCTACAACTGCATTCCAGTCGCCCATGACTATTAGATTTTCGTTCCCCTTTACATACTGCATTACCCTTTCAATATCCTCATACATTTTGTCTATCTGTTCATCTTCAGCTTGCGACGTCGGCATGTATACCTCAACTATCGTTGTCAGTGTTGGTCTGCTGTCGATTCTGATTAGAACAACCCGGTCACTCAACTGTTCACAGTAACACACCCTCTGCCCTACCTTCCTATTCATAACGAATGCTACACCTGTTATACCATTTTCTGCTGCTGTCGATATTACCCGATATTCATCTGACCAGAAATCCTTTTCTTCCTTCCACTTCACTTCACTGACCCCTACTATATCTAGATTGAGCCTTTGCATTTCCCTTTTCAGATTTTCTAGTTTCCCTACCACGTTCAAGCTTCTGACATTCCACGCCCCGACTCGTAGAACGTTATCCTTTCGTTGATTATTCAATCTTTTTCTCATGGTAACCTCCCCCTTGGCAGTCCCCTCCCGGAGATCCGAATGGGGGACTATTCCGGAATCTTTTGCCAATGGAGAGATCATCATGACACTACTTCAAATACAGGCCACATGTCCTGTGGATACACGTTACGTGTCTTTAATGCAGTGGTTTCCATTGCCTTCTGCATCCTCATGTCGTTGATCATTGCTGATTCTTCCGCCTTTAGGGGCAATTTCCCACCCCTAGGACAAGAGAGTGCCCTGAACCTCTATCCGCTCCTCCGCCCTCTTTGACAAGGCCGTTGGCAGAGTGAGGCTGACTTCTTATGCCGGATGTCTTCGGCCGCCAATGCTGATTATTTATCAAATTTTAGGCAGTGGTGGGGATCGAACTCGGGACCGAAGACGTTTTGATTATGAATCAAAGACGCTACCCCTAGACCACTGGTGCTAGGACCGAGTGAAACTCGGAGCCACAGAAGCTCCCCCGGGGAGTGATCTGGGGATCTAGCTGGTCACAAGGTACTTCAGACAGTTCAGAGAGACACGTGCCACGTCCGGGCGAGCATTGTCGTGTTGAAGAATAGCAGCGCGACACTCCCGCGCGATAGGTGACACACTGGGGCGCAGGACGTCCGCGACATAGCGTTGTGCCGTCAGTTTCCTCAGTCGCTACCGTAGTGACCTGAAATGATACCCGACGCCTGAAGGGTAACGCAGCTGTGTCTCTCCAGAACATCTGGAGAACGGAACCTTTCCGCAGGACGCCGGCATTCTCGGTAACGATCGTCATCCAGGACAGTGCAAGACACCAATTAGTCGCTGGATACGATGCGACGCCATCCATCATCAGTACATGTTGCCAGGTCACGGCGCAAATCCAAAAGCAACTGTTCGTGGACCGGTAATGCAGCAAGTTAGGCCGCTGCTAGTCTACAGCCAGTGGAGCAGGATGACGAACAATGTTTCCAGGAATCTAATTACTTGTTCCTGCGTGGCATGCGCAGATGTGAAGGGGCTGCGATGAGCTTGTGGCACAACACGGCTACCTGGTGGTCAGACGTGATCCACCGGAACCTTCCCCGAAGCTCCTACGCAGTCGCACATGGGGTCACTGACACATCCGAATGCCTCACAAATCGGGATACTGCACATCTAGACCAGCCGTTCCAAATGACCCACAATGAGATACCTTTCAAACTCTGCAATTCGCTGATAACGCTGTGTCAGAGGAGTAAGCGGTACCTCCGTACCCTTCACTGTGGTCACTCAACATCTGGCTCCGTTCACACCTTTTATATACACTACCAGCCTTGTGGACAACAGTAAACACGAATAACACTAACGCTCTCTGGTGGCCGCTCTACTTGTCCCAAAGAATTACAACTCAAATCAGTTCCATACCCGCCGGTGGCCGTTGTGGCCGAGCGGTTCTAGGCGCTTCAGTCCGGAACCGCGCGACTGCTACGGTCCCAGGTTTGAATCCTGCCTCGGGCATGGATGTGTGTGATGTCCGTACGTTAGTTAGGTTTAAGTGGTTCTAACAAGGGAACCTCCCCATCGCACCCCCCTTAGATTTAGTTATAAGTTGGCACAGTGGATAGGCTTTGAAAAACTGAACACAGATCAATCGAGAAAACAGGAAGAACTATGAAAAAATAAGCAAAATATACAAACTGAGTAGTTCATGTGCAATATAGGCAACATCAAGGATATTGTGAAGTTAGGAGCGCCGTGGCCCCGTGATTAGCGTGAGCAGCTGCGGAACGAAAGGTCCTTGGTTCAAGTCTTCCACCGAGAGAACAGTATAATTTTTTATTTTCAGACAATTATTATCTGTCCGGCCGTCCGTCCGATCCGAGGTAACTGCGCCGTAGTATGGGGACGCTACACCTAAACGGAAACATTTGAAAACGTTAAAAAGGTATGTTTTGACAGAGCACAGGGAAAACTGTGCGACTGTGAAACTGTTGCATTCATTTGTTGCAGTTCATCTGACGAACTCTTATGTTTTCATCACTTTTTTGGGAGTGATTATCACATCCACAAGAAAACCTAAATTGGGCAAGGTAGAAGAATCTTTTTACCCATTCGCCAAGTGTACAAGTTAGGTGGGTCGACAACATATTCCTGTCATGTGATGCACAGTCCGTCACCAAATGTCGTATAGAATATGTCAGACCTGTTTTCCTGTGGAGGAATCGGTTGACCTATAACCGTGCGATCAAATGTTCTCGGTTCCCATTAGAGAGGCACGTCATTTCGTCTACTAATCGCACGGTTTTGCGGGGCGGTCGCGAAACACAGGCACTAAACTTATTACAGTGAACAGAGACGTCAGTGAACGAACGGACAGATCATAACATTGCGAAAATAAAGAAAGCAAACTTTTCACTCGAGGGAAGACTTGAACCAAGGACAGCTCCTTCCGGAGCTGCTCACGCTAACCACGGGACCACGGCGCTCCTAAGTTCGAGATACCCTGATGTTGCCAATCTTGCGCATGGACTACACAGTTTGTATATTTTGCTCATTTTTTTCATACTTCCACACAACTTCTTCCTGTTTTCTCGATTGATCTGTGTTCAGTTTTTCAAGGCCTATCCACTGTGCCAACTTATAACTAAATCTGAGGGGGGGGTGCGATGGGGAGGTTCCCTTGTAAGTTCTAGGGGACTGATGACCTCAGATGTTGTCCCATAGTGCTCAGAGCCATTGGAACCATACTCGCCGATAGTGTGTGCGTACGTGTAAGAAATTATACTGACATCCGACCACGTCTTTTGGGTGCTTCACATTTGTTGTCAGCAAGTGTATTTCAACAAAAACGGCCTCGCTGTTGGCCTGCAGCGGGCTGGCAATCCGTAAGAACTTCCAGATAGATCTCGTATCGTGACAAGATGCAGGCTGCAGAAGTTGCGGAAGAACAAAAACTCTTGCACAGGATAGACTAGCATGGAGGGCTGCATGAAACGACTCTTCGGACTGAAGACCACCACAACAAAAAGATATTACGGAATTAGGACATCACGAAGGACAGGAGGCTGTTAGTTGCTACGACTTCCTCTCATCGTCGGGTCTCGAGAACGGCGCCAGGAAGGCGTAACGCGCCGCCCGAATAATGCGCCGAGACAAACGCAGGCGTGGCGGACCGGCTCCCGAGTCCCGGGCGCTGATGAGAGCTGCGGCCGCGCCCCTCTGTACATTGTACAGTCTGTGCGTCTGGCAGCGAGCGAGGCCTACCTGCAGGGAGACACTGCTGTCTGTCCTCACCTCACCTCTGGCTGCCTCACAACACATCCAGGCTCCACTCGTACGTGCCGTGTTTCTGTGACCAGCCCTTCGGGGGAGAGACATGTTTTCTGCTACACGTTGTGCTGATCAGATGACGTTAAGGGAAAAGCAGGTTCGTCGTTGAGCACGGCCCGACAGGCGCCTCCGCCGCCTCCGTACTCTGCTAACGGTACTGTGCTTTTGACCGTAGGTACACACACAGAGCCCTCGTGCCCGTACACCTCCAGTGTTAAGGTTTGAAATCAATATGTAAGGCATGTCACAGGGGGCAAGGAGCCTAGATCTCTGTCATTAGGCACTATCCGAAGCAAAACCGACATCTACCAGAAATCAAGTTTTGTTCGAACAGTTGAAGGCTTTTTGTGTTAGTACTACATGTGGTCTATCCTGTGCATGATGGTCGAAGTACAGAGGATATAAAATGTAGACTGTCAATGGCAAGGAAAGCGTTTCTGAAGAACAGAAATTTGTGAACATCGAGTATAGATTCAAGTGTCAGGAAGTCGTTTCTGAAAGTATTTGTATGGAGCGTAGCCATGTATGGAAGTGAAACATGGACGATAAATAGTCTGGATAAGAAGAGAATAGAAGCTTTCGAAATGTGGTGCTACAGAAGAATGCTGAAGATTAGATCGGTAGATCACATAACTAATGAGGAGGTACTGAATAGAATTGGGGAGAAGAGGAGTTTTTGGCACAGCTTGACTAGAAGAAGGGACCGGTTGGTAGGGCATATTCTGAGGCATTAAGGGATCACCAATTTAGTATTGGAAGGCAGCCTGGAGGGTAAAAATCGTAGAGGGAGACCAAGAGATGAATACACTAAACAGATTCACAAGGATGTAGGTTGCAGTAGGTACTGGGAGATGAAGAACCTTGCACAGGATAGAGTAGCATGGAGAGCTGCATCAAACCAGAAAATGGTTCAAATGGCTCTGAGCACTATGGGACTTAACTTCTAAGGTCATCAGTCCCCTACAACGTAGAACTACTTAAACTTAACTAAACTAAGGACATCACGACACATCCATGCCCGAGGCAGGATTCTAACCTGCGACCGCAACGGTCACGCGGTTCCAGACTGTAGCGCCTAGAACCGCTCGGCCACCCCGGCCGGCACCATCACACCAGTCTCTGGACTTAAGACCACAACAACAACAACAACAACACTACATGTGGAGTACTACAGTTAACCTAATTTCTCGAAATTTTCGGTACTAATGCGACGATTATCGTTTATGCGTATCACCAAGTGAAAGGGTAACAACAGAGTAAAGCGTTGCATTCCTTTTTACAAGCGAAACAATGATCGCTCTTTAGTGAATTCTTGATTATTTAGCACACCTCTTCTACAGAAGACGACGTATCAATTTAGCAGGAAGCATTTACTTTACAGACGAGTCTTCTACAATACGCATCACACGTCGTACTATCCTCATATAAGGAACGACATCAATTTCTGTCTATTATGTCGGTCTTTAAGAAAATAAGCGTTTATATTTCATGATTTGTACATAATCCAGTTAAGATACCGAATAAATATCGAGGCAAGAACCGCAATAGATCAGAAAGCGTTGCCTAAAGGGAAAACAACTGAAGCGAGTTAAATATTAAAGATTCTACGGTCGCATAATTTCATCATTCATCGAGTTTTGTATTAGAAAATCTAAAGACGTCCTGAACTCCAAAAACTCTCTACGCACAGTGTTTTGTAGTCTTACAACACTTAAAACAGCTTTACTTTCGGAACTAAATATTAATTGCTTCTACGTATCTGTCGGTGCAACCAAAAGCTGCTCAAGATTTCATCACTGTAATACAACTAAACAAACCTTCACTGACAATATACAAATCCATGAAGATAAATTCCACAGTAATCCAGAACTCGCCTAAATATGGATGCTGCAACCGGTCAGGTGATCGTCATGTTGGTTTCAATATAACGACGTCATCCGCAGTCTGTCGAAGGTATTGTGGCTCTTCGTAGCAGTAATATTTCAAATGGGATTCGTAGGAATTGTCGAAGGAGTTTCTCAAGTTTTCAAACACGTGCGTCGCATAAAACGGATCCACAATATTTACGGCTACAACGATAGCATTGTTCATCGAAATTCTGTGATGCAGTTGATTTGAAACGTCACGTTCCTCCCGAGCATGAGAAGGACAACTCTTGTTAGCGAACTGAGTCGTGTGCAGTTTTCTAATGCAACACCACAACATTGTACCATCGGATTACTATCGAGACAGACAATTTGAGATTAGACATTGCAATCTTTTAAAAAATGAAGACCGAAATTTAAAAGGAACCTAATTCCAGGTTTGTAAAGGAGGATGCCCCAAAAATTATTAAATATAATGCCTAGAACAGATACTGCTTACAACACATTCGTGCGTCTCATCTTCGTATACTTCTCAACCACATGGTATCCATAGAAAATACGACTAACAGACGATGCTAACCTAACGATGCAACTGGCTTATTCTGTTTCATGTGAACTCCGTACGAGTGTGCAACTTCGTACTCTTGACGTTAACAAATTGTTGTCTGAGGCGAAACAACCGATAAACGAAAAAATAACAAAAACATAGCAGCAAAGCGGCATTGAACGCCATATCTTTAAGTTTTATAGTACTGAATTCAATGACAGAAACGGCAAACGGTGATAAACATCAGGGTAGAGTCGTTTAACAGTGACGGACTTACTATTTTTTATATAATTCATGTGAGTCACTAAAATGAAATTGGCAGGTTCTCGGCTACGAAGTAGCAAAAGACAGCAATACCTTCAAAACTTAGAATGAAAACCATATGAACATGCAATTTACTTGTTCTGCCAGAAAGGAAAAAATGGGGAAACTGCGTGCTCTGATTTGTCTTATTTTATGACGATGGTCAATTCTCCTAATGTAAATGGTAGTCAATAAAGTAGTTTCGTATCCGGGGGAGAAAGCTGGTAATTGAAGTTCGGTGAATAGTTCTTGCAGCAACGAGAAACTCTTTTGTTTTAATGATTTATCATATTCGTGACACAAAACGGGTGGCGCTTTCTTTTTTTTTTTAAAAAAAAAAAAACCTTTATAACGTCCTCCGTCGATTATGTCTGGTAAGGACACCGTACGTCACAGCAGTACTCCAGAAGAGGACGGAAAAGCGTCCTGCCGGGCAGTCTCTTAATTCTGTGGCATGTTTTAAGTGTTTTACCAATAAAACAGCCTTTGGTTCGCCTTCCTCGCAACATTCGCTGTGCGATAGTTTCAATTTGTTGTTTATAGTTATAACCTCTAGGTATTTAGTTAAATCGAAATTTTTAATTTCACTGCTTTATCGGGTAACCGAAATTTAATGGACTATTTCTTAGACTCACGAGGAGAACCTCATAGTTTTTATTGTTCAGGGTCAATTGTAACTTTTCGCAGATTTCACGAGTAAATCATATCTTAATTCATAATGATTTTCTCACGGGTTTAGTAGACGCTAAACGACTTCATCATCTGCAAACAATCTCAGAGGACTACTCACATCGTATCCTCCATCGTTGATTTGAATTAGCAAAACAGTGGGCCCTTAACATTTCTTTGCAGAGCCATAGGAGTTTTTATTCAAACTTCAGCAGTAATTAATTAATAACATATTAGCAAAACAAAATACTACATTTCAGATCACGTGTCCATGTACTTTTGCTACACATGTATTATAACGTGCAGGCCACAGTCGGATCAACTTCACCAGCATTAATGACGCAGCCGGCAGCACAGTAGTGTCGTATGGGAGGCCTAACTGGCAGGCGCCGGCTACAGCGTGCGATCGGAGATGATTCACCAACGGCGCCCATTGTCCACAGGAAGATTCCAACTACACTCCTCTGCGTCCAGAACAGGAAGCTCCCTCCACGCCTACATCTAGATCTACATGGCATCTGGCAGACGATATTTCTGATACCGCAATATTTTCTCCCCTTTCCAGTTCCATTTACGAATGACGTTTGGGATAAATGATTGTCGCTAAGCCCCGGTATGGCATCCAGTTTCTCTAATTTTCTAGTCCTGATTACTTTGAAAGACTTATGTGGGAGGAAGTAAAGTAATATCTTGCCCGACTAATCGATCCTCTGACTGAAGGAAGATCGCTTCCTCCAGTTCGCTACAGTCTTCTGGTTTTGCATCCCTATTACAGACAACCGCATCACTTGCGAACAGCATAATGAGGCTTTCGATATCACGCACTAGATGTGTTGCAAGCAGTAAAGGGAGTATCATACTTCTTTGTGGTGCTCCTGAAATTAGCTTTAGGTCTGTTGATTTTTTCCCGTTAATAGTGACGTGTTTAGCTGTTTCTGCACGGAAGACCTGGATCGAGACACAAATCTGGTGCAATATTCGGGAAGTCCGTATTTCGTTCACTAAACGACGGCGCGGAACTGTATGGAAAGCAGAAAACACGGCGCCGAGCTGAGCGCCTTGTCCTTGCCCTCAGTACCAGCGTGAAGCCTGCCGAGAAACTGTACGAATCTGTCAGAAGTAAACCACTAAAGAATACCACCTCGTTGAGACTTACGCAATACTGATGAAACATGGTACGGGGAACAGTCTCGGCGCTCGCTTCTTACCACTAGAAGCCCGCAGAATGCAGTACAATGTTGCAGACATAACGACACCGACCAGTAAAAAGCTGAAAACTGGCTGGCGTACACCTCACGTGGACGCTCACCAGCGATACGTGCAGCGACCTGGACACTCTGGAGCAAAGGATTTTGAGTCGAATGGTCGCAACTGTTTGGAGATGCAGAAAACAAGCACTTAGCCAGATTAACTGGACCGCGCCGAACCGTTCGATACAACAAAGACCATGGCAGCGCAGTCCGAAAGATTCCCTCCCTGCAATTCAACAACCGCCACACTGATAGTTCCCGTTGCCCATTCGGCACGCTCCATCTGCCACCTACGACACACCAAGGAGTTAAAATTTTGAACTTATTGTTCCGGCGTTAAGTCAAGTGCCGGCACGCAGGTCGGGAACGTCAGAGCAGAGAGAGCTCTGAAGAAGACGTCAGCCAATAGGACGCTGACCGACCTCCTTGTAGGACGCCAACGCGACGGCAGCGCCCTCTACGCGAAGACAACATAAATACTGCGTCCGACTGTCCGCAGCTCAGTTGAAGACCAGTCGAGTTCTACAGTAAGTACAGAGTTCAAGAATAGCATGAAGACTAGTCATTTCGCTTCTCCTATGTAGCATTGTCTATACTGAAGAGATTTCTAATTTTGTCTGTCGTCCTTCGCTTGCGACACAATTGTTTTACATCAAGTTAAATATTGAAATCATTTCCTTTTGTAACAACATTCATTAATACGATTTGCTTGAATACGAGAAAGCAGGTTCCCAAGGCACCCCATGTTTGACGAGTAGGCAGGATACAACACATATCTCAGGGACCAACAAGAATGTAAATTCAAAGAACTATCTAAAATATAAAGAAATCTTCATAATAAACTTTCTAATCACGGCAGTAAACACAGCCTCTGAGAAACTGTGACGCATGTCAGCAACAGGGTCGAGCAAGGAACTGTTTAACAACACCAGTAAAGCGACGGGATCCTGACAACATCAAGACGCAGCGACACAGCGTGTCGAGGCTGGAGGGGGAAGAAAGCTGCAGTCGCCAGGCGAACAAGACTCGGCCTCCCGGGATCGCACAGCCACAACGAACCTCCAGCTGCGAAAACCAACAATGGGTAAGCATCATGGATATGGAACCTGAAACACTTGGGTGTCATGAATTAAATTAAAACACTTGTTTCTTTTGTGAACATTGTGTTTGTTATCTTGTCCTATTACGCCTTTACGTCATTACTGTGAAAAAAGATGTGCAGTGAACAAATATTATGTTGAACGAGTTATGCGAAATTCTTGATATATCAATAAGAGTGTTGAACGAACGTCCACCTTGGAGGGTATTCGACTGCGACCGAGTCTCGACGGTTTATGCAACAAGGAGTCGTTAAATATAACCCAACCCTCAGCAGGTAACCAGCGTAAGAAGAGGCCACCTTCACGTCTCCACCGCTGCCTGCACGCTCAATTCAACGACGACGCCTCTGAAGGTTTCGTTCGCTTTCCAAACATACGCCGCTGCCCATTAAATTTATAACACCGCCAGGGATAGCGAATTACGAAGTTTCACTTGATGTGCAATCCTGTACGGTATACAGGGTGTACGTAAATTCGCTTTACAGAAATTGAGGACTTGTAGTGAGGACCAAGACGGTTATGTTTAGCATTAGGAACTCATGTCTGGGAACGTACGGCTTTCCTTCGGGCTAGACGCAATGTAGCATAACACACATTCAAATCTCCCGCATTTTCGGCGCCACTGACCAGGGTATTACATACGATTCGTTGGCACTTTCCCCAGGCTTGTACCAGCTAGACTACTGTCTACCATGTTCTTCATTTACGAGACCCCATGTAGCATCCTAGGAATACCTACAGGAGCGTGTATTGGCTGCGACGAATGCGGGAGGACCAAGGATTGGTGACCGTGTGTACCGAAACGCGGTACGGAGGTACCGTGTCTGTGTTGATGTCGGTGGTCGTCACATCGAGCGCTGTTTCTATGTGGATACGGACGAAAAGCAGCAGGAGCCAAATGGCAACGTGGCTTGTGGCATTTTGCATGTAGCACGATAACGGTACGTTTCCATAAACGAGTTCCCCTGGTAAACTTAACCGTTTTGGTCCCCACTACAAGTCCTCAAAGTCTGTAAAGCGAATTTAGTCACACCCTGTAGTGTGGGAGAATACATTATTAAATTTGTGGTGCCAATTGTCTATTGCACCGTTTCTGGGTAGAATATTCTATATATTACGAATGAAAAAACACACAACGCTAGTGTAATATTGTACAATATTTATTATTCTACAGACCAGTTTTCTGCTGTTACGCCATCAACAGGTACAAAGATAAATGTGTGTGGCAGTGCAGGATCAAACACGCACGTACACAGCATCTCAGTTGGTTTCCAATAATGACAATTGTTATAAAGTTTGTTTTAGGTCTATAACGAGAGGAATTGTTTCAGTAAATGTGTGATGCAAAGCTATTTAGCTTAGATAAAATGCGTGACACGTTAAATAATGAAACCACGTGACAAAATACAACAGATTCTGAGACAAACAATGAATTGAACAACATGTAAACTTACGTGACAAGTTACAAAGAGCTGTCTGAAGTCGGTCGCGGTGGCCGAGCGGTTATAGGCGCTTCAGTCCGGAACAGCGTGACTGCTACGGTCGCAGGTTCGACTCTTGCCACGGGCATTGATGTGTGTGATGTCCTTAGGTTAGTTCGGTTGAAGTAGTTCTAAGTTCTAGGGGACTGATGACCTCAGATGTTAAGTCCCATAGTGCTCAGAGCCAATTGCACCATTTTTTTTTAAGCTGTCTGAACAATATAATCTTGTAATTTACAGGTCCAATGTTGGAAACAGCTAAAGTGTTACAAGGGAAAATGAACAGGTTAGTAAAACAACTGTAATTATACAAAGTAATTTTTTTAACAGGGCAAGTGAAATAATAGTTACTAGAATTAAAGAAATGGAACATGTGAGTAGCACGGGTAACTTCGTGTGTGAGGTAACTGTGTCTGATTATTCAGTGCCAAGCTTGGAGAAATGGACATACGTTTATTAATTTTCATTATTTCAGTGTAGTTCACCTTCCTCCCTTTGCGGATATTATGTAAGACTTGATTATGCATCATGTAACTGTGGCCTTCTTTGATCAGGTTGTCTGTAAAAGTAGAGTCTCCCATCCCAAGTCACCAATTTTTGTGTGCTCCCTCAAGCGGGCGGATATTACCCTGTCAGACTGACCAATGAAGCATTTCCCACAGTTACAAGTGATTTTTGTCTATACCACTCAAGTTGAAAGCTGAAGTATTGTCTTTACCATTGCGCAAATAATGACCGATAATATTATGCACATAAAAATGCTGTTTTAAAATTCCTGAATTTAAGCTTTCTGGCAACATTCAGAAAGACTTTTCCTAAACGTGGAATCATACACCATCTGTTAAGGGCTTTAGGGTATGCACCATGCACAGGGGAAAGAACAGAGAAGATCTTTGCTTTTGCGTCGTGGAGCGCACCAAGGCAGGAGTGTATCCACTGCTTGAAGTTTTTGTTCGATTGTATTTAATTCAGTCTGGAAGGCGTCACGGGGATGGATATTAGGCGATGTGTCATTAAATGAAAGGCACCGTGTTCGTGGCTGACAAGATGTCGACACTTGGCAGGTATTACAATTTCAGCGGTGGGTAGGCTACAACCATGTCTCTCTCCATTTCTCAACTGCTGCTTGCCCTTCAAGTCCAGATTACAGTCTGGTTTCTGCACAAGTTGTAAATAACCTTTCGTTCCCTGTACTTTCTGAATTTAAAAACGTGTATTGCAGTCTACTTTGTGTGATGACGATGATGATGATTTGTATGTTAGGGCGTTAAACACTGAGATCATCAGCGTCCTTGGTAGAACTAAATAGAGAATAGCCTGGTGAAAACATAGTAGAAAGTAACAATTAGAAAACTAAGTTGCAAGTTCACACAAGAATTGAAAACACAACCCAGAGAAGATGAGATTCATAAAAGACCAACAAAAGTCGGACGAAACGTCCCAGAATAGCTCCATAAAATCAGGGATAAGGTATCAGTACAGGCACACTTAAAACAGCGACTGGTGACTGTCTGGCTGGGTGGCTGACCGAGCACTATGTGTCACACTAAAATCTCACAACCTATATTTCGGGAAGAAGTCTTGACATTACAGAACATTTTAAAGCACAAACCACTCTTGTCTCATTACCAGTTAGAATAGAGAACAGGTACTGTGGGAGATCCAGGTCTGAGCTCAAACCATCATATAAAACACGCTCAGTTAAAATATGCCGTATCAACGGTTGTGTTCCTCACCTGTGTCACGGTAGGGGCTAATCGTGACGTAAGAGAATGCCGTGTTTCAATGGACGACGTCTTACTGTAAGCCCTGTTTGGGCTATTTCTTCAGCTCGTCGTGGTCGGAAAGAAGATAGGCCACGGTCGCACTGGTGGTTTGGTTGAACGCAGCTTATTAATCCTTACTTCCAGCCACTGAGCTCCCCACTGAGCTACAAACGCTGTAGACGCAGGTTTCATTTCCTTTTAAGATGAGCCGTTGGGTTAGTACTGCCTCGAGTGGATCTACATTTATCCGGAACCCAAACTGATCCTTCCCAAGGTCGACTTCTACCTGTTTTTACATTCTTCTGTAAACAATTGGTATCTGTATTTCGTAAACATGTCTTATTAAACTGATGGTTCGATAGCACTCACAGTTGTAAGCCCTCGCACTCTTTGGAATTGGAATTACTGTTTTCTGCTAGAAGTTTGAGCGTTTTTCACGGCATCATACCAGAGGTGAATCCGCAACAGAACCCATGGAGCACACCAAGGTCCCATCCACAGTCGATCTCATGGGCGACACGCTTCTGCACTCAGTGCTAAGCGACGCTTGAGGTGGTGTAAAGGGCAACCTCACTGGACGGAGCATGGAAATGAGTCATTAAGGGTGACGATCACGCTGTACCCTGTGGGAGTCCGACGGAAGGGTTTGGGTGTGGCAAATGCGTCGAGAACGTTACGTGCCATCATGTGTAGTGCAAACAGTGGAGTACGAAGGAAGAGCTTTTACGGTATGGGGGTGTTTTTCGTGGTTGAAGTATGATCACGTTATTCCGCTTAAGAAAACGCGAAATGGGGATAGGTATGAAGGCATTTTCCAGCACTATGCACTGCGTGCAGCTGAGGAACAGATCGAAGATGGTGATTGTGAGTGTGTGCCCTGCCATAGAGCAGCATCTCTGACAGAGACATTTCTAGGATGGACTGACCTACACACAGTCCCGAAATGAACCCAGTGGAATACCTTCATCTTTTGTAGTCCTACCGTCCTCAGTTGCGTACAATATTGCGGTATGTTGATAATTTTTACTTTTGGACCGTCTATTTACAACTGAATGAAATGAAATGATCTTATGGCATTGTTGGCCGGGAGGCCCCATTCGAGGGAGTTCGGCCGCCGTATTGCAAGTTCTTTTTAGTTGACGCCACTTCGGCGACTTGCGAGTCACTGATGATGATGAAGGACGACACAACACCCAGTCCCCTGCCGGGAATCGAACCCGGGCCCCCTGCGTGGTTGTCGGTAACGCTACCGCTACGCTACGGAGGCGGATACAAGGGAATGAAAAAGAATTTTCGTTTCATCCGCGTTTCGCCTTTATTCTTTACAAGGCATATTCACTACACGTTGACAGGGAATGTTGACATAATTGTAGTACGGTAGCCATACCGCGTATGGCAGTAAATTGTGATTCATTCAGTTATAATTAGACGGCGCAAACGTAAAAATTATTAACGTACCGATGGAATAGCTCCGAGATGAGTTAAAATGTCAACTTTACTCCGGCCTCCAGCGTCCAACATCAGTACCTCCATGGCTTTCGGCTCTT
Organism: Schistocerca piceifrons; assembly: GCF_021461385.2. NCBI lineage: Eukaryota > Metazoa > Arthropoda > Insecta > Orthoptera > Acrididae > Schistocerca > Schistocerca piceifrons. The sequence continues at coordinate 484,544,894 of NC_060145.1, forward strand.
GAGCAAGTATGGGCTGATATTCTTCGACACAGTGTCGTCAGCAGAGTTCAAGCCGAAATAAAGGCGAAAGGCGGACACAGCCCACACTAATGTCACTAACAGGTTCAAATTTTGGAAATCTGTGGTAAGTTCCTATGGGAACAATTGCTTTGGTCATCAGTCCCTAGGCTTACACACTGCTGAACTTAAACTAACTTACGCTAAGGACAACACACATACCCATGCCCGAGGGAGGACTCGAACCTCCGTCGGGGGGGGGGGGGGGGGGGGGGGGGAGACTCGCGAACCGCGGCAAGGCGCCCAGACCGCGCGGCTACCCCCGCGCTGCTTAATAACAGGTGGTCAGGGACTTTTGATCAGGTACTGAACGTGAATGCTGCTGGCTTTTTAGTTTGTATGACAACGCGTATTATGTGTATTACATGTACCGTAAAATATTATATGACACATATTTTATTTTATATTTATATTAAATTATGGTTTACCACGTGAAGAACTACGATTTTTGAATTTCGTGTTAGTAATTTGGTCTTTCATGTTTTCCATTGCAGTTTCTGAAGATCCATTCATACGGAAAAAAAAATTTAACTGCGAGAGATAGAAAATCAAACTTGATCACATCCGGTTGTCAAGATTTTGACATTACAGTTCCGGTTCGAGCAACTCAAATCCTTTACATCAGTGTACCACATAAGAACCGTAGACTCTCCCACCTGCCGAGCAAGTTGCCGAGTTCTGGAAGGGGAACTAGTGGACCTTTCCTTTCCTCGTCGCAGTTTTCAGCACACAACTACTCTAGGCTTTGTCGTCTAATAGGCTGTTGTCTTTCACTGTTGAAAATTAACACCCGGAGTACACACGGCGATTCTGAGAAGAAGAGGGAAGACTCTCGGCGGTGGGGGAACAATAACAGCAGAAGCGGGAGAACCGCCACCACAAGCACACACATCGGCCTGCACGACTTCCCTAGTGACGAGCAATTGCGCAGCGACGCATAAGCTCCCGTAAGCGGTAAAAGAATCTCTATCCGGATGCCAACAGCGCTTCGAGACACGGTTTACCGCAGGAATGTGGTAGAAACAAGTGGCCGCAGGGAATCTCCCAGAGCTCTTACTTGCTACGAAACGCAGCCACCAGCATGCGTACAGCAAACAGTGTCCTGCCGCCCGCGAAACCTGCGATTCAAACTTACGTGCCGCTCTGAAAGGACACTCACTGTTGACAATGCACAGCTGTATGAAATAATTCGAAATTAATGAATCTGGAGATCTTGGCAACAGCTGTATTAGGTATAGACCCAGTATAGTTTGGCACTGTTTCGGTCCGTCCGGGGAGCGTGCAAGCATAGCCGAATAGTTAAGGCGGCTGCTCGCGCTGAGCTGGGTTCGAGCCCTGGTCCGGCATAAATTTTCACGTGTCACTGCTGGGTAGTAGATATATATCTAATACAGCTGATGTCAAGCAGCGCGCATTAAACGAACTAATTTCGCATTATTGCGATACAAGTTCTTGGATGTGGTCCCGTACTGGTGCTCACGTGAGCAAAGAAGGACAGCCGTACCCCACAGCTGCGCAAGACTTCTTATAGCGTGTGGCAGAGGGCACTTCTGGCACCACACCTTCCTCCCGTCCCTGTTCCATTCACGAATGGCGTCTGAGGAAAATCTCGGTATGACATTTGATTTCTCGAATTTCCTCATCGTGGTTATTGCGCGAGACGTATGTGGGGGGAAAGTAATACGTTGGACGACTCTTCTTCGAACAAAAGCTTTCGAAATTTCAGCAGTGAGTCTCTCCGTGACGCAAACAGCCTCTCTTGTAGCGCCTGCCACCGTAGTTCGTTGGGCATCTCGGAACACTCTACCGCTGAGTCGACGACCGGGCGGAGAAACGCGCCGCTCTCCCTTCGATCTTGTGTGTTTCTCCTGTTAATCCAGCCTGATACCAATCCCATACTGATTAACGGGGCTAAGAAATCGGTCGAGCGATTGTTCTGTAGGAAACTTCATTTCTGAATGAATTACATTTCATTAAAATTCTCCCAATGAATCTCAATCTGGCATCAGCTTTTCCTACTGTTTATTTTATATTGTCATTCGACTTTAGGCGGCTGCGGCTGGTTTCAGACTTAGAAGTAACCAGCCGAAGCCGCCTAAAGTCGAAAGTGGTGAAGCTCTTCGGATATTTGCGAGCAGTACTTTGCCCTCACTTACGTGCAGATGGCCAGCTGTCGTTCGTGCCCAACTGTCGATCCTCTGCGGCTGTTCCTGCAGTTCGCTGAGGTTTCCTGCTCGTCGCAGCCTTCCCATAGACTCAAGGAGCATACACAACACCATTCGTATAAATTGTGAAAAGTAGTGGTCCTATAACACTCCCTTGGGGTACTCCCGAAATTATCTTCACGTTCGTCTATTTTGTTGCGTTGAGAACGACGTTTTGAATTCTGTCTCCAAGGAAGTCCTGCATCCAATCGTCCTAGTGCAAAAGCAGAATTACAAGTTAATGCCTTTCGTACCACATCGGCGCTGACGTCAGAGAAGTACAGCAGCCGTCCATTACGGTAGACCACTGGGACAGCTTTGGGGCATACTCTGGCTGCGCACTGGTTTTACTCTCGTAAATACCCTGTCTGATTGTTTCGGGGCATACTTTGTTTAGGCAAAACTAGGAACAACGACGTGACTGGTAAACCTCAAACTATCTTTGGAACTGGAGGAAATATGCCCTACATTAAAACATCAGATAAGGAGGTCGTACAATATTACTGTCGCTCGGTAAAGTTATCACGACAATTGTTGAAGAAATCCAGTTAGTTTACACACGAAAAAATCATATTTAGCACGGAGAATAACGAGGTTTTTGGAAATTTAATATTGGCAGCTGTTTATTTACAACTTGTACAAAATAGATGCAGGTTTCAGAGTTGTACTGTCCTTCAGAGTAGTCACCAGTATAGTGTATAATCTCTTGCAAGCGATGCGGAAATCGTAGGATATGCTTAGGAGCGGCGGTTGTGTTGATGGAAACGGAAACTCCGTGTGGCTAGGGCCTCCCGTCGAGTAGACCGTTCGCCTGGTGCATATCATTAGACGCCACTTCGGCGACTTGCGTGTCGATGGGGATGAAATGACGATGATAAGGACAGCACAACACCCAGTCCCTGATCGGAGAAAATCTCCCAGCCCGGAATCTAACCTGGGCCGTTAGGCATGACATTCCGTCGCGCTGGCCACTCAGCTACCAGGGGCGGACGGTTGTCGAGTGGATCGGTCCATTGCCTGATGAATCTGTGTAACAGTTCTGAAGTGAATGTCAAGAAGTGATTCGTTCAAGTCAGGATTCAAGCTGAAGTCACAAGAACTCAAATACGGGGAATGTGGCGGGAGGTACAGCACTTCCAGTCCCATCGATATAAAAAAAAACAGTCATAAATCGCGCCGTATGTGCCTGAGCAAAAAAATGGCTCAAATGGCTCTGAGCACTATGGGACTTAACTTCTGAGGTCATCAGTCCCCTAGAACTTAGAACTAATTAAACCTAACTAACCTAAGGACATCACACACATCCATGCCCGAGGCGGGATTCGAACCTGCGACCGTAGCGGTCACGCGGTTCCAGACTGAAGCGCCTAGAACCGCACGACCACACCTGCCGGCGACTAGCTTAGACGCTTAGACGGTCGGAGCATTATAGACCATATTCGTTATCGACGTTTCTTATACGAACGGCGCCTGTTTCAACAAAACTTATTGGGAGCTGCGTACGGTGAATGCACGAGACGTGAAAGCACTCAGAAGCGAAGCTCTTGCAGTTTTGTAACAACAATCTGAGACGTGAGTAACGGAGGACTACCGTGGTGGTACAGAACACTCTCCTTTACAGGACACTCTCGTTTAGCACTCTCTACTTTGTCTACAGACCAGCTCCCCGGTGAGGGTCTGCTCGAACAGAAGATCTACATGAGGACGACACCGCGGAAACCTCCGTCACGACCTTCTCTTGCCCTGCAAAGGCATTCTAGCCTATACGCTTTCATCTTTGGTCGCTCTCTCTCTCTTCTCTCTCTCTCTCTCTCTCTCTCTCTCTCTCTCTCTCTCATACACACACACACACACACACACATTTTTGCCGGCCGCAGTGGCCAAGTGGTTCTAGGTGCTTCAGTCCGGAACCGCTCAACTGCTACGGTCGCAAGTTCGAATCCTGCCTCGGGCATGGATGTGTGTGATGTCCTTGGGTTAGTTAGGTTTAAGTAGTTCTAGGGACTGATGACCTCAGAAGTTAAAGTCCCATAGTGCTCAGAGCCATTTTAACCATTTTTGAATGTTTTTATTGTTCCTTCGCCTCCGGCGTCTATAATGAATCCATGTTTCGCCTTTCTATTGTGAAAACATCCCACGATTGACAGGCACCCTTCCCATCCAGACTAAAAGTTTTATAGAATAGAAAACTACGTGCGAAGTAAAATTAGTAAAACATACTCTCGATCGCACAGTCATTTATTGAAAATACGACCGGCTCCTGGCTCTAGTAGTAGGCCATCTTCAGATGATGCACCCTCCGTCCGAAGATGGCGAAGCTTGGAACAGCTGTGATAACCCCGGTCACAAAACTGCTCAGAGCACCGCTGGTCCAAGCGTCATCATCTTCAGCCGAATAGTGCACTATCTGAAGATGGCCAACTACTAGAGGCAGGGATCAGTCACATTTTTAATAAATGATTGTGTGATCGAGACTTTTACTAATTTCACTTAACTAACAGCAGTCTAAAATTATATACCTGCGAAATGTCGTGTATAGAGAGCCTGTCGAGATCTTCGTAATGCTACCGAGTCGGCGTACCCTCAATCGGACGTCGTTACGGGCCTTCTTGATTGCTCACAGTCATATTCGACTCTGCAGGGCACATCTTAAGCGTCAAATACCAAGAGAACAATAATGCTCTAATTTTCGATTTTAAAGTTCTGTTATCTTATTCGGAAGTAAATCCACTAAAATGAAGTACCTTATTACATATCGTTATTAAGTAATTAAGAACTGCAAATGTAACAGATATAGAAATGGAATTAATATCCAGTGGCATTTGACCAACAATTTAAAATATTAGTATTACACGATACCTAAAAAGAGGCAGTGCAGAAGATAGTATAAAGCAAGTAAAATGTATACTAGAAATAATACGAAAAGAAAGTGAAGACGGTGGCCTTAAGCTAAATTCGAAGAAAGCAAAAGTTTTCACAACAGAAATGTATAGTAATCTAGTTATCGACTGAGAAATCATTGAGGAATTCGAATGAATGTGTAGATATATATATATAAGATCTATGATACCTGCCGGCCGCGGTGGTCTCGCGGTTCTAGGTGCGCAGTCCGGAACCGTGCGACTGCTACGGTCGCAGGTTCGAATCCTGCCTCGAGCATGGATGTGTGTGATGTCCTTAGGTTAGTTAGGTTTAAGTAGTTCTAAGTTCTAGGGGACTGATAACCACAGCAGTTGAGTCCCATAGTGCTCAGAGCCATTTGAACCATTTCTATGATACCAAACAGCGGCTCCTGCACTGAGGAAATAAGGTTCAAATGGTTCAAATGGCTCTGAGCACTATGGGACTCAACATCTTAGGTCATCAGTCGCCTATAACTTAGAACTACTTAAATCTAACTAACCTAAGGACATCACACACATCCATGCCCGAGGCAGGATTCGAACCTGCGACCGTAGCAGTCCCGCGGTTCCGGACTGCAGCGCTAGAACCGCACGGGCACTATGGCCGGCGAGGAAATAAGGTGAAGGATACAACTCGAGAAAGCTTCCACAATTAAATTAAGTAAGTTGCTAAAGGGGAAGAAACCATCTCTACTAACCAAAATGAAAATGGCTTAAATTTCAGTCTTTTCCGTACTATTGCACAGAACTGAGTCGTAGACAATGAAAAAAGGTGATCGCAAGAATATAGATTCTTTTGAAATTTGGATTTGTAGAATTTCGTGGATCGAAAAAGCACACAAAAACAGTCCTTAAAAAAAATTAAGCACTTTAAAGGCCAAATATTGCATATGAAATTAGGGTAATTTTGACGTATGAAAATGGTTCAAATGGCTCTGAGCACTATGGGACTTAACTGCTGAGGTCATCAGTCCCGTAGAACTTAGAACTACTTAAACCTAACTAACCTAAGGACATCACACACATCCATGCCCGAGGCAGGATTCGAACCTGCGACTGGAGCGGTCGCGCGGTTCCAGACTGAAGCGCCTAGAACCGCTCGGCCACAGCGGCCGGCTTTTGACGTATCATGAGAGCAGAAGACTCACAAGAAAAAAATGTCATATTCGAAGGAACACCAGATCAAAGGAAAATCAAGGGGAAGGTCGATAGAGGAGACGAAAAAAAACTCCGGAATGACTTTGGAAGAAGTGAGAAGCGCATGGAGTGACATCGATCACCATGCCACCAGGAGTCGCAGACGACTTGATGGACCATAATGAGCAAAACTTCTCTGTACTGTTTACGATCGCCAGAAAGCATCAACTGAAACTTCAGAGCGCGGCAAAGAGTCTGAAAGCCCTCTACGCTTCACTGAAACTGTCCTGAAAATATTAATGCCTTTATACAAAATTTTGACCCATGAATGACTAACATAGCGATAATAACGGTATTTGATTGATACATTAAGAATAAAAAATTTAATAGCGCAACGAGAAAATTAAGGAGAGCTTGAATTTGTATTTCACTGAGTGGAAGAGTGCAATCAATACATTCTGACCTCCTGAAACTGTCTGAAATCATATCTGCATCCTCCCTAATAGAGAGAATACGTACGGGTAGGATGTAAGAAAAAAAAATGGCTCTGAGCACTATGGGACTCAACTGCTGAGGTCATTAGTCCCCTAGAACTTAGAACTAGTTAAACCTAACTAACCTAAGGACATCACAAACATCCATGCCCGAGGCAGGATTCGAACCTGCGACCGTAGCGGTCTTGCGGTTCCAGACTGCAGCGCCTTTAACCGCACGGCCACTTCGGCCGGCCAGGATGTAAGACCTCACTTCGTATGGTCTAATACACAACTCAGCAATTAGGAGTATTACTGCGAACATATTCGCGATCAGCAGGAATTCTCGAAGTTCACAGCAACACAAACCTACTTTATACTTGCTGCAAACTGCAAGCTGATGGCCGCTTATTTGGGAAAAAAAAGAAAAAAAAAAGAAAAAATGATTATGCTTAAGACTGAGTGTCTCCAGTACATCGTGCTCTCATCAACATCGGATTTAATTGAGAATATATGAGCACGTGGGAATAACCCTGGAAAACGTTATAATTTTCAGTAATGATTATGGGATCAAAGTAACTGAAGGGAATTATGGATAATTTCATATTATTTTCGAATGAAAAAGGTTACATTCGTCCTCTAACGGACCACGTGGGGCACAGTACCACAAAGCATTGTAATCAGAACGAAAAGGAACCTTTTACAGTCGTAAATTTCCGTGGTAGTATTAAATAAGTGGGACAGTAACGTCCACGGATAAATAAAATGAAATACCGATAATGATCCCTGAACATGCGACAACGCCAAACGCTTTGAACAACGGATTTAAGTCGGTACATGTATAAAGGTGAGAACTCTGCGATTGATATACAGAGTGGATCAAATAAACGTATCCCGGGGAACAGAGTTTCAGGGTACAAAGGAACACAGCAGGGGAAAGGAAATACAGTGCTCACCACACTGTAACAGTCGTTAAAAGTGACCACCGTTCATATCTTGTCACTCTTGCTGAAGGCGGATCGAAGCTGGACTGCTGGAATTGCTGCAGTCTCCTCCGAAATATTTTGTTGCAGATCTTAAAGACGGTGAGGATTGTTGCGATACACGTTGCACATGAGAGGTGCTTACACAAGGTAATAGCACACTGACAGAGCAAGTGACCTGGGGGGGGGGGGGGGGGCAGCTAGGGCCGCGACTAGTCTGGTGACAACTTTGTCAGGCTTGAAGATCGCGTAAATGTGTTCCAAGGTTCTGCCGGCCATATGGGCAGTTGCTCCATTAGTAATAAATAGGATAAGCAACATTATTTCTCAACTAATAACCATTTGTGTGTGTGTGTGTGTGTGTGTGTGTGTGTGTGTGTGTGTGTGTGTGTGTGTGACTGGCGGTCAACGGCTCGAAGAATTCATTCCGAGGTATTCACCGTCAGTCACATTCGGTGATGGTACTAACAAATCTCTCCTCTATCCTATCTTCTTTTTATATTCTTCTAAAAAAACAACAAAATTTTATTCATATTTCAACCTTAAATTATTGTTATTTTGAAAAGTATCATTCTTTGTAAATGTTGTAGATAAAACAAAAGAAAGAAAGCTCTAACAAGATGAAAAACGAAAATTGTAAGATGTACGACCTGTTTTAAACATCAGGTTGAACAGGTCTATAAATTGGCAATAAATAAAAATTAAAAAATTAAAAAAAGTTGCTCCATCCTGTTGGTAGTGACTGTAGGTGTTTTCCTATCCCGTTAACGCTGGCACACATTGTTTAAAAAGCTGGTACTGTAACGCCCCGAAGTCCGGGCCACTTTTATTTGGCCCAATCTGTATTACACCAATACACGTTAGCAAGCAACGATATCATCATAGATTCCTGTATGTTTGTATGTTGTAGCATAGAAACGGCCATCGAACTGAAACATCAGAGTTATGGAGTCAGTGCAGGCAGCGTTATAGGTCCAGCTATGCGGGGCCGCCTACACGGACACACAGCTCAGCACTCCGCTGCGCGCCGGCCGCTGTGGCCGATCGGTTCTAGGCGCTTCAGTCAGAGAGCCGCGCTGCTGCTACGGTCGCAGGTTCGAATCCTGCCTCGGGCATGGATGTGTGTGATGTCCTTAGATTAGTTAGGTTTAAGTAGTTCTAAGTTCTAAGCGACTGATGACCTCAGAAATTAAGTCGCATACTGCTCAGAGCCATTTGAACCATTTTGAACTCCGCTGCGATGACACCGCACTGATCGGACAGCGTACAGATATACCTTCTCCATGCAGCCAAACACTGTGACATTCGTAGCAGACGAAACCTATGCACAATGGACCTTTGCATCTCGCCACCGATTAACATCTCGCATGGAGATAAAGAATCTGAAAGACTTCCGCTGCTCGTGGTCTACTGCTGCCTCTAGACCAGGGTTCGATTCCCGACCGGGGCGGTGATTTTATCTCCTCAGGGGTTGGGTGTTGTGTAGTGTAATGCGCCTCTTCACTGTTCAGTATTCAACGATCTGTCTTCGAACCATATATTGAGTATTATGTACGAGCAAGCTGCATCGAACCGCGCATCCACATCTAAAATTCTAAGTTATGACTTGGTGATTATCTGGTAGTTGGTCTCGTTGGGGTTCTGTGGGGCAGGATTCTGGTCACTGATCCTATTCGTATACGAAGAAACAGTAACTGAGGAAAGGATTGTGATGTATGTTAACCGGGGTCCTAGAAACGACGGAGAGGCTCCGTCAATGCCGCAGCCGCAGTGGTCCGCAACCCCACGACGACTACCGCAGTCCACTTCACCCCTCCGCCGCCCCACACCCAACCCAGGGTTATTGTGCGGTTCGGTCCGGCGCCCCCTCCCCTTACCCCCACCCTTCCAAGGGAACGTCTTACACCAGACGAGTGTAACCCCTACGTTTGCGTGGTAGAGTAATGGTGCTGCGCGCGTACGTGGAGAACTTGTTGGCACAGCAATCGCCGACATAGTGTAGCTGAGGCGGAATAAGGGGAACCAGCCCGCATTCGCCGAGGGAGATGGAAAACAGCCTAAAAAGCATCCACAGACTGGCCGGTTCACCGGACCTCGACACTAATCTGCCGGGCGGATTCGTGCCGGGGACCAGGCGCTCCTTGTCGCTCCGTGCGTTAGACCACTCGGATAAACGGGCGGGCAAGGATTGTGATGCATTCTAAAGATTACTGAATGAAATTAAGTTTCTGAAGTTTGAAATAGTTATACTTAGCAATATTTCACTCTCTAAAGTAGCGACACAAAATATATCTGTTTTCAGACGTTCTACAAAAGCTCCATTTACGACGACTCTACCACAAAGACTGTGCACATTGAAAGAGTTTACAATAACAATCTTTTAAAATAATAAAATGAATTTATAAAATTTTTAGTAAACGCTTCAACATTAATTCAGATATGAGGAATGTAAATATTTAAGTGTGAAATAACTAGTTTTTATGAACATGTATTTACACAAGGTCCGATTTATATAATCTAAGATATCGATAGCCTCTGGTATCTGAGCCGTGGTAAAATTTGCTGTTTTGAAGAGCGCGCCGCAGCGCGTAGTGTGAAGCAGTCGCCCCCCGTTTCTGGCGGTGGCGCCGCTGTGGCAATCGCAGCTTTGGTGTGGTGGTGGAAAAGGAGAAAGGTTGCCTGTTCACGTGAATTTCAAGGGGCGCTATGAGCTCGCTAGGCGGCGTGTCTGGTCAGTTGGTCAGCCGGGACAGTGTGGGGCAGTCAGTGTCTGTCTGTCGTCCGGTTTGCTAGTATGTGTTAGGCCTCCAGTCTCCTCGAGTTTGTTCAGGCAATGGGCATTGGCGGTTGGATCGATCGGTTGGTCGGTCGCGCACTGAGACACCAGATGACTTGACCGCCTGGAGCGTCGGCGCATGTGAGGTCGCCACGTGAGTCCAGTGGGCCGCGCCGTTTAGCGAGGGGTAGTGGCTTCGCGGCCGACACGAGAGCAACAGGAGTCAACCCACGACATCGGTCTGGCCGGGGCGAGCTGCGACGCCGTGAGACGGGAGATCGGCGCGCGATCCTGCGTTCGTTGAAGCGGCTGGCAGCGGACGGTTCGGGAGAGCGATCTGGGGGTGCTGCGCCAGGTCTTCGTCAGAAATCGCAGTTTATTAGAAGTTAAGTGACTGGAGATATGTTGTCTCATTTACTTGTTCATTTTTTTTTTGGTCAGTCTCTCGTCCCCAGCTTGCTCGCCGGCCGCGGTGGTCTAGCGGTTCTAGGCGCGCAGTCCGGAACCGCGCAACTGCTACGGTCGCAGGTTCGAATCCTGCCTCGGGCATGGATGTGAGTGATGTCCTTAGGTTAGTTAGGTTTAAGTAGTTCGTAAGTTCTAGGGGACTTATGACCACAGATGTTAAGTCCCATAGTGCTCAGAGCCATTTTGAACCCAGCTTGCTCGTCTCTCTCTCGTCCGCATTTGTTAGGCAGTTAGTGTCTGTCTGTCGGTCTGCCGTAGGTTAATAGCTGCCTCTGTCATGTTTGTCGGATTCGGTGTTAACGAATTTATTGTTTAAGGTGTAAACGCCGAATTCCTGAAATATGTTTTTATCTTGCCTATCATCTTGAGAGGCGGTATATGTGGTAATCTAGAGAGTGTTTGTATATTTTATGTAAGACTGCATTTCATGGGTTTTTATTTAAATTGTCATTTTAGTATATAAAGTTGCCATCCTTCCACCGTAAGAGTTCTTTTAAAAACAAGTAGCACTTTCGGTGGCAAATAATTTTTGATGTGAGTGTTTTGTACCATCTCCATCCCTTTTTGTTTTTGTTTTTGTGTATGTGTAAGTTGTTAAAATTTTTAGTTTAAAGTAATCTGGTGTGTTGCAGATTTGCACCAGTGTAGTCTTTCAGAGATTTTTGTGAGCGGTCGTGACTACGGCCGTGTTAAAAGGGAGCGGCAAGGTTCTCAGTCCGAAAGCTCATAGTATCAAAAAATGTTATTTCTGCCTCTGAATAAATTGTAACTTGATATTTACAGGGTGCTTTCTGATGATAATTTTTAATCTGTTTAAAAAAAAGGGGCTTTTAGGAATAAAATTTCCATTTATTGAAAAAGAAATTTTAATTTGTTCCATCAGTTACCCATTGGCACCTACTTTCACACTCACATAGTGTGATTAAATGTGTTAATGTTCTTGATGAATCGCTAGTAAATAAAGTAAATTCTTAAGAAAAGATTCTGAAAGTAAAATTCACGGATCAGTATCGTAGTGTTCTTATTGTATCATTGGCTCGATTGCCTTACAATAGTCCTCATATTCATCATCGAGGAGCCAGTCGTCGAAGCATAGTCAAATAAAAAGACTTACACTATGCGGCCGAACAACCCCAGATCTTTCGGGAAATAATACCACACGATCATTTCACCTGAAAGAAGTTTTCTAAAATGGACGGCTCTGAAATGTCCAGTACTTCTGACTACATACGCGGGCCTCCCGGCGCCGGGCTGCGAAATTATAGAGCGTTCCTCGTAAAGGGAGCAGAGGGGCCGAGTCGGACGTGGCTATCTGCAGAACACGTGTGGGCGGCGGCGCAGAAAAAGCGCGTAATGCGCCGAAACGACTGCAGCAGCCGGAGCACACAGGCCCGCTCTGTGTGCGCGCGCCGTTTTTACGGACAGCCGCATAAATACGGGGCGCCCGTGACGCGCTGTGACGCTGCGTGATGCATTGCCGGCGATTGCCGGAACGGAGCCGGGCTCCCCCCCCCCCCCCCCCCCCACACACACACACACGAAAACTGTAAGCATCCATCTGCCCCACTGAGACAGCAGCACTAGCGACGCAGCAGACATACAATCTGGGTCCCACATCAGCCGCACCATTTACCGAGGGCGTGGCCTGTGCTCTCAGAAGACGTAACTGGCCCAACCAAAAACAGGCTGATCAATACCACTAGGGCCTGGCGCAATTCCTATCAGATGTTCCAGTGAACAAGTTGCCGAACTAGCCTGTATACTAGCTGATATTTATCGGGAATCTCCTGCGTAGTGGACAGTCGCTTGGGAAAGAGCACCCATCACTGCTGTTTGCAAAAGGTACAACACATCGTATGCAGACCCATATCGCCGCTCCCCCTCTCAAACCCCTGTCTGTTGCAGAATTGCAGAACAAGCTCTAACCTCAAACATCACGACGTTCTTCAAGCTAAAGCATCAATACGGAGACAAATTGCACTTCGATTTATTTCCAGGGTCACACACCGATAGCTTCTATTTCACTACATACTGACTGTGCTACAAAATCTCAGTTATTATCATTAATGGAGAGAGGTCCTCCAAAGTAAGAGTGATTTCAGGTGTGCCACTGGGGAGTGTCGTAGGACTGTTGCTATTCAAATGGCTCTGAGCACTATGAGACTTAACATCTATGGTCATCAGTCCCCTAGAACTTAGAACTACTTAAACCGAACTAACCTGCATCATGACTACACACGAAAACTCTCAGTTGTTATGGTGAATAGTATAAACAGTCGTAAAATAGAACTGATCTTTCCACTCAGCAGAAATCATAATTTAAGCCGGCAGGGGTGGCCGAGCGGTTCTAGGCGCTACAGTCTGGAACCGCGCGACCGCTACGGTCGCATGTTCGAATCCTGCCTCTGGCATGGATGTGTGTGATGTTCTTAGGTTAGTTAGGTTTAAGTAGTTCTAAGTTCTAGGGCACTGATGACCTCAGAAGTTAAGTCCCATAGTGCTCAGAGCCATCATAATTTAATTTTACAATCGAATTGAACACTTTTTTAGAAACGCATGTAGATGGGCATGGATGTGTGTGATGTTCTTAGGTTAGTTAGGTTTAAGTAGTTCTAAGTTCTAGGGCACTGATGACCTCAGAAGTTAAGTCCCATAGTGCTCAGAGCCATCATAATTTAATTTTACAATCGAATTGAACACTTTTTTAGAAACGCATGTAGATGGCTCTTATTGATGTCGGAGACGCACGATTACCGCACGAGTTACTTTCACGTTCTATCGCTCGCGCACGGCGTCTGGATTCACAGCTGCAGACAGCAAGAAGAGGCCGAAGAATACTGCCGTACACGAACGGCGTGCGGAGAAGAAAGGGCGAGTGAGAAAACGTACCAGATCTCGATGCGCATTCGTCACTCAGTAAGAAATACGTATGATATGTAATTGTTGTTGCAACTTTAACCTTCTTCTTGGGAGACGGTTGGTATTCACTGTCACTGCTTCCATCGCCTCTTCCCGCGCTTGCCGTAGCACTACCGTTTGCAATGAGTTGTTCGTCATTATCACCCCTATCATCATCACCATGTGTTAGTGTTACAACAGTATTTGTTTCTAACTTACGCTCATATTTCTGCACTATAATAGATACCAGAAAACATCCGAATGATTCGTCTTCTACACCAATACCACCTTCACGAAGAAGGGTTCTTCGTAACTTCATCTCAACCAATCGCAATACATTAGCAGGATTGATTACCAATCGCCGAGCCATCTGACGCTTCAATACACAAATAATGTCACAAAACGCAACTTCAGAGGCACACTGCACCGTCCCTACTGGTCCCGACTGGCGTACCGGAAGATCAGTGTGAAATGCGGCATGGCATACGCAGAGGCCTCTATCGGACGACTGCAGAGTTTTGCAGATGCGGAAGTATCACTAGTGCAATAAGAGACCTTTACATTATTTCTCACACGATTTTGGTGTATATGTGTTTGTTCGAGCCCAAGTACTTTCCTGGTTAGAACTACTTAAACCTAACTAACCTAAGGACATCACAAACATCCATGCCCGAGGCAGGATTCCAATCTGCGACCGTAGCGGTCACGCGGTTCCAGACTGTAGCGCCTAGAACCAGTCGGCCACTCCGGCGGGCCCAAACAAGTCTGCGATTGTCGTGGTACTAGCAGACTCGAATTTCGTCCGTAAACAACACTCGACGCGAATCCTGGGACGTCCATTCTGGATGACTTGCCGGTCTGTCCATGGTGTTGTGATATACGAGTTGCTCGCCATGTCCTTCGTGTGCCTGTGATTTGGGGGTGTGGTTTGACTGGCGAACCTCTGCCTGCTAGCTCTGACTGCTGCCTTCCAGCGCAGACAGGTAGAGTCCACCAACCAGTCGCCATTGTTCAAATACAGTCATACAGTCAAGCCTACTGACAGCCCCACTCACTCAGCGACACGCTCCCTGACCCGTCTGACTATGTGTGAGTAACGAGCGGCTGCTTGCCGGACCCTGCCTGCCACCACTGAGTGTGGGCCAGCAGGTAGCGGTCGGGGCTAGCAGTTAGTTTACCGGTCAAACAGACGGACCTGTATCGTGCGAATACATCACCCACAGACAAGCAAACGGGTTGGGGCAGACCAACTGGGTAGACGAGACGACCGACTGGTCACCTGTGTGTGGGGGCTTTCAGGAATCAGTGAGACGAAGCGGCAGGCCTTGCCTTGTCAGCTGCTGCCCTTTTTCTTTTTTCTTCCCACTGCCATACACTGTGGTGAGCCTATGGGCCACACATCACTCCTGATCCACTCCTGCCATTCCGGAATACGAACGTAACATTAGCATATGTTACAAACAATTACATCTAAATGTGTTCATTTTTGATCAGCAGTGTCCGGACACCCCTATCTAATACAGAATTGCTCACTAGAGGTCGCGGGAGGCGAGGCTGCCAGTATGAAAGGCAGTGGAGGGTGTTGTGTTGCCAGTAGAAAAACAGTAAGAGCAGGGTGGGTCGTTACGGAGAGCTCGGTGAATTATAAGATGGACTAGACATTAGACATCACCTGAGTAACAGCTCCTTCAGGGACATATCATATCTAAATCTACACAAATTGACTGTTTTTCATGTGACTGTGAAGTGGAAATGTGAACGAACAACTACCAGTAAACAAGAACGAAACAGGTCTCATGAACTGACGGATAGAGACCATAAAGCACTGTGGAGAGTGGTTGTAAAACATGGCACATCAGTGGGAGAAATCACCTCCTCATACGTCACACATGTCTGTGTTCGGGGCCAAGCGACGCTTTATACTGTGTTAAGAGCGACGCCAATGGGCAGTGATGAGAACTAAGTTATCCGGACTGATGAAACACGCTATACGGTGTGACAACGATAGGAAGGTTAGTATCTTGCGAATGCCTGGCGATTATTTCCTGCGATAAACTGTATTGTCAACAGTGAAGTATGGAAGAGGTGGTGTAACGATATGGGAGTGTTTTTCGTAATTATGGTGTGGTGTCCTTATAGCGCCTCATAAACGCTAAATGTGGAAAGTTGTCAACACATTTTACAGTACTGAGTAGTGCGTATAGTACAGGAACAGTTCGGAGATGATGATTAATTGTTCAGCACGACAATGGTTCCTGTTATAAACGAGCATCCGTGACGAAATGGTTTGTCGACAATAATAGTCCTGGAACGGACTGGTGTGTCCAGAGTCCCGACATTCACCCAACGAAAGCAGATATAGAATGGGGTTTCTAGCTCACTGCCTCACTTTCTGGCTCACTGGCTCCCTCTAAGAAAATAAACTGCAAGAAAATAAATAGCCAGATATGAGCCAAGTCATGCCAATAGCTGAGCCAAATCTATCCAGTCCTTTCTACATTATCCAAAGATTCAAGTCTAGCTCACCACATTTTCATTCAAAAGAATTTTTTTTCCATGGTGCACGTAAAAAAATGATTGGTGCACGTAAGAAAATAGATGTTTATTACATTTTTATAAAAGGTGCACGTACGAAAAAAAGAATTTTAATGTTTCCTGGTAAAAGGTGCACATAAGAAAATATTTGTTTATTACTTTTTTATAAAAAGGTGCACGTAAGAAAATAAATAAAATGAATTGGTTAACGAAGGTACATTATTCGATGTTTGCTTAACAAATGTTTGTTTACGTTTGCTGAACGTTTGCTTTATTTTGTTTGTTATTTGGTCAGTCACCTTGTTGGTTATTTAGTCAGTCAGTAAGATAGTCAGTCAGTAAGATAGTCGGTTAGTAAGATAGTCGGTTAGTAAGATAGTCGGTCAGTAAGATAGTCGGTCAATAAGGTAGTTGGTCAGTAAGATAGTTGGTCTGTCAGTTTCTTCATTAACCAGTTAGTTAGTCAGTCTGTTCATTTTTATTGTCAAAAGGTTAAAAATAAAAAAGGTAGCTGAAACTGTGTAGCTGAAAGTAAAGTGAAGTGATTTTCGTACCTATCTGAAAATGGTCTGTTTATCAGTCATCGATGGGGGGGCGTGATTTGCGACCCAACAAATATTGGTAAAACTTGTTTTATCTTCTGAATCAATATGCTCAATTATCGCATTGTTTTTGTTTTTATAATTCAAAATTTCAGTTACATCTTTTCCTCTAAACCATGGATTTTTTCATCAAAAATCATAAACACTTGCTTATTATGGTATGTAAGCTTGTTGTTGAATAGATCTACAATCGACTCCATTTAAGTTCATGATCAAAGTTTACGTTTATAATAAAATTTAATTAGGTGGCGTATTCTAGACATACATCTCTGGGAGCTCTTTTTATGTAATCTATAGACAACTGAGAATGATATCACAACAAAAAAACCTAGATTTGAGTAATCTATTTTGAGTTAGTGTAATATTTTTTTATTTGCTGATCATTTTCTACAGTCTCTACAGATTGATAGTATCTTTCCATGATTTCTTGCAAAAAAATCTAAATTCTTTTTAATATTACATAAATTGCATATTTTTGAGCTGTCCTCATTGCTACAGTTGTCCACAGCATGTTGTGGATTTTGTGGGTTATCTGTTGTTTGTTGTCCATAGCAGTCTGCATTTCTTCCATACTATTCTGGGCATTAGTCATTTTAATAGAATATCTACTCAACGATCATTATTTAAACATTTTTTACAAATTTATCTAGGTTTACCTAATTTCTCCCTCTATTGTGTTACACTTTTTATTGTGTCACATTTAGTGCAGTTTTTTAGTATCTGTCCCATATCTTCTGTACTGTTCAATATGTTATAGTTCTTAATAGTTTTGTTTGAATAATTTCTATTAAGTCGATCCTTATTTATACACTTTTTACAAATTGATCTTGGTTTATCTAACATTGTCTCATATTTACTTCGATTTTTTCATTAACTTACATTCATTCACCTATGCTGTCCATTGTTTATTGTCCATTCAATCTATGTTATCCATTGTTTGTTGTCCATTCAATCTTTATTCGATTTTTCATTCACTTACATTCATTCACCTATGCTGTCCATTGTTTGTTGTTCGTTCAGTCTATGTTGTCCATTGTTTGTTGTCCATTCAGTTTTTATTTACTTCGATTTTTTCATTCACTTACATTCATTCACCTATATTGTCCATTCAGTCTATGTTGTCCATTGTTTTTGTCCATTCAATTTTTATTTACTTCGATTTTTCATTCACTTACATTCATTTACCTATGTTGTCCATTGTTTGTTGTCCATTCAATCTATGTTGTCCAGTAGTGAAACTGGGTAGCTGAAAGTAAAGTGAAGTGATTCTCGTACCTATATGAAGTGATTTTCGTACCTATATGACTATATGATGCGCTGGCGTATGGAAGGCAGAGGCCTGAAGTTCAGGTATTCGATAGAGCATGTTTTGCACTTTTTTCTTATGTTCACCTAGGGATATTAGTCATTTCCTCTCTTCACTATTATTTTCTTACTTTCAGCTTTTATTTTCTTACGTTCTCCTTTTATTTTCTTACGTTCACCTTTTATTTTCTTACGTTCACCCTTTATTTTCTTACGTTCACCCTTTATTTCTTACGTTCACCTTTTATTTCCTTACGTTCACCTTTTATCAGAAAACATTAAAATTCATTTTTCTTACGTGCACCTTTTATAAAAAAGTAATAAATATCTATTTTCTTAAGTGCACCAATCATTTTTTTACGCGCACCTTTGTAAAAAAATATATTCCTTCGAATGGCAATCGGGTGAGTTAGACTTGAATCTTTGGATAATAGTAGGAATGGACTAGGTAAATTTGGATCAGGTATTGGCATAACTTGGCTCATATCTGAATATTTATTTTCTTGTAGTTTATCTTCTTAGAGCGAGCCAGAAAGTGAGCCAGTGAGCTGGAAACCCCATTCTATATCTGCTACCGAAGCACCTTTAGAATGAGTTTTCAAGTCAACTTCGCTCCAGATCCAAGCGTCCGACATCATTACTTTCTTTGGTTTCCGATCTTGAG
The DNA here is from genome assembly GCF_021461385.2 of Schistocerca piceifrons. Taxonomy (NCBI): domain Eukaryota; kingdom Metazoa; phylum Arthropoda; class Insecta; order Orthoptera; family Acrididae; genus Schistocerca; species Schistocerca piceifrons. The sequence goes on from NC_060145.1 coordinate 484,563,899, forward strand.
GAGGAGCGGGCTGCCATTCCTCCACAGACAATGAGACTCTTTATTGAAAGTGTCCGCAGCAGAGTAAAGCCGTCAGAGAGGTGAGGGGTAAACAGGCCACTTATTAGTGTCCATTAATAGGTGTCCGGGTACTTTTGATCGAAATGGCAATCATTTCTGCAGAACATACTGATGTAGATGTCCTGTGATGATGAACGTCCTATTCGTTCAAGGCGCTCAGCTTTTTTCTGAGCACGAGTGTAGTTGGCTCAACACTGGAACGCGTAGGCGTCGTCTGCTGCAGAGCAGTGCCGCACGGTGTGCTCCGAGCCACTCGTGCGTGCTCCAGCACTGAAGGCCGCTTCCACGTCTGGTGCAGATCGCCGCCTATCCTGCTCTGCAGAGAGGGCAAGCCTGCGACATCCACTCTCTGTGGCGACTCGTAAACGTCCAGCCTTTGTCGTCTGTTCCTCGTGCTTGCACCTTCCTCCGACCGCTTTCCATAGATGTTCACGACAGTTGGGCCTCAACAGCCGACAAGGCGCGCTCCCCGGCGCCGAGCCGTAACAAACTGCGCCTTGTCAGAGTCGCTTATTTTAGTGGATTCCTTCACGTGCGGCGCGTATCATATCTAGAAGAATTTCCAAGCCGTCTCTGTTCCGCCTTTACGACGGCGGTTTGATGAGTCCGATAAAAAATCAATAACAATGTTTGTTTCGTGAACAGCTCACCTTACTTCCCAATATATGCACTTGGCCCAGCGATTTTCCAGCTTTTTCACCCGATCGGAAAAATAGGTTCTGTCAAATTGTGGCTACATCTATCACTTCCTCGTTTGATGAAACTTTCTTCCCCAACTTTCTTCTCAAGCTAGGGAACATGAAGAAGTCACCTCAGGCTGAATCTGGTGAATATGATGGATGAGGGACCAGCCAAAGTCCAGATCATGCACTTTCGCCGTCGTTATCGTTGATGTCTGGGATCGTGGATTATCCAGTTGAAAGAACGCTTTCTTGCGTGCCAATTTTGTTATTTTTTCAGCCAACGCAGCTTTCAAACAATTCCACATTGAAGCATAATAGGGTACAGTTACGTTTCTGCCTTTTCCACATAATATATGAGGAATCCTAAAAAACAGTGGTTATCACCTTACCGACTGACAAAATAGTCTTTCTCTTCTGTAGTGCACTAACATAGTCCATTGCTCTGACTGCCGTTTTGACTCTGCTTTACAATGAATGATTCAGGTTTCCTCAAAAGTCACAGATCAGTGCAAGAAGAGTCATGTCGACATGCCAGACATCATGACATGCCACACATTATGTTGAAATGTTGCGCCAGAAGCGCTTTCGGTGAACTGTGAGCAACTGCGGCACCGATCTCGTGCACAGCTTCTACACTCCTGGAAATGGAAAAAAGAACACATTGACACCGGTGTGTCAGACCCACCATACTTGCTCCGGACACTGCGAGAGGGCTGTACAAGCAATGATCACACGCACGGCACAGCGGACACACCAGGAACCGCGGTGTTGGCCGTCGAATGGCGCTAGCTGCGCAGCATTTGTGCACCGCCGCCGTCAGTGTCAGCCAGTTTGCCGTGGCATACGGAGCTCCATCGCAGTCTTTAACACTGGTAGCATGCCGCGACAGCGTGGACGTGAACCGTATGTGCAGTTGACGGACTTTGAGCGAGGGCGTATAGTGGGCATGCGGGAGGCCGGGTGGACGTACCGCCGAATTGCTCAACACGTGGGGCGTGAGGTCTCCACAGTACATCGATGTTGTCGCTAGTGGTCGGCGGAAGGTGCACGTGCCCGTCGACCTGGGACCAGACCGCTGCGACGCACGGATGCACGCCAAGACCGTAGGATCCTACGCAGTGCCGTAGGGGACCGCACCGCCACTTCTCAGCAAATTAGGGACACTGTTGCTCCTGGGGTATCGGCGAGGACCATTCGCAACCGTCTCCATGAAGCTGGGCTACGGTCCCGCACACCGTTAGGCCGTCTTCCGCTCACGCCCCAACATCGTGCAGCCCGCCTCCAGTGGTGTCGCGACAGGCGTGAATGGAGGGACGAATGGAGACGTGTCGTCTTCAGCGATGAGAGTCGCTTCTGCCTTGGTGCCAATGATGGTCGTATGCGTGTTTGGCGCCGTGCAGGTGAGCGCCACAATCAGGACTGCATACGACCGAGGCACACAGGGCCAACACCCGGCATCATGGTGTGGGGAGCGATCTCCTACACTGGCCGTACACCACTGGTGATCGTCGAGGGGACACTGAATAGTGCACGGTACATCCAAACCGTCATCGAACCCATCGTTCTACCATTCCTAGACCGGCAAGGGAACTTGCTGTTCCAACAGGACAATGCACGTCCGCATGTATCCCGTGCCACCAAACGTGCTCTAGAAGGTGTAAGTCAACTACCCTGGCCAGCAAGATCTCCGGATCTGTCCCCCATTGAGCATGTTTGGGACTGGATGAAGCGTCGTCTCACGCGGTCTGCACGTCCAGCACGAACGCTGGTCCAACTGAGGCGCCAGGTGGAAATGGCATGGCAAGCCGTTCCACAGGACTACATCCAGCATCTCTACGATCGTCTCCATGGGAGAATAGCAGCCTGCATTGCTGCGAAAGGTGGATATACACTGTACTAGTGCCGACATTGTGCATGCTCTGTTGCCTGTGTCTATGTGCCTGTGGTTCTGTCAGTGTGATCATGTGATGTATCTGACCCCAGGAATGTGTCAATAAAGTTTCCCCTTCCTGGGACAATGAATTCACGGTGTTCTTATTTCAATTTCCAGGAGTGTATATAGTCGTTGCGAATATGGACAACCATCAGCTGTATAATGGAACGGCGTACAGAGACCCGAACTCGGATTTCTCGCTTATGGCGAGCGGTCGCCTTACGATTTGGTTATCCGAACACAACTCGTGGCCAGATCCAAACTTGCATACATCGTCAACCACGTGTCTACAAGATGTACTCGTACTTCCATTATGTATATTTCCGTACATATTACTTGAAAGTCGATTCCGATTTTCGATGAAAGGTTCCCTCGGACATGCACGCATGTAAGTCGGAATAACACGGGCACTGCAATGTCGTATCGTATCTTTATAGTCAGTTCGCCAAGCAGCATATTATACACTCGCCCTTTTGAGATGCCTACAGCCTCAGCAATCTCAATCTCACGAATGTTTGGTCGGCGCTCTTGCATTACCATAACACAGATTTTGTCAACAGTTTCATTTGTGGTCAGCTCAACTGGATGGCCAGGGCGCGCTTCGCCTTGGCTTCTTGTCCGACCACATTTAAATTAATTAATCCAAGAGTACATGGTCTTCAATCACGATGCACATTCGCGTGAACTTAAGCCAATTCTATTTGCTCTGTCTCGCAGTTCAGCCCTTCACACGAAAATGTTTAACACCAGCACGAAACTCCCTTTGCTGCGTTTTCAGTCAAAGTTGACACACTGATCACTTCAGACGACTGTCAACAATGAACTGTACTGACATTCTTTACACGACATTGGAATAATCAGGATTACCAACCAATCATGAAGGTGCAACAATAATTGTCCATTCTTTCAGGGAAAATTATCAGACTTATCAAACCAATCTCGTATACCTTCCGCCGGCCGGGGTGGCCGAGCGGTTCTAGGCACTACAGTCTGGAACCGCGCGACCGCCACGGTCGCAGGTTCGAATCTTGCCTCGGGCATGGATGTGTGTGATGTCCTTAGGTTAGTTAGGTTTAAGTAGTTCGAAGTTCTAGGGGGACTAATGACCTTAGAAGTTAAGTCCCATAGTGCTCAGAGCCAGCCATTTCGTATACCTTCCTTACCGCATCACATGCCCGCAGTGCCGCCGTGGTCATGTTATGGCATATCCGTGCGTATTCCGCTCAAGAGCCAAATACACTGGTACGACACTGGTACACCTGCCTAATATCGTCTAGGGCCCCCGCGAGCACGCAGAAGTGCCGCAACACGACGTGGCATGGACTCGACTAATGTCTGAAGTAGTGCTGGAGGGAACTCCATGAACTCCCCAGGCCTATCCATAAATCTGTGAAAGTACGAGGGGGTAGAGATCTCTTCCGAACAGCACGTTGCAAGGCGTCCCAGATATGCTAAAAAATGTTCATGTCTGTGGAGTTTGGTGGCCAGCGGAAGTGTTTAAACTCAGAAGAGTGTTCCTGGAGCCACTCTCTAGCAGTTCTGAATGTGTGGAGTGTCGCATTGCACTGCTGGAATTGTTCACGTCTGTCGGAATGCACAATGAACATGAATAGATCCAAGGTGATCAGACAGGATGCTTACTTATCACATGTCAGAGTCCTATCTAGACGTATCAGGGGTCCCATATCACTCCAACTGCACATGCCGCACACCATTACTGAGCCTCCACGAGTTCGAACAGTCCCCTGTTCACATGCTCGGTCCATCGATTCATGAGGTTGTCTCCATACCCATACACGTCCATCCGCTCAATGCAATTTTTAACGAGACTCGTCTGACCAGACAACATGTTTCCACTCATCAACAGTCCAATGTCGGTGTTGACGGACCCAGGCGAGGCGTAAAGCTTTGTGTCGTACAGTCATCAAGGAGTACACGACTGGACCTTCGGCTCCGAAAGCCCATGTCATGTTCGCACACTGACACTTGTTGATGGCCCAGCATTGAAGTCTGTAGCAATTTGCGGAAGAACAGCACTTCTGTCACGTTGAACGATTATCTTCAGTCGCCGTTGGTCCCGTTCTTGCAGGATCTTTTTACGGTCGCATCGATGTCGGAGATTTGATGTTTTACCGGTTTCCTGATATTCACAGTGAAATAGTCGCACAGGAAAATCCGCACTTTTTCGCTACCTCGGAGATGCTGTGTCCCACTGCTCTTTTGCCTACTACAACGGCACGTTCAAACTCACTTAAATCTTGATAAATTGCCACTGTAGCTGCAGTAACCGATCTAACAATTGCGCCAGACACTTTTTGTCTCATATATAGGCGTTGCCGATCGTAGCATCGTATTCTACCCGTTTACATATCTCTGTATTTGAATACGCATGCCTGACTTTGTTACGCCACTCTCTTGGGGTACTCGTGAAACGACCTTTACTTGCGTCGATTTCGTCCCGTTAAGAACAACGTGTTGATTTCTGACTCTTAGACAATCCAGTGAGAAATATGGTCAGCACTCGGCAAGATCGTATTTCGCTCGCTAAATGGCAGTGGGCACAGAACAATAGCCTTCCGTAAGCACGCTGATAGCCGTTGTCCACGGCGTCCTGGCTCTCTACCAGGTGGTACTATTCACGGCGGAGCGCGTTCTGAATGGCGGCGGCTCACGTCTGTTCCGAAAAGTAAGGCTCGGAATAGCGATCGACCGCGACGCGTGCAAGGACACGCCGCGGGAACGAGCCAACTATTCAAACGGCAGCCTCGGCGGCGTTCCTGATCTACCTACCTGTGCTAGTCGCCAGGTATCGCGATTATTGTCCAATATCGAGAGGAACACATTACGCAAGATTTTGGTTCTTGTAGCGCTGAGACTGCCACATGACGATGGTAATAACCATGTTAGTGTTCAATTTTTGGTGCATCTTGTCCGAACCCTGCTTTTAGTCAATTTATGTCATAAATTTATTTTTGCACCATTTCCATTCGGGATGTCTTCATTAGTTATCCGATAAACCAATCTAGTCTGCAGTCTTCTGCAACAGAACACTTCAAAAACGGATATTTTTTGTTATCTGAATTTAATCGTCCACCTATCATTTGCGTATAAGGCTTTGTTGTTGTTGTTGTTGTTATGGCCTTCAGTCCGAAGACAGGTTTGATGAAGCTCTCCGTGCTACTCTATCCTGCGCAAACCTCTTCATCTCCGAGTAACTACTGCAACCTACATCCTTCTGAATCTGCATACTGTATTCACCTCTTGGTCTCCCTCTAAGAATTTTACCTTCCACGCTCCCCTCTAGCGCCTAAACTGGTGATCCCTTGATATCTCAGAAAGTGTCTTGTCAACAGATCCCTTCTTCTAGTCAAGTTCTGCCACAAATTCCTCTTCTCCCCAATTCTGTTCAAAACCTCCTCACTAGTTACGTGATATGCCCATCTAATCTTCAGCATTCTTCTGTAGCACTACATTTCAAAAGCTGCTATTCTCTTCTTGTCTAAACTATTTATACTCCATCTTCCACTTCCATATATGGCTACACTCCATAGAAATACTTTCAAAAAGGATTTCCTGACAATGAAGTCTGTACTCGATGTTAACAAATTTCTTTTCTTCAGAAACGCTTCTTTTGCCATTGCCAGTCGACAATTTATATCCTTCCTAGTTCGACCATCATCCGTTATGTTTCTTCCCAAATATCAAAACTCATTTACTAATTTAAGTGTCTCATTTCCCAATCTACTCCCCTTGGCATCAACAGATTTAATTCGACTACACTCTATTATTCTCGCTTTGCTTTTGTTGATATTCATCTTTCGTCCTCCTTTCAAGATACTATATATTCCGTTCAACTGCTCTTCCACGTCCTTTGCTGTCTCTGACAGAATTACAGTGTCATCGGGTAACCTCGAAGTTTTTTTTTCTTCTCCATGGACTTTAATTTCTAATCCACATTTTTCTTTTGTTGCCTTTACTGCTTGCTCAATATACGGATTGAATAACATCGGAGATAGGCTACAACCTTCTCTCAGACCCTTGTCAAGCATTGCTTCCCTTTCGTCCCCCTCGACTCTTATAATTGCGATCTGGATTTTGTACAAGTTGTGAATAGCCTTTTGTTCCCTGTATTTGAACCCTGCCACCTTTAGAATTTGGAAGAGAGTATTTCAGTCAATATTGCCAAAAGATTTCTATAACTCAACAAATGTTATAAACGTAAGTTTGCCTTTCCTTAATCTGTCTTCTAAGATAACTCGTAGAGTCAGTATTGCCTCGCGTGTTCCTACATTCCTCCAGAATCCCAGGTGATCTTCCCCGTCTGCTTCTACCAGTTTTTCCATTCTTCTGTAAAGGATTCGTGTTAGTATTTTGCAACCGTGACTTAAACAGATTGTTCGGTAATTTCACAACTACCAGCAACAGCTTTCTTTGGAATTGGAATTATTATGTTTTTCTTGAAGTCTGAGGGTATTTCGACTGTCTCATACATTTTGCCCACCAGATGGTAGAGTCTGGTCATGCCTAGCTCTCCGAAGGCTATCAGCAGCTCTAACGGAATGTTGTCTACTCTTGGGGCCTTGTTTCGACTTATGTGTTTCAGTGCTTTATCAAATTCTTCACTCAGTACCATATCTCCCTTTTCATCTTCCTCTAAGTCGTCTTCTATTTCCGTAATATTACCCTCAACTACATCTCCCTTCAACAGAACCTCTACATACTCTTTCCACCTTTCTGCTTTTCCTTCATTGCTTTGGACTGGTTTTCCATCTGAGCTCTTGATATTCACACAGATGGTTCTCTTTTCTCCAGAGGTCTCTTTCATTTTCTTCTAGGCAGTATCTCTCTTACCCGTATTGATATCTGCTTCTACATATTACATTTGTCCTCTAGCCATTCCTGCTTAATCATGTTGCACTTCCTGTCGATCTCGTTTTTGAGACGTTTGTATCCCCTTTCGCATGCTTCATTTACTGCATTTTTATATTTTCTCCTTTCATCGATTAAATTCAACATCTCTTCTGTTACCCAAGGATTTCTACTAGCCCTCGTCTTTTCACTACTTGATTCTTTGCTGCCTTCACCATTTCATCTCTCAATGCTACCCATTCTTCTTCTACTGTATTCCGATCCCCTTCTCTCGTCATTCTTCCCTAAGGCTTCCTCTGAAACCCTCTACAACATCCGGTTCTTTCGTTTATCCAAGTCTCATCTCCTTAAATTGCGCCATTTTGCAGTTCCTTCAGTTTTCATCTGTAGCTCATAACAATAGATTGTGGTCAGAGTTCACATCTGCCCCTGCAAATATCTTACAATAAAATCTGGTTCATAATTCTCTGTCTAATCATTATATAATCAATCTGAAATCTTCCAGGTCTCTTCCACGTATACAACCTTCTCTCATGATTCGTAAACCAAGTGTTAGTTTTGATTAAACTTTGCTCTGTGCACATTCCTTTCCCCCAGTCCATATTCACCTACTACTTTTCCTTCTCTTCTTTTTCCTACTATCGAGTTCCAGTTATATTAAATTTTCGGCTCCCTTAACTATCTGAATGATTTCTTTTAGCTCCTCCACATCTGAGGAGCTAGTTGGCATATAAAGTTGTACTGCTGTCGTGGGCGTTGGCTTTGTATGTATCTCAGCGACAATAATAAGTTCACTATGCTGTTCATAGTAGCTTATCTGCTTTCCTACTTTTTTACTCATTATTAAACCTACTCCTGCATTAGCCCTATTTGGTTTTGTATTTAAAATCCTGTATTCGCCTGACCAGAAGTCCTGTTCCTCCTGCCACAGCATTTCACTAATTCCCATTATATCTAACTTTAACCTATCCGTTCCCCTTTTTCAATTTCCTAACCTATCTCCCCGATTAAGAGATCTGACATTCCACGCTCAAATACGTAGGACGCCACTTTTGTTTCTCCTGATAACAACGTCCTCCTGAGTAGTCCCCGCCCGGAGATCCGAATGGGGGGCTATTTTACCTACGGAATAGTTTACCTAAGAGGATGCAATCATCATTTAACCATACAGTAGAGCTGCATGCCCTCGGAAAAAACTTCGGCTGTAGTTTCCCCTTGCTTTAAGCTGTTTGCAGTACACCTACATCTACATCTACGTGATCACTCTGCTATTCACAATAAAGTGCCTGGCAGAGGGTTCAATGAATCACATTAGACCTGTCTCTCTATCGTTCCACTCCCGAACAGAGCGCGGGAAAAACGAGCACTTAAATTTTTCTGTGCGAGCCCTGATTTCTCTTATTTTAACGTGATGATCATTTCTCCCTATCTAGGTGGGTGCCACCAGCATGTTTTCGCAATCGGAGGAGAAAATTGGTGATTGAAATTTCATGAGAAGATCCCGTCGCAACGAAAAATGATTGTCACTCCAATTCATGTATCATGTCTGTGACACTATCTCCCCTATTTCGCAATATTAGAAAACGAGCTGTCGTTCTTTGTACTTTCTCGATGTCATCCGTCAGTCCCATCTGACACGGATCGCACACCACACAGCAGTACTCCAAAATAGGGCAGACAAGCGTGGTGTAAGCAGTCTCTTAAGTAGACCTGTTGCACCTTCTAAGTACTCTGCCAATGAATCGCAGTCTTTGGTTTGTTCTAGCCACAACATTATCTATGTGATCGTTCCAGTTTAGGTTATTTGTAATTGTAATCCCAAAGTATTTAGTTGAATTTACAGCCTTCAGATTTGTGTGGCATATTGCGTAACCGAAATTTAGTGGATTTCTTTTAGTACTCATGTGAATAACTTCACACTTTTCATTATTCAGGGTCAATTGCTACTTAACGCACCATACAGATATTATATCTGAATCATTTTGCAATTCGTTTTGGTCATCTGATGACTTAACAAAACGGTAAATGACAGCATCATCTGCAAACATTTAAGACAGCTACTAAGATTGTCTCCTATATCGTTAATATAGATGAGGAACAATAGGGGGCCTATAACACTTCCTTCGGGAACGCCGGATATTACTTCTGTTTTACTCGATGACTTTCCGTATATTACTACGAACTATGACCTTTCTGACAGCAAATCACGAATCCAGTCGCACAACTGAGGCACGCAGTTTGGTTATGACACGCTTGTGAGCAACGGTGTCGAAAGCCTTCTGGAAATCTAAAAATATGGAATCAATTTGACATCCCTTGTCGATAGCACTTATTACTTCATGAGTATAAAGAGCTAGTTGTGTTTCACAAGAACGATATTTTCTGAAACCGGGCTGACTATGTGTCAATAAATCGTTTTCTTCGAGGTACTTCATAATGTTCGAATACAGTGTATGTTCCAAAACCCTGCTGCAAATCGACGTTAGTGATATGGGCCTGTAAGTTCCTTTCTTGGGTATTGGTGTGACATGAGCAGTTTTCCAGTCTTCAGGTACGGATCATTCTGTGAGCGAGCGTTTGTATATAACTGCAGAGCAAGGCCGTTTTGGTTCATGTTACAAGGCCAGATCAGTCAATGATCCAGACTGTTGCCCCTGCAACTACTGAAACGGCTGCTGCCCCTCTTCAGGAACCAAAAATTTGTCTGGTCTCTCAACAGATATCCGTCCGTTGTGGTTGCACCTACGGTACGGCTATCTGTATCGCTGAGACACGCAAGCCTCCCCACCAACGGCAAGGTCCATGGTTCATGGGGCTAGTCAAATATAATCGGAAAAGACTTCCTTATACTTAAGTTTGTATAATTTGTTAAAAATTTCTGTCTTTCATAAAATCTTTCCCTGCTACAGCAACTCTACTTCTGTCATTGGCAGCTATTGGACTACGATAATAGTAAAACACGTCTGCTACTTTCATTGTCTCATTTCCTAAGGTCCGCCCCGATAGCTGAATGGTCGCCGGCACGGTAGCTCAGCGTGTTCGGTCACAGGGTTAGCTACCCTCTGTAATAAAAATTCTGAGCGAATGGATCAACAAAGAAACTGAACAGGTGTCACGCCCCGAACAAAATCAATGAGCAATATAGAACAAAACAAAACAAAAATATGGTCAGCGTGAAGGACTGCCGTCCTAAGGGGCCCGGATTCGATTCCCAGCTGGGTCAGGGATCTTATCCGCTCAGGGACTGGGTGTTGTGTTGTCTTCATCTTCATTTCATCCACATCCGGCGCGCAGGTCGGCCAATGTGGCGTCGAATGTAGTAAGACTTGCACCAAGGCGGACGGACCTGCCCCGTAAGACACCTCCCGGCCAATGACGCCAAACGCTCATTTCCATTTCCTAAGTTAATTTTCTCAGCATCACACGATTCCAAGTATACTCCAACACCCTGCTTTTATTTTTTATGATGCTCATTGCTCATACAAGGGCAGTTCAAAAACATCGCGGAATTACCACCAGATGTCGCGCAACGAGGTTGCTGCGTAACGATAGGCCATCCTGTGTAAGTGAACACAAGATGCGTTCAGTGCTCTAGGTAGATGTCTGTGGTGCGGACGTATCTCTGTTGTTGTTCACGTGTTTTGATTTGCGAAGATGGAAAAAAAATCGAGACTGAGAAGTGATTAAGTATCTCGTAAAGAAAGGTATGAAAGCAGAATACACTGGAGGATTCTGCTCCTTCATATTCGATGGTTGCCAAGTGGACAAACGAGTTTAATTTTGGTCGGCGCAGCTTCGACGATGATCCACGAAGTCGTCGGCCAAGATGAGCCACTGCCCCGGAAATTATTGCAAAAAGAGCATAAAATGGTCGCGGAGAATCGCCGACTGACGCAGCCGTATCCGCCATCCGAGCTCAGTTCAAAAATGGCTGAGCACCATGGGACTTAACTGCTGCATCGGTCCAAATGGTTCAAATGGCTCTGAGCACTATGGGACTCAACTGCTGAGGTCATCAGTCCCATAGAACTTAGAACTGCTTAAACCTAACTAACCTAAGGACATCACACACATCCATGCCCGAGGCAGGATTCGAACCTGCGACAGTAGCGGTCGCGCGGTTCCAGACTGTAGCGCCTAGTACCGCTCGGCCACTCCGGCCGGCAAGAGCTCAGTTCGACTCGATGCTAAGCCTGTTGATCCTGGCACACTTGGCAGCTCCTTGTAGCAAGTTTCGCATCCTGCATACTCCTAATCAATCAGAAATTCGATTAACTACTATCTCTACTAAACTACATACGCACAATAAGAATAATTTCGTCATTTACTGGTGTCACAGTTTTATTGGCCAGCAGTGATCCTGTCTATCACACACACACACACACACACACACACACACACACACACACACACACACGCATGCACGCACGCACTTACAACACTTACAAAACGTACAGGCCCTCTACCAACAACCGGTCTCGCACACGGTGTGGTGTGCAATCCGCCGATAATTTCGGCCTAATGACGAGATGCCGGGCCTAATGGGGTGACCTGCAGACCTATGAGAAAGTCGACGCTTGCTAATGAAGGATGTGAGTCTCGTCCGTCAGTGAATTAGGGGCAGAACGACGCTCCGCCAGTCACAGGAGTGCAGGCGCAGCCAGACAGCCGCAGCGACAGCATCAACACCTATCCGGGTCACAACGTTTCGTAACAGGCCCAGTAGGCCCAGGAAAGAGAGGGGGAGGGGGAGGGGGAGGAAGAAGAGAAGTGGAGAGAGAGGGCGTTATTTTCGCCGCATTTGGCTGCAAACGACTCCATCTTTTGTCGGATGCAGACCACTGTAAGGGGAGAAATGTGTTACAAGGGAAGCCATGGGCGAGATGGTTCGCTCTAATGGAATAAAGGACTATCCAAACACGGATGTAAACTTGTGAAATATTACTACATGGGACGGGGGGGAGGGGGCAGTGTGTCTTGATGGACAATAATAAGAACCACTTACTATGAGGGCATTGAAAGAGCAGCTTCAGCGAAACGTGATAGGTCATTAAAAGTAGTATATAAATAAATCTACGTCAGTGCAAATATTAGGTTATTTGTTGACGTTGCTCCAGTATAATGGAAAGCAAAGTCGTTGCACGATGACTATGATAGGCAGAAAGATGTGCCTAAATGTCCAATTTTTTGGGAATTTGTTGTGAGTTCCTATGGGACCAAACTGTTGAGGTCATCGGTCCCTAGGCTTACACACTACTTAATGTAACTTAAACTAACTTACGCTAAAGACAGCACACACACACACACACACACACACACACACACACACACACACCACACTCCCACATACACACATGCCCGAGGGCGGACTCGAACCCTCCGATGGGGGGAGCCGCAAGAACTGTGGCAAGGCGCCTCAGACCGCACGGCTACCCCGCGTGGCAATTCCAATTAATGTCATGAATGCTATCTCTCTTAAATTGGAGATAAATGCACGACAATGCCCATAAGAAGGAGAATAACTCGAGAGTATCGATTATTAAGTAAATTAATAATGAGAATAAAATTATTACGAGGGTCATTCCATATGTCACAGCATCGCCGTAATCGCAGGAAAGACAGTAGAAAGCCCGCAGCAAACATTGCCGAAATATCTGCCCCCGGTAGCAGAGTGGTCAGCGCCACAGAATGTCAACCTAAGGGCCTGGGTTCGAGTCCCGGCTGTGTCGGAGATTTTCTCCGCTCAGCGACTGGGTGTTGTGTTGTCCTAATCATCACCATTTCATCCCCATCGACGCGCAAGTCGCCAAAGTGGCGTCAGTTCGAAAGAACTGCACGCGGCGAACGGTCTACTCGACGGGAGGCCCTAGTCACACGCCATTTACATTTATTTGATTACCGAAATCAACTGACAGATTGCGGCCGCGTGCGAGGATGGCTCGGTGCCAGCTCCTGAAACGTTCAGCGTGGGTTTGGCCGAGCTACAAGACGGCTTCTCCCCCACCCGCCCTACTCCCCAGACCTCAGTCTGTTTCGTCCAGCCTCTAAGTCAGTCTTTTTGTGTCTAGGAATCTTGCTTACTTCGTTTGCTAGCCAAATAATCAAACAAATCGTATTAATGAGTTTTATTACAGTAAGAAAATTACAATAATTAACTTTGGCAATAACACAGATGTGTCGCAAACAGAGTACGACATCCGAAATAATCAGTCTTTGCAGTGACTGCTGATCTCTGACAAAAGTCTTTCCTGGACTGCTCTCGAAGTTCCTAACGTAGACACTGCTATCCAATTGGCTAATCTTGAAGCTGCTATTGAAATGGGCATCACCAGTCGGTCGCGAGATTATGTCCTCTTCACATAGGGTCCGATGATGTCGCGTTATCGTCCAGGAAGGAAGGTGGATCAACGTGCGATTGGCTGACTTCTTCTCACAGCCTTCTCTTCCCTGTCGTTCCCGACTGGCGTGCCGGCGCTTCACTTTACGACGTAACACAGCCCATGCGACCTTGTCACTCCACAGCTGAGGAAACCGTGCACAGAAGGCGCTTTGCAAACAGGCCGAATGTCTTCACGGCACTTCGGCAACAGGTAGCACGCATTGATGGCAATGCCGTGACATTCAGCGCCCTCCCCATCGTTGGCAACGCTCTGAGCATGCACTGGGGGAATATTTCTAAGCGCAGTGGTCGATTTTGATTCATTTTTGTTCCATTTGTACTCGTGCACAATAAATTTCCAGTCCGTGTGTTTCATTTCAACCTTTACCGTGACCTCCTGTGCTGGAGACCTATTTTATGTTGGTATTCGGATACACTCTACATCGTGAAAATCTGATGTTGTAGCATTACCACAAGACATACCACAGTTTCCATGACTTGTGGAATGACCCTCGTAATAATAGGTAATAATTAATAATTATTATGGTTTTAATTGAAATTTCACTTTTCTGGAAATATTCTTCACTGCCGTGTACTTTTACCATGAGAGAATTTGAAATACCTTCAAAATTGTCAAATTAGTTACGATGTGGACAGAGGAAACATTCTGCCGAAAGAAGACTCCAGTTACAGAAACTGAAAATTTGAAGACTTGCGCTGAACTAAGACAAGGGGTTCCAGTCTCACCTGTATTCGTTAACCTCATCTGAGAAAATACTTCTAGACACTTAGCTATAGCTAACCCTAAAGGAATCCAATCACAAGGCTCACTTAGGCAGATGATATAATATTAATAAGCAGTTCCAGGTTAGAAAAAATAGAATTACGACAAACTGGTTATGAAATTTCTGAAAATAGTATTACGTGTTTATGAGACGAAGGCAAAGTACCTACAGACAAGTAAGGAAAACGTAATTGATGAACCATTCACTATAGACGGATTAATCTTGAAATACTAAGACTCCTTCAGCGAGGGCGACAGAAAATGTACAAAAACAGAGTCTTGTCTAGCAACTAATAAGAGAACATATTACAATTCCATTAAAATCGCAGAAAAAGAACAGTGCCGCCAACACCAAATTTTGTTTTCATCAGTATAGTACAAAACCGGTATTATTATGTGGACACCGTCGTCGTCGTCGTCGTCGTCGTTGTTGTTATGGTCTTCCGTACGAAGACTGCTCTGATGCAGCTCTCTATACATAATTTCCGTGTCTTCACCTGCAGGGCTATTAGGTATCTAAACTTGTACTGCTATGGTGGATGTTCGGTTCGTATCTAACTTGGGTATGATAATTCATTGCTTATGCTGGTCATAGTAGCTTACTCTCATTCCTGTTCTCTTATACAGTATTAGACCCACTGCTACATTACCTCTATCTGAATTTCTATTTATAACCCTGTAGCCACTTGATCGGAAGTCCTCTTCTTCCTGTCGCACTAATTAACACGGTGTCTAGCTTTAATGTATCCACTTCCCCTTTTAAATTCCCTAACCTTCCTTGCGAATTAAGGGTTCTAACACTCCACGATCAGACCTGTGCAGTGTCAGTTTTGTTTCTCCTGGTGATACCCTCCTGAGTAGTCGCCTCCCAGAAATCCGAATGGGAAGTATTTTACCTCCGGAACGTTTTACCCAAGAGCATGCCGTCATCGCTAAACTATACAGTACTACTGTATATCTTCAGAAAATATAATGGCTACAGTTTCCCCTTCCTTTTGGCGTTTTGCAGTATCAACCAGTGTTTACACGTGAATTGTATTATTTCTATAAGTTTTGCGATACTAAAGTACTGTTGGGGTCATCAGTCCAAAGACTGGTTTGATGCAGCTCTTCATGCTACTCGATCCTGTGCAAGCCTCTTCATGTCCGAATAATTACTGCAACCCACATCATTTTGAATCTGCTTACTGTATTCAACTCTTGGTCTCCCTACACGAGTTTTTCCCACAAACTTCGCTCCAGTACTAAACTGGTGATTTCTTGATATCTCAGAATGTGTCCCGTCAACCACTCTCTTCTTTTAGTCAAGTTGTGCCATAAATTTCTTGTCATCCCAATTCTATTCAGTACCTCTTCATTACTTACGTGATCTACCCACCTAATTCTTCTGTAGCACTGCATTTCAAAAGCTTCTATTCTCTTCTTGTCTAAAGTCATCATCAGCCATGTTTCACTTCCGAAGGTGGATACACTCCAGACAAATACCTTCAGAAAAGCCTTCCTAACACTCAAGTATATATTTGATGTTAACAAATTTCTCTTCTTCAGAAATGCTTTTCTTGCAATTGCCCATCTACATTTTATACCTTTTCTACTTCGATCAACATCAGTTATTTTGCTGCCCAAATAGCAAACCACATCTACAACTTTAAGTGGTTCGTTTTCTAATCTAATTCCCTCAGCACCACCTGATTTAATTCGTCTACATTCCGTTATTCTTGTTTTGATTTTGTTGATTATTATCTTATATCTTCCTTGCAAGACATTATCCATTCCGTTCAACTGTTCTTCCAAGTACTTTTCTGTTTCTGACAGAATTACAATATCGTCGGCAAACCTCGAAGTTCATTGAACCCTCTGCCAGTCACATTGTTGTGAATAGCAGGGTAATAACGTAGATGTAGATGTAGAACTTTTTATTTCTCCTGATCCAAATTTTTCTTTGGACTCCTTTACCACTTGCTCAATGTAGAGGACAGGCTACTACCATAACTCGAAAAATTATGTTGATATACCCTATTACGGCGTAAAGTCAAGCGTCGGCACGCCAGTCGGGATCGATATAGAAGAGATGGCTGTGAGAAAACGAGAGCGAGTCGCACGCTAACCGACCCCTCTCCAGGACGACAAATGGCTCAAATGGCTCTGAGCACTATCGGACTTAACATCTGAGGTCATCAGTCCCCTAGAACACAGAACTAATTAAATTTAACAGACCTAAGGACATCACACACATCCATGCCCGAGGCAAGATTCGAACCTGCGACCGCAGCAGTCGCGCGGTTCCGGACTGAAGCGCCAGGGCGATGACGTGACAGCAGCGGCCCCTATGTGAAGAGGACATAAGCGCCGCGACCGACTGGCAACGATCCAGTTGAATAGCAGCCTCAAGATTAGGCACTTGTGTAGCAGCGAGAACGCTCGTTGCTTCGCTTGTAGTGTCTATGAGACACAGACTTGTGATCTTTTATACTGAAAAATACTGCTTATTTTTGTATGTCGCCCTTTGAATTGCGACACTTCTGTATAATTGTGAAAGTTAAGAACTAGTATTCACTTATTTTAAATAAAACTCATTAATACGATTTGTTTTATTTGATTGTCTAGCGAATCGAGTACGAAGGGGCGCGTGGAATTAGCCGAGAGGTCTAAGGCGCTGCAGTCATGGACTGTGCGGCTTTTCCCGGCGGAGGTACGAGTCCTCCCTCGGGCATGGGTGTGTGTGTTGTCCTTAGGATAATTTAGGTTAAGTAGTGTGTAAGCTTAGGGACTGATGACCTTAGCAGTTAAGTCCCATAAGATTTGACACACGTTTGAACGTTTGAGTACGAAGGATTCCTTCATACCCCATATTTGACTACAAGGCTGGACGTAATATACCCTATGTTCATGTAGTCACGTAGACAATGCAGAATCGCTTGACAGGCATGTAGAATTATCTGTCTCTAAGGATGAGCTGAGATACCTATGGTGTATTTGAGTTCATCAGAGGTACACTCACTAGCAATATACGGAAGTGTAGCAGTCAATCTGCTGTAGCGGGTGACGGTTGGTCTCACGTGATCACTGAAGCGATCATTTCGAACAATGTAGTGTCAGCAACTAAAGTCGTAACTCAGCAGTTTCTAGTGAAAGTTCTTGAGGCAATTTTAAATAGCTCAATCTCTTAGCTGAAAGGCGTATTTTCTAGCGTTTCCTGCTCGGTTTTTATTTCTGTAGATAGGGTGAACATTCTTAAAACCGAAAAACTGCAGTGACGGCTTCCTGATTGGAAATGGAGGAGAAAAGGTCATGCAAACATGTGTCCGGAAATCCATCGCTGCCGCGGTAGTTGGCGCTCACGAATGACACTCCCTCTGACCACGCGCCGTGGGTTCCTTGCGTGGTGCAGGCAGTGTCGTTGACGCAGCCCACTGTAAGGAGCAGATTGGTCCGGTATTCGTGTCAGAACAAGCCGAGGTGGTGTTTGTGTACGGCCAAGCAAATTGAAACGGTCGAGAAGCAGTACGGCTGTACCAAAACATGCACCCTCACAGACACAAACCACATCATTCATCATTTCAAGCCCTTTTTGGGTGTATGCGTGTTCATGTGTCCTTTCAGACAGACGAAAGTGCAGGGAGACGGCGGAATGCGCCTACATCAGATTTGGAAGGCCTGGTTCTACACGACACTGAGACGAACACTAGGAAAAGGCTCGCCAACATGCCGGCCGGGGTGTCCGAGCGGTTCTAGGCGCTACAGTCTGAAGCCGCGCGACCGCTACGGTCGCAGTGTAAGTAGGCTGTTTAGGTTTTTATGTTGGTAACGTCACGTAGCGCTCTGTATGAAAATCACTGACTGTGCTGTGTGCAGTCTGTGACTGGTTGGCATTATTGGAATATTCGCTATTGTACTGTTGGGCAGTTTGATGTGAACAGCGCGTAGCGTTGCGCAGTTGGAGGTGAGCCGTCAGCAGTGGTGGATGTGGGGAGAGACAGACGGCAGCGTTTTGAGAGCGGACGATCTGGACGTGTGTCCATCAGAAAGAGTAAATTTGAAATACTGGGGATCGTGAACTGATATATTAATATGATGACTTTTAATATTATTAAGGTAAATACATTGTTTGTTCTGTATCAAAATCTTTCATTTGCTACGCCTATCAGTAGTTAGTGCCTTCAGTAGTTAGAATCTTTTATTTAGCTGGCAGTATTGGCGCTCGCTGTATTGCAGTAGTTCGAGTAACGAAGATTCCTGTGAGGTAAGTGATTCATGAAAGGTATAGGTTATTGTTAGTTAGGGCCATTCTTTTGTAGGGATTATTGAAAGTCAGATTGCGTTGCGCTAAAAATATTTTGTGTCAGTTTAGTGTTGATCAGAATAAGTAACGAGCGAAATGTCTGAGTACGTTCAGTTCTGCTCAGCTGTTTGAAAATCAAATAACGGAAGGGGTTTATCAGCACAGTCATTCATAAAATTTTCTAAGGGGATGTTCCAGCAGGTTCGAATCCTGCCTCGGGTATGGATGTGTGTGATGTCCTTAGGGTTAGTTAGGTTTAAGTAGTTCTAAGTTCTAGGGGAGTGATGATCTCAGAAGTTAAGTCCCATAGTGCTCAGAGCCATTTGAACCAAGCTCACCAACATAAGACAGAATACGATTACGTATATCCTGCACGACAACCGCTGCTATCCCCATCTGCTGCTATTCCACGGAGGCCACTTTGTACATGTGTTGTGACGTGGGTGCGATGCAACTCTGTACTGTGTTTCTGCACGATTTGTTGTCGTTGCTATCAACGCCGTCCATTTCTGGACACACGTCCACAGGACCTTTTTCCCTCCATTTCCAGTCAGTAATCGATGCCTGCAGTTTTTAGGTTTCACGCTGTATAAACGCAAAGAGCAGTAGCAGGTGATCTACCGAATTCTCACGGGTTTTGCCGCGGTGGTTTACCGAGTCCGCTTTACAGTAACTGAGGGTCGCAGAGGGGCAGACGGGCTGCCAGCTGGCGCAGCGCTGCCAGCGGAGGGGCTGGGACTGGGACTGTCTGCCCCGCCCCCTGCATGCCTGGGGAGGCGCCGAGCGGACTCGCAAAGGGGCCGCGCCTGCTCCTCGCCACCAGCCGCGTGCAGATTTAAGCTGTGTCCGGGGCTCGGCCACATTCTACCTCACCGCCCTATCCGCCTCACTCCTACCCTCAAATACCTTGGCCTCACCCTCGACCGCCACCTCACATGGACTCCCCATCTCCTTACCATCCAACACAAAGCTCACAACAGACTCCACCTCATGAATCTCCAGTCTGGCTGGACATGGGGTGTGCATCCTTCCACCATCCTTCACACCTACAAATCCTTGACCCGCCGCATCCTCTGTTATGCCAGCGTAGCTTGGATTCCCCCTCCCCCCCTCTGAGGTTCTATAAATCCCTCCAATTCCTCGAACGCCACGCGCTCCGCCTCACCTTCCACACCTGCCTTCCGTCCCCCACGTGCATCCTCCATGACCTCATCCCCTTCCCCCACCTTCTCCTTCTCCTTTTCCTCGAACACACCCGCCTTCCGTCCCCAATGCGCATCCTCTATGACCTCATCCCCTTCCCCCACCTTCTCCTTCTCCTTTTCCTCGAACACATCCGCACACTATATATTGTCCGACGCCTTGATCCCTCTCACCCCCTGCTGTCTCCCTTCCTCTCCACCCCCAGCCCTTTGCCGCGCCTTTACCGTTGTGTCCCACCCTCTCTCCATCTCCACACCCTCCGCCTCCTTTCCGGACGCAACTTCCGTCATCTACCCCTCCCGGATGATGAGCTTCGCCCTGACGTCTACCCTTCCCACCAACTCTAGCCCCACCTTCCTTCTGCCTCCTCCTCAGGGCCCCCTCTCCTCCCCCTCCCTTCTCCTGAGTGGCTTCCCCCTTCTACTCCCCCTCCCTCTCTTGTGCTTCCTTTCAGTGTCTCTGCACTCCCTCCTGCCTTGTCTTCCCTCTTAATCTCCCGCCCCACGTGTCTCCTGCCTCTTAGTGTACCCACTGACGCCCCTACTCTCTTCATCCTTCCACCTCCCCTGCTGCCCCTTGCTCTTCCCTGCTTTCTCATCCTCTCCGGCCTCTCCCTCGGCAGGTCCCACCTGGCAGTTTTATTCTTCATCGTGTGTGCCCCAAGTGGGTTTTAAGTGTGTTGTTTTGGCGTGTTTTTAATACTGTGGCCGACTTTTAACCTGTACGTGTACCTTCAGTGTCTTCTTTGTGTTTTAAGAATCGGCAACTGTGTTTTTTAACTTTATGTCGACTTTTTAATTGTCCCCACATGAACATCTCCATGTCAGTGTATTTTTACCTCCATTATCTCCCCTTACCACGTTTTATGTCCCCCTTTTTTATCACCTTATATGTAACATTTTATTCTTGTCTTAGTTGTCACGGCATTCGGCTGAAGAGCGGCGGATTGTGCCCCTGACAGTCCCCCACTGCCCATATGGGGCAGGGGAATGAAATCACAATTAAAAAAAAAAAAACAAAAAAAACTCAGCCACAAGTGAAAATTGCCAAAAGTGGGAGCTCCAGACGGCAAGGTGTTCCAAAAAATAGCATTTTTTTGGGGCGGGTCGAGTGCAGCATGAGCATAGTCTCCAGGTAGCAGCTGGTACGCTGTAGAATGGAAGGCGTACAGAACGACAAGCCAGAGGTTGCAGGATCGAGTACCTACGCGGATTTTCAATTCTTACATTACCTAAAGTGCAAATAAACCGTGAAAATAAAGCGAGATTTTTTATTAACACTTTCATAAAAGGAATGAAAAGGCAAGGCAAAATAAAATTTGTTATTGCAAATAAATTTCGAGGAAGTGATTGTACAATGAACACCAGAAATTCGTATATAAAATTAGACACTTTATTTTACAGTCGATGATTTACACATGCCAGGGTATTATTTATCGTGGAAACAGGGAAAGCAGTAATTTTCTTTGGAATCTTGCGCACTTTATAGAAGCTGCATTTTATAATTACACGGTTGTTTTAACGTTTGCAATCGAAACCAAACTTTGTTTACATTCACAAAAGGCTCTCTTTGGTCGCACAGTTTGGCAGCAAATCACGCACAGCGCATCGTTCCACCAAATAATGGTGATCATAGCTTGTGATTTAGAATGGAATGTATTTTGATGTAGTCTTCGCGAGATGTAACTTTTCTCCACTCTCCGCAAGATAGCACTTTTCACGCCTTCTGGCAAATTCTCTAGCTGAAGATAAAAATGGACATAGCAAGGTTACACTAGCGGTGTCCATTTAGAGTGGGGAAACCGCTTTACTACTGCATGATGGCAGTCCTCCCTCGTCTTGAAAAATCTCGTCGAATGACTGGACTTTTTTTGTCAATTAATAGAAGAAATCTGTTTTCCTGCACACGTGGTTTAATCACATCAAATACAGCATCAAGCTTTATCTCGGGTTGTTTAGAATGTAAGTAACATCACAACTGAAAATATGAGTATTTATAAAAGTTTCCGCATAGGGAGTAAATGCCACGATCCTCGGATTACGGTTTCGTGCTCTTTACAGTGCGTCAACCGGTTCCTGAAAACTGCTAATGTCTAGCCTGAACCAAGCAAAAAACGCAAATTTTTTTTCTAAATGCTTCGCGATCTGGAGCTGCCACTTCTGTCACTTCCATTTCTGGCCACGTTCTGGATATACCATCAGCTCGGACGGAATCGTTGATGGCGAGCAGGCGCAATTGCCTCGTCAGCGCAGACGGAGTCTCGCCAAATTTGAGCGATCCTGTGTGACGGTCTTAAGAAATCGTAAATTTGTGGTAAGTTCCTATGGGACCAAACTCCCGAGGTCATCAGTCCCTACGCTTACACACTATTTAATCTAACCTAAAGTAACGCTAAGAACAACACAAACACACCCGTGCCCGAGGGAGGACTCTAATCTCCGACGGGGGGAGCGAACCGTGGCAAGGCGGTAGCTGCGCGGCGCTCGTTTGTGCCATTCGGCCGAAACCGCTGTCTGCAGCGCCGTTCAAATGGTTCGAATGGCTCTGAGCACTATGGGACTTAACATCTGAGGTCGTCAGTCCCCTAGAACTTAGAACTACTTAAACCTAACTAACCTAAGGACATCACACACATCCATGGCCGAGGCAGCATTCGAACCTGCGACCGTAGCGATCGCTCGGTTCCGGACTGAAGCGCCTAGAACCACGGGGTCACACCGGCCGGCTGCAGCGCCGTGTTGAAAGGAGTGAGGAGCGCAATTCGGTTTCTTCTCGCAAAGGTAAACGCACCCTTCCAGACTTGTAAAATAATCCAAAACTGTTAATGGAGATGATCTCACGGATTGGACTAATGTGTAAAAGTAGTGTCGCGAGTTTAAAGTGAGCAGGGCGGATGTTCGTGATGAACTTAGGAGTGCGCGTCCATCAATCGTGACTGATAATTTGGTGAACGGGATCAAAGAAATGATTCGTGTCGACCGTCGATTCACTTTACACGTGAACGCAATATTAACAGGAATATGAGACATGTGCTGCATGAAACCATTACTCAAACACTTGGTTTTTGAAAAATGTGTTCGAGATGGGTCCCAGAACAACTCACAGATCTCCACAAAGTCAACAGAATAACGTCTTCACGGGAATTTCTCGAGGGCCTCGAACTGGAAGGTGAAAAATTCCTTGACTATTGTGTCTCACTGCAGCCCTGAGACGAACAGACAATCAATGCAGATACGACACCCGTCTTCAGCATTCAAAAGCCTTGTTTCGTCCCAAAAAGACAAGGTCTCTTCCTCTTGGGACTGTAAAGCGATTCTCTTCGTTGAAATTTTGCCTCTGCGGGAAACAATTACCTCGACGTACCGTGAAACTGTATGAAAGGTTCGGAGAGCGATACAGAAAAAAAGAAGGGGAATGTTAACGAAGGCAGTGTGCTTCTCGCATGATAATGCACGTCGCCACACAGCTAATACCACAAAGGAACTCTTGGATTCATTCGGATGGGACGTCGTCAACCATGCAGCTCACAAGCCTTGTGTAGCAAAAAAGTGATTCATCCGACGAGGCGAGACGTTCCCATTGATCCACAGTCGAAACTCCACGATCCCGCGGCTACTCAAATCGTAACTGACGATGCCGTTGGGCCAACATGTGAAGGAGTAGCGGTCGTCTGTTGTGGAGCCCCGTGTTCAATAATGTACGATGAACGGTGCGCTCCGGAACAATCGTTCGTGCACCATCACTGTGCTCTTTCGGCAGTGATGCCACAGACCGCCACCTACCATAGTATGAAGAGTAGTGGACGTCCTACCACTTATTGCCCAGTGGTAGTTTCAATGTTGTTCTACCACTTTCCATAGATGCTCCTACAGTAGCAAGTGAACATTCCGATCAGCTACGCCGTTTTCGAGATACTCGTTCACAGGCTCTAGCTAATAATTGTATCATCTTTGTCAAAGTCGCTTATGTCAGCAGATTTACCCGTTTGCGTCCGTGTCGTCACTAGAATGATTCCCTGTCCGTCTTTGATCCTCTTAAATACGACACCGGGCGACGACCAACTTTGCAGTGGGCAGTGGTCGTAATTGTTTCGCTTATCAGTGTATTGCCTTTCCGATATTTGAACGGATACACTTCCTTTCTGCACACATTTCGTAATGTTCCTGAAATGTGTATCCTAGGCGTCGACCGTTGTCGTTGCGTGTCTAGCGCACTATTGCACGCTCACTGCCTTGGGATTAAAGTCGTGCACTCTTCTGTAATCTGTCTCTGCCCTATTCACAGCATGTTCTTGTTTCTCGGTTGTAATCAACTTTCGGTTAGTAGCGAGAAGTTTGATCGCTGGCCAGCCGTCAGCAGCCTGCGTCTCCGTTCTTTACCCACAAAGGCAGTGAGTCAGCTGATGGACAGGCGAGGAAAGCCGTCCTCACACGGGACGCGTTTCTAACCGTGAAGCACGCCAGACGTCGTCTCCATCGCGGTTGGCGCTCGTTCAGAAACGAGCTGTCACAACAAACGGGGCGTGACTTGCTCCTAGGGGTGATTTGCAGTTGTCGGCTGTATCTGGCGCGCACCTCAGACAATTTGTGTGTCAAAATGGTCGCTCGCAAAACGGCTACGTTAGCTCTATTGAAATGCGCATCTGCTGTCCTGTGCATTCGCGTTATTCTGTATTTACCTATTCTTGAGCACTGCTTGAGCGGTTGGGATTCCTATCAGGTCGGATTGAGGGAGGATATAGAAGCAATTCAGAGGCGGGCTGCTAGATTTGTTACTGGTAGCTTTGATCATCACGCGAGTGTTACGGAAGTGCTTCAGGAACTCGAGTGGGAGTCTCTAGAGGAAAGGAGGCGTTCTTTTCGTGAATCGCTACTGAGGAAATTTAGAGAACCAGCATTTGAGGCTGACTGCAGTATAATTTTACTGCCGCCAACTTATATTTCTCGGAACGACCACAAAGATATCCGGCCATCCTGATTTAGGTTTTCCGTGATTTCCCTAAATCGCTCCAGGCAAATGCCGGGATGGTTCCTTTGAAAGGGCACGGCCGACTTCCTTCCCCGTCCTTTCCTAAACCGATGAGACCGATGACTTCGCAGTTTGGTCTCTTCCCCCAAAACAACCCAACCCAACCACAAAGATAAGAGAGATTAGGGCTCGTACAGAGGCATATAGGCAGTCATTTTTCCCTAGTTCTGTTTGGGAGTGAAACAGGGAGAGAAGATACTAGTTGTGGTACGAGGTACCTTACGCCACGCACCGTATGGTGGATTGCGGAGTATATATGTAGATGTAGATGTTAGTGAGGCACAAAGACAGTCTCCATGTACAGGTCGCTACGTCATAAGCTTCTAAAATTTGTATGACAAATAATACTGCGCTACAAACGTACGATACCACTCCACATTAGATAAACATGACATCATTCCTATTTTTATTAAAACCCTAACGGCATCTACGTATATCACTAGAGATAAAGCACTCACCAGCTTACCTATCTAACGACTTACAGGGCAACAAACATTCGATTTCCAGTATTTCATGTCATTTTTGTCTGGATTTAAAAATTATAATGCTGTCACATTTTACTCACTAAGAGGTATAACTTTACGTTGAAGGTTTAACACAATAAGTCAAGTATTAAGGTTCAAATGGCTCTGAGCACTATGCGACTTAACTTCTGAGGTCATCAGTCGCCTAGAACTTAGAACTAATTAAACCTAACTAACCTAAGGACATCACACACATCCATGCCCGAGGCAGGATTCGAACCTGCGACCGTAGCGGTCACGCGGTTCCAGACTGAAGCGCCTTTAACCGCACGGCCACACCGGCCGGCTAGACAATCTTTCATTTATTACAACATCAGTGTTAAGCTTTCTGCACATTATGAAGTTTTAGGCGCAGTAAATCGTTATGCGTCCCACAGGCCACCTTCCTCTCCACAAAGCGAAAATCTGACTGACGTGTCTGATTCTGTTTTCCACGCTTGGGAATGCTACGCAGAATAGAATTCCCCGTTTCGACGTCACAGAACTCGATCACGGCCACATTCACTTTCTCGTCCGGTATCAGGACGGTATTTATTGATCGATTTACTTTTTGTTTTTTTTTTATTCGTCAGGACTGGTTTGATGCGGCTTCCAACGAATTCCTCTACATCTCAGGATAGTATTTACACCTTAGGTCGTCAATTACTTGTTGGATGTATTCTTACCTCTGTCTTCCGCTGCAGTTTTTACTCTTTACAGCTCCCTCTAGCATCACGGTAGCTATAGGCCATGTCTTAACACATCTTCTTGTCAGTGTTTTCCATATATTCTTTCCTCGCCGATTATGTACGGAACCTCCTCATTGTTTATCTTATCAGTCCACGTAATTTTCAACACCTCTCTATAGATTTTACTTTTCTCCGGTTTTCCCCACAGTCCATGATTCACTACCAGACAACGCTGTGATCTCAAAACGTAAATTCTCAGAAACTTGTTCCTCAACTTGAGGCCCGTGTTGGATACAAGTAGATTCCTTTTCGCCGGTAATGCCCTCGTTGCGTATACTAGTCTGCTTTTCATGTCCTCCTTGCTTCAGACATCTACATCTACATGGACACTCAGCAAATCGCATTTAAGTGCCTGGCGGAGGGTTCATCGAACCACCTTCACAATTCTCTATTGTTCCAATCTCGTATAGCGCGCGGAAATGATGAACACCTACATCTTTCCGTACGAGCTCTGATTTCCCTTATTTTATCGTGGTGATCGTTTCGCCCTATGTAGGTCGGTGCCAACAAAATATTTTCGCATTCGGAGGAGAAAGTTGGTGATACGAATTTCGTGAGAAGTTTCCGTCGCAACGAAAAACGCCTTTCTTTTAATGATTTCCAGCCCAAATCCTGTATCATTTCAGTGACACTCTCTCCCATATTTCGCGATAATACAAAATGTGCTGCCTTTCTTTGAACTTTTTCGATATACTCCGTCAGTCCTACCTGGTAAGGATCCCACACCGCGCAGCAGTATTCTAAAAGAGGACGGACAAGAGTACTGTAGGCAGTCTCCTTAGCAGGTCTGTCACATTTTCTAAGTGTCCTGCCAATAAAACGCAGCCTTTGGTTAGCCTTCCCCACAACATTTTCTGTGTGTTCTTCCCAATTTAAGTTGTTCGTAATAGTAATACGTAGGTATTTAGTTGAATTTATGGCTTTTAGATTAGACTGATTTATCGTGTAACCGAAGTTTAACGAGTTCCTTTTAGTACTCATGTGGATGACCTCACACTTTTGCGTTATTTAGGGTCAACTGCTACTTTTCGCACATTTCAGATATTTTGTTCAGATATGTTATTTTGCTTCGTCGATTTCGTGGACGCCGATTTTGATTTTAAGTTTACCTCCAGTCTCATTTATTCTACTGCTCATTACTCTCACTTTCTTCCGTTTGCTCTCAATTTATCTTCTGTACCCAAGGCTGTTCATTCCATAAGAAACGGGATGGAGGAAAGAGCAAGAGAGTCGCGGGAGCTGCAGTGAGATAAAGAGCGTACACGAGCGGCCACCATAAAAGAAACGAGCAGGATCGGCTTGCCTTGCGGGTCACGCGGTGAGGATCGCCGGCTAGCCTTGGAGAGGCAGAGGGTCCGAATGCGCTCGCCGTTCGCCTGGCATACTGATGCACGCCGACCTTGCGCTCTCTGAGGCTTACGAGCAGAAGTGTCTCCTTTGTCGGCAGGAATGACAAACAGGGCGCGCGCAATGTGTGTGTGTGTGTGTGTGTGTGTGTGTGTGTGTGTGTGTATGTGTGTGTGTGCGTGTGCGTGTGTCTGTGTCTGTGTGTGTGCGCTCAGGCCTGATAGGCTGGTCCTGTACCTTTCTGGCGGCAGGGAAGACGAGCGATGCGAACCAGAGGAGTGCGCCATTTAAGCACAAAAAGCCAGCTGATGGAAACGCCTAGTATCCAAACGAAGCACTGAAACTGCAAGTCTCCACACAGAAAACTCTTCCGTCGGTCTGTTCTCGTATAGCGCACCAGCTGAGTGTCCGTTAGGAACCAACTTACGAGTTTGCTTTAAAGAAGCCGACTTTATGCCGTCTGTACTTAACCTGTCACCCGGTGGGAATTTTTTAAATCATGTCTTATCGAGAAAGCGCGTAACCAGTAACTCTTCCCCCATCCCCCTAACACCCGCACACACACATACACACACACACACACACACACACACACACACACACACACACACATACAAGATATTCGCAAACAGTCATGCTCCGCCTTGTGGACACATGTATAAACTCAGTACCAGTTTGCAGAAAGCCAGACCTCGTAATGGATACCGACGGCTACCAGTCGTTCAAATGGCTCTGAGCGCTATGAGACTTAACTTCTGAGGTCATCAGTACCCTAGAACTTAGAACTACTTAAACCTAACTAACCTAAGGACATCACACACATCCATGCCCCAGTCAGGATTCGAACCTGCGAGCGTAGCGGTCGCGCGATTCCAGACTGTAGCGCCTAGAACCGCTCGGCCACCCCGGCCGGCCGCTAGCAGTTGTACACAGAGCCATTTGTCCCGGAAGCTCAACGCTGCTTCGCCGCTTTCCGCCTTGCTGCTGACGGCTCTTTCTACAAGCGCCCCCCGGCGATGACCCGACGGGCCGACTACCGCCTGCATGGCAGTACGAAGAGCGATCTGTGTGAGTAGGACGCGTGATTAGCATGCCACCAATACCTGTAGCCGTTATTTCCAGTGGATGACTCCTCTAACAGCCTCACGAGGCTAAGTGGAGCCTATGCCTGGGCAAAATCCGAGGACGTACCGGGAATCGAACCCGGGTCCAGGACTGTGCGGCTGGTCCCGGTGGAGGTTCGAGTCCTCCCTCGGTCATGGCTGTATGTGTTTGTCCTTAGGATAATTTAGGTTAAGTACTGTGTAAGATTAGGGACTGTTGACCTTAGTAGTTAAGTCCCATAAGATTCCACACACATTTGAACATTTTTTTGAACCCGGTTCCTCTTGCAGCATAGGCGTGATGCTAATCAGTCAGGCGGTAATTTCGGTTCACCACGTTTATTGCCGTGTTACCAGCGAGTGCCAAAAACTACTCGAATGCGTATACAGAAGGCATTCCCGTGTATCCGAACATAACCTGCCTGGCGATATAATACATCATGCATCAGAAAGAATCATGCGATTTGGCACGTCTATATTTCTGAAACTAATGAACATATACAACAAATTTTGTTCTTTAATGAACCACCAAATCAAAAAGTTCCACAATGAGACTAACTCTGCAGCGGAGTGTGCGCTGATATGAAGCTTCCTGGCACATCAAAACTGTGTGCCGGACCGAGACTCGAACTCGGTACCTTTGCCTTTCGCGGGCAAGTACTCTACCATCTGAGCTACTCAAGCACGACTCACGCCCCGTCCTCAGAGCTTTACTTCCGCCAGTACCTCGTCTCCTACCTTCCAAACTTTACAGAAGCTCTCGTGCCAACCTGCAGAACTAGTACTCCTGAAAGAAAGGATATTGCGGAGACATGGCTTACACACACCGTGGGGGTTGTTTCCAGAATGAGTTATTCATCCTGCAGCGGAGTGTGCGCTGATATGAAGCTTCCTGGCAGATTAAAACTGTGTGCCGGACCGAGACTCGAACTCAGGACCTTTGCATTTCGCGGGCAAGAGCATCTGCCAGGAAGCTTCAATCAAAAAGTTGTTTTTCATACCTTTTCATAGGTGTTCAATATGTCCCCTTGAGATGCACGGCATATGTCAACACGGTATTCAAATTCTTCTGACATTGCACAGCATGTCTTGAGTTACAGCTTCCACAGCTGCTGTTGTGCGAATTCTCAGTTCATTCATTGTTGTTGGTAACGAAGGCACGTAGAGTCTTTCATAAACCCCCACAAGAAACAATCACATACAGTCAGGTCCGGTGATCTTGGCGGCCAGTAATGTAAGGCCGAATCACTTGGTCCAGTGCAACCGATCCGTCGGTCAGTAATCGTTTGATTTAAAAAGTCCCACACTTCCAGATACAAGAGTGGCGGTACCCCATCCTATTGGTAAATGAAGTTGTTCGAATCAGTCTGTAACTGTGGGAAAAGAAAGTTCTGAAGCATATCAAGATAAGTGCTTCCTGTAACAGTGTTCTCGGCAAAGAAAAATGGACCACACACCTTTTTCCGCGAAACACATTAAATTTTGCAGAGTCCCGCTCAAGTTGTACAACTTCACGTGGATGTTCCGCACCTCATATTCTCACATTATGATGGTTCACCTTTCTGTTTAAATGGAATGTTGCCTCGACACTAAGCATTAAGCGTGGAAGAAAACTGTCATCCTCCATCTTGACAAGAACGAAATTACAGAACTCCACACGTTGTTGTTTACCGTCTTCACGAAGAACTTGGCCGGCCGCAGTGGCCGAGCGGTTCTAGGCGCTACAGTCTGGAACCGCGCGGCCGCTGCTTCGAATCCTGCCTCGGGCATGGATGTGTCTGATGTCCTTAGGTTAATTATGTTTAAGTAGATCTAAGTTCTAGGGCTGATATTCGGCTTGTAACCTCTTTTCAAGACACTATCCATGCCGTTTAACTGTTCTTCCAAACTCTTCGCCATCTCTGACGGAATTACAATGTCATCAACAAGCCTCAAAGTTTTTATTTCTTCTCTGTGAACTTTATTTCCCTTCCCAAATTTCTCCCTAACTACTTAATTAGTGTTAATTTGTGTTTTATTCCCGTATTTTCCAGTTTTACAATTTCGTAATGCATCTGTAGGTATCATGTAGCACTCAGAGAGTAAAGCGGTACCATACTGCAGAACGCACAGTTCACACGCTGGCTGAAGGAGCCGGAGCCGCTGGACCATACGAGGCCTGATTGGAACGTTTTAACAATGGGTTTGTAATTGTACAACGGTGGTACTTCCGTGCTACTGTGATGCATCTCCTTCAAAATAGTCCCCTTCTGACTGAACACACCGACTCCAACGGTGTTTCCACTTTTGGAAACATTCCTGGAATTTCTTTTCCTGAAGTGTATTAAGAACGCTCTTCGTATTTGCCTGGATGTCTTCAATCGGGTCAAATCGCTTGCCTTTCAGTGAAAATTTCCGTTTAGGAAACAGAAGTCCGCAGGGGCCAAATCAGGGGAATATGGCGGTTGTGGAAGCACAGGAATTTTGAATGTGGTCAAAAATTCAACGATGGAGAAGGCACGATGAGCCGGAGCATTGCCATGGTGTAGCACCCGACTCCTGTCTTTCCACAATGCAGACCTTTTCTTCAGCACGTTTTCGCGCAAACGCTCTAGGACCCATTTGCAGCATTCCTGGTTAATTGTCTGTCCTCCAGGGGTAAATTCATGATGCACACACAATACCGGTAGAACCGAAAAAAATCGCCAACATTGTCTTCACCATCGACCGACTTTGCCGTGCTTTTGTCGGTCGTGGTAAACCTGGAGTCTTCCACTGCGGAGACTGCACTTTGGTTTCGGTATCATATCCCTATACCCACGATTCGTCACCTGTCACTACCCTATTTAACAAATCTGGATCATTTTCAGTCCGATACATCAGTTCTTGGCACACTTCAAATCGGTATTGTCTCTTGTCACTTGACAACACCTTCGGACTGAATTTTGCGGACACTCGACGCATGTTCAGATCTTCAGTTAAAACTGACTGAATTGTATAGAAACTTAAGTTCATCAGCCATCTCCCTAATAATAAGTCTACGATCAGCGCGCACTAAGTCGCAAATTTTCACATTTTCATTTGTTTTTGAGGTGGAACGACGGCTGGACCATCGTTCATTTTCAAATGATTCGCGGCCATTTTTGAATCTGTTGAACCAAAGAAAAACATCTGATTGGCCCATACAATTATCTCCAAAAGCTGTTTTTAATAGCTCGTAAGTCTCAGAAGCTGATTTACTGGTTTTAAAACAAAATTCCACACAAACTAGTTGCTTCGTTTTTACGTTCATTTTCACAGAGACAGAATCCGGCAAGAATCCCTAACAGACCTGCACTCAACCAGCTGCCACAACGAACTGCATAAAGGAAACGCAGTTTCCTGTCAGAGGGCGTTCAAGCACAAGCCCATGACTCACTCCCCACCCTCCGTGTACCTGCCCGCCAAACCAGTAAGCAGTAGCGCATCCATTCTTATTATAGAACTTTCCAATCACACCTCATACGGCGTTGCCAGTGGTTGGTGGGCTGAGACACTGTGGCTAGACATGAGAACGTTCAAAATGGCTCTGAGCACTATGGGACTCAACTGCTGAGGTCATTAGTCCCCTAGAACTTAGAACTAGTTAAACCTAACTAACCTAAGGACATCACACACATCCATGCCCGAGGCAGGATTCGAACCTGCGATCGTAGTGGTCTCGCGGTTCCAGACTGCAGCGCCAGAACCGCTATGAGAACGCCCATTACGTCAGGAGCGGGGTACGTAGGTAAAACACATGAAGCAAGTACTCTTGGTTAACAAACATTTGCTAATAGTAGTCACTTTTCCTATACAGATATTGCGAGAAGCCTACAGATAAGTACTTTTCTTACCGGGATATCACAACGCCAGAAATCGATCAACTTAATAAATAAATGAATAGCGTTGAATCTAACGAAAATGTACGAACGGCTTCGAAATATTACGAGTGTAGGTAAGCTGTCACTCACCGGTGGGATGCCTTCCAACCTAGCTCTGTCCTATGACTATGCTCTCAGGAAATTGTTAGTTTTCACTTAATCGGTATTATATGTATCAATATTTACAATTTATAGTGTTTAGTAAATAAATATATCGCAGTGGCATCCCTTTTGAATGTTATCCGAATAATATGCTTCCCGCTTGATCACTTAGAATTGCGTATTACCGAGAATCCGACGGCGCTGATAACTGCTTCTGCGAGGGACACTAATTTCGAAAGTTTCGTGTCAAAATAAGCGGAAACAATCCTACAGGAGGACTCACTAATATAATCCAACTACGGACTGTCCTAATCTCATCAACATTCGGAGGTCATACTGTACGCCCCTTACGCCATCCCCTAGGACTCACTGAGACATTTCTGGAGGTTTAGGACTAACGGGGGGGGGGGGGGGGGTGTTTCTTGCAACGTACAGACGGAGTAATATCGGGGCTAGGCTACAGCCCCGTCCCTTCTCAACCACTGCTTCCCTTTCAGGTCCTGACACTTATAATTGTACGCTGGTTTCTGAACAAGTTGTAAATAGTATAGGGTGATATATGCAGTGATTGCGAGTGATAAATGAATTAACAGTGTAGCATTAGCCTCTTGCATTATTAAACAACTTACTCGTAAAACAGTACTGTACGCTAGGGATAAATCGAATGAAGTAACACTGTTTTAAACAGAGCGTTCTTGTACTTCGGAGGGCGTACGCTCCATTCTTCATCCAGCCATCTTGATTTAGTTTTTCTATGTTTCCCTATTATTTCAAGCAAATGCCGAGGTTATTCCTACTAGCAGGCCCCAGCCTATTTCCTCTACCATCTTGTCATGCAAGACCTGTAAGTTCGTAAATGTCTTTATATGTAAATTGCTTTATTTTTGTTGTTCTTAAATTAGTGTTCTTTCATATCTTTGTAAAAGTTATCGACGCTTAAAAATGCTACTACCACCAACTTCTTCTCCCTGTATTTTACCTCTGCCACCTTCAGAATTACGAAGAGTAGTTTCCAGTCAACAGTGAGAAAAGCTTTGTCTAAACTTAAAAATGCCTTAAATGTAGGTTTGCGTTTCCGTAGCATGTTTCCTCAGTATTGCCTCGCTTGTTCCTACATTTCTCCGGAACCCGAACTGATCTTCCCTGCGGTGGGCTTCTGCCCGACTTAACGTTCTTCTCTCAATAATTCGAGTCAGTATTTTGCAACCACATTCTTATTACACTGACAGTCCGGTGTGCTTTCTTAGGATTGGAATTTTTACATTCTTCTTCACGTCTGAGGGTATTTTCCTTTCCCCACACACAATGATATCTTACAAAGCACGTGAAATAGTTTTTTCATGGCTGCTTTTTTTATCTCAATAGTTCTGACGGAATGTCGTCTACTTCAGTGGCCTTGTTTCGACTTGGTTCTTTATCAAATCCTTCTCGCTCTGTCGTGTCTCCCATTTCATCTTAAGATACTTTCTTTTCTGTAACGCTGCCGTCAAGTTAATTTCTCTTGTGTAGCCCTCCTGTTTATTATTTCCACCTTTCAGCTTTCAGCTTTCACTTCCTCGCTAGTACCGCCTTGCCATCTGAACCGCCTGATTTCATATAGCTACTTCTCTTTTGTCCGAAGGTTACTTCAATTTCCAGTAGTTGGTATCAATCTTGCCTACAGCTTTACATTTGTTCTCTGGCCATACCTGATTATCTAATTTACATTTGCAGCGAATTTCATTTTTTAGGCGTACGTATTCACTTCGGCTTACATCAGTTGCTGTACTTTTATTTTTTCTCATTTCGTCAATTAACTTCACTACCTTCTTTCATATACAAAGATTTCTTCCATGGTTTGTCTCCTTACCTATTTCCTCTCTAAATAATTACTATTAAAAACAGTCTTGATCACAATTTATCTTATAAGGTGACCGGTTTCGACCACTGCTGTGGTCATCTTCAGACCATTGAGTGGAAACCCCTTTCTGTTGGTGATTCACCAACAGAAAGGGGTTTCCACTCAATGGTCTGAAGATGACCACAGCAGTGGTCGAAACCGGTCACCTTATAAAATAAATTGTGATCAAGACTGTTTTTAATAGTAATTATTTACAATTTTATTGATCACTGCTGTTCCCATAATGCATTCAAAAGTATTTCCTCTCTGCCACATTCCGTATTTCATCTCTCAAAGATACCTTTTGTTATTTGTTCCTTTCCTCTGTTACAGTCAATCGTCCCCTAATGCTCCCTCTGAAATAGTTGACAAACTCTGCTTCTTTCAATTTATGTAGGTACCATGTTCTCAATTCCCAACCTTTTTGCAAATTCTTCAGTTTTAATCTACAGTTCATAACCAATAAATTGCGCTCAGAGTCCACATCTGCCTCTGGAAATAACTTACATTTGAAATATCTGGTTCCGAAGTCTTTGTCTTAACCGTATAATCAATCTGAAACCTTCCAGTGTCTCTAGGTATTTTCCACGTACACAACCTTGCGTCATCATTCTTTAAACAGATTTTAGCGTTGTTTAAATTATACTATCTGCAAAATTCTAGCAGATGGCTTCCTCTATCATTCGTTTCCTCCGGCCACATTCTTCTACTACTTTTCCCTCTCTTCTCCCTACTACCGAATTCCATCACAGCTAAATTTTCCCGTCTTTTAACTATCCGATCCTTTTCCTGATCACAGATCTCTTCATCATCTGTGGGGTTAGTTGGCATATAAACTTGCACTACTGTAGCGGGAGCTGGCTTTGCATCTATCTCGACTGTGATCATGCGTTTACAATACTGTTCACGGTAGCTTCTCTGCATATCTGTATCTTATTCATTATTATCGCTGCTCCTCTATTTCCCCAATTTAATTTTAGTCCTATTCTTCACTTCTTCCCACTATGCTCTTCTATTTCCCCAATTTTATTTTAGTCCTATTCTTCACTACTTCCCACTATGTCTAAAACTTCATCAAATCCATTTTCCTTTATAAATTCGCTAACCTACCTATCGGGTAAAGGAATCTAACATCCCACTCTCTGACCTGCGGAATTGTTTCTCCTGATGACGAAATCCTCCTGAGTAGTCTCCACCTGGAAACTGAAATACGGGACCATTTTACCTATGGTATGTTTTACCCAGGCGGACGCAATCATCATTAAACCACGCAGTAGAGCTGTATGTCCTCGTTAAATATTACGGTTTTAGTCTCCCTTTCATTCGTTCACAGTAGCTACACAGCAAGGCCCTGTTCGCTAACGTCACAAAGCCAGATGAGTCTATCAGTCAGATTGCTGCCCCTGGAACTATTGAAAAGTCTGCTGCCCTCTTCAGGAATAACATGTTTATTTGAGCTCTTCACAAATACCTCTCCAGTGTGGTTGCACGTACGGTATAGCTGTATAGCTGCCTGCCTCACTGAGATAGTTAAGCCACCCCACCCCGGCGAAGATTCACAGTACATAGTTCCCAAAATCTTCCTATCATTCCTAAGTTTGTTTGGTGGACGCTTTGTTAAGTTTCTCGCTGTCACGAAGTTATTTCATAGTTCGGGGACGCTCTTCTATAAGGTGCGGGTTGTGCGTCCGATCTGTTTAGACTGACTGCCTTTCACAAAACGTTAGAGACCTACTTTTATCGCTCAACTTGTGCCAGTAGTTGCTACCACTTTGCATAATTTGTACAGGTGGTGTAACATGTAGGCCCTGTAGGCCAACATTTAAAATCGCCATCTGCATTTTAAATTTTCAGTGATCGTTAACCCAGTCCGTCACTTCTGCTCTTGTAGATGTAGACGCAAAGAGCACTATTGTCTGCGACGAATTGTTTGTCTTTAACTTTTTGGATGGCTATAAGTGAGAACATTTTTACAAGATATATAAGTATATAGTCCTTAATGAAGGTCAATATTATAAGAATTACTGAAAATTAAGTTTTTGTTGCCCCCAGAAGATGGTAATTGCAACTGAGATTGGATGACCGTTTTACGGTAGTCGTCTAGTAATGTAGAAGGGTGATGTAGGTCCTACATTATACACCATAGTGGGAATATGGTCAGGCCGGCCGTGGTGGCCGAGCGGTTCTAGGCGCTTCAGTCCGGAACCGCGCTGCTGCTGCGGTCGCAGGTTCGAATCCTGCCTCGGACATGGATGTGTTTGATGTCCTTAGGTTAGTTAGGATTAAGTAGTTCTAAGTCCAGGGGACTGATGACCTCAGTTGTTGAATCCATAGTGCTTAGAGCCATTTGAACCATTTTTGAATATGGTCACACCAACTGCCGACGCAGTCCGCATAGTCAGCTTGACAGACAACAGTTCAATAGTTTCTCATCGACTTCTTTTGTTGTACGGTGCAACAGTGAGTTTAAAAAAGGGCACGGGAAGGTGAATGTGCGGAATGAAATGTGCGAACCATCATCGAGTGTTTTGTATAAAACTTCCTCATTATTTTGTCACAAAGAAGTAGTTGTTCTTTCCACCACAAATTCTAACTTCTGTTGATTAAACTCGCAATTCTTAACTTCACACTTGGGAAAAAATCTACATTTTAAACAAAAATGTAAATTTTCGTTTGTTAAAAATCTTAAATCTCCGGAAGTTCCTCATCGATTACTTTGAAATTTTGACACCAGGTTGCATTCTAATACGCGTGTGTTTTTGCATATAGGCCTGGAGCATCAACTGTTGAACGTGAATATAAATGTATGTACTGTATAATACATTAACAAAAATCTTCAAAACCTCTTGACCGATTTGCTTCAAATATCTACGCGATACTCTAATAAACAATCAGATAGACACAAAGGCAATATTATTTTTAAGCAATAATCTACAGGTTTTCTGTTAAAAGCACCTGGCGAGAAAGAAAATGCTGTGCTGTGAAAGTGTGTGGTTTCTATTTCTCACAGTCAGTTTTAACTATGATAGCAGGGTATTTAAACCATTAGAGAATTTTTTCTGCCATGTATATTTGTTTTCCTTACATATACACCACTGGCCATTAAAATTGCTACACCACGAAGATGACGTGCCACAGACGCGAAATTTAACCGACAGGAAGAAGATGCTGTGATATGCAAATGATTAGCTTTTCACAGCATTCACACAAGGTTGGCGCCGGTGGCGACGCCTACAACGTGCTGACATGAGGAAAGTTTCCAACTGATTTCTCATACACAAACAACAGTTGAACGGCATTGCCTGGTGAAACCTTGTTGTGATGCCTCGTGGAAGGAGGAGAAATGCGTACCATCACGTTTCCGACTTTGATGAAGGTCGGATTATAGCCTATCGCGATTGCGGTTTACCGTATCGCGACGTTGCTGCTCGCGTTGGTCGAGATCCAATGAGTGTTGGCAGAATATGGAATCGGTGGGTTCAGGAGGTTAATACGGAACGCCGTGCTGGATCCCAACGGCCTCGTATCACTAGCAGTCGAGATGACCGGCATCTTATCCGCATGACTGTAACGGATCGTGCAGCCACATCTCGATCCCAGAGTCAACAGATGGGGACGTTTGCAAGAGAACAACCATCTGCACGAACAGTTCGACGACGTTTGCAGCAGCATGGACTATCAGCTCGGAGACCACGGCTACGGTTACCCTTGACGCTGCATCACAGACAGGAGCGCCTGCGATGGTGTACTCAACGACGAACTTGGGTGCACGAATGGCAAAACGTCATTTTTTCGGATGAATCCAGGTTCTGTTTACAGCATCATGATGGTCGCATCCGTGTTTGGCGACATCGCGGTGAACGCACATTGGAAGCTTGTATTCGTCATCGCCGTACTGGCCTATCACCCGGCGTGATGGTAGGGGGTGCCTCTCGTTACACGTCTCGGTCACCTCTTGTTCGCATTGACGGCACTTTGAACAGCGAACGTTACATTTCAGATGTGTTACGACCCGTGGCTCTACCCCTCATTCGATCCCTGGGAAACACTACATTTCAACAGGATAATGCACGACCGTATGTAGCAGGTCCCGTGCGGGCCTTTCTGGATACAGAAAATGTTCGGCTGCTGCCCTGGCCAGCACATTCTCCAGATCTCTCACCAATTGAAAACGTCTGGTCAATGGTGGGCGAGGAACTGGCTCGTCACAATACGCCAGTCACTACTCCTGATGAACTGTGGTATGGTGTCGAAGCTGCATGGGCAGCCGTACCTGTACACGCCATCCAGACTCTGTTTGACTCAATGCCCAAGCGTATCACGTCCGTTATTACGGCCAGAGGTGGTTGTTCTGGGTACTGATTTCTCAGGATCTATGCACCAAAATTGTGTGAAAATGTAATGACATGTCAGTTCTAGTACAATATATTTGCCCAATGAATACCCGTTTATCATCTGCATTTCTTGTTGGTGTAGCAATTTTAATGGCGGTAGTGTAATTTTAAACAAAAATTGTATACATAGCAATGTGCTTGGTTTCTTCCTCGCATTCCAGGAAAGTTGTATGTATTGTGTATCGGCATTAGATTAGAGTACTACTAAGGACTGTGAATCGTCCGAAAGTTTGTAGACCTATGCGTTTGCTGATTAAAACTGTGCGAAGTTCTGTTATTTGAAGCCACTACTCAGTGGATCCAGCAACCGGTGGTGTCCCTCTCGTGCCCCGTAACCAAATAACAGAACTGATTTACCCATACGTTGTAAGCGACCTGAATTCCCACACAGGGTTTCGTTTACAGCAACAATAAGCAAGGATCAATGTCAAAGAGGGGGATAGGAAGATGGACAGAGAAGGTGTGGGGAGGAAACGGACAGAGAGAGGGGGAAGGAGGAGGAGGAGGAGGAGTGAGTGGGAGGCGAGGTGATTGACAGTAGGTCGTGACAAAGGGAGGGAAGGAGGACGAGGTGGAGACAGAGAAAAGAGAGGAGGTGATGGACAGAGCGGAAGGAAGAACGATCCAATTGCCACACACATTTAGGAACAGCGAAGCACTGCCGGTTTGGCTAGCCTCTAAGAGGTGAGTGGTGTGCGTGGCCCTCGGTAGAATCCAAGTCTGGACGGTAGACATAGATTCTATGGCGTACTACACGTTTTCCGGAACTCCCGTAGCCTTTAGCCACATCAGTAGCAGCTACATAAGAGGGCAGTTCTAGAGACATGTCTCCACCCTTCTTCCTCTGGGCTAAACTTCTGCTGGTGTCCATGGATACGGCACGATGTGACAGGAAGCCACACACGGAACAGTCGGGCAGAGTTGACGGCTATGAATACGACAGCGGAAGCAACGGTGATGTCGGGGGCTCGGCAGACGGCTGGCTAATGGAATGACGCGGCGCTTCGCTTCTCTTGCCGGCTGCGGCGCGTGAAATCGCCTCCGGCAGGGCTGACACAAAGGGCCGCGGCGGAAACACTCACAGGCGGCTCGCAGACAAAGCTTTCTTTGTTGTCGCCGTTTGGTCAACCGGCGACGGCGCGGCGCCTGCGATTTAGAGTCGCGCCTTACGTTGTAGGTATGATCGGCCGCCCTGTTAACTCGACGTGATCCGTCACACCGTCGTCTAGGTTTCGAGCCACGTGTGCTCGTCATCGTCAGCTGTGACAGATAGACGAAATGTCTACCAAACGAAAAGATCGTTATGTACTTTGCATTCCTTCGATTTTATGAATACTCGTATTTGCTCACAAAGTGTCTACATTCTTGAAGAATGGAATACAGCCCACATATATCAAGTTTATGAAAAAGGAAACAGACGTGAATGTCACGACTACAGAAGTATTACTCTTCTACCTACATATACATCACTACTTTGTCGTTCACACTTAAGTACTTGGCAGAAGGCTTGAAACATCCCTTTAGAAAAATTAATGAATTACTGTGCTGATAAACCTCTTACGTTATTTTATTTTCAAACAGCCGAGCAGAACTGAACGTACTCAGACATTTCTCTCTTTACTTACTCTGATCAACACTAAACTGACACACAATATTTTTAACGCAACGCAATCTGACTTTCAATAATCCCTACAAAAGAATGGCCCTGACTAACAATAACCTATACCTTTCATGAATCACTTACCTCACAAAAATCTTCGTTACTCAAACCACTGCAATAAAGCGTGCGCCAATACTGCCAGCTACATTAAAGATTCAAACTACTGAAGGCACCAACTACTGATAGGCATAGTTAGCAAATGAAAGATTTTGATAGAGAACAAACAATGTATTTACCTTAATAATGTTCAAAAGTCATATATATATATATATATATATATATATATATATATATAGGGTGCGTCACCTAACATTACCGCTGGATATATTTCGTTAACCACATCAAATACTGACGAATCGATTCCACAGACCGAACGTGAGGAGAGGGGCTAGTGTAATTGGTTAATACAAACCGTAAAAAAATGCACGGAAGTATGTTTTTTAACACAAACCTACGTTTTTTAAATGGAACCCCGTTAGTTTTGTTAGCACATCTGAACATATAAACAAATACGTAATCAGTGCCGTTTGTTGCATTTTAAAATGTTAATTACATCCGGAGATATTGTAACCTAAAGTTGACGCTTGAGTACCACTCCTCCGCTGTTCGATCGTGTGTATCGGAGAGTACCGAATTACGTAGGGACCCAAAGGGAACGGTGATGGACCTTAGGTACAGAAGAGACTGGAACAGCACATTACGTCCACATGCTAACACCTTTTTATTGGTCTTTTTCACTGACGCACATGTACATTACCATGAGGGGTGAGGTACACGTGGTTTCCGTTTTCAATTACGGAGTAGAATAGAGTGTGTCCTGACATGTCAGGCCAATAGATGTTCAATGTGGTGGCCATCATTTGGTGCACACAATTGCAATCTCTGGCGTAATGAATGTCGTACACGCCGCAGTACATCTGGTGTAATGTCGCCGCAGGCTGCCACAATACGTTGTTCCATATCCTCTGGGGTTGTAGGCACATAACGGTACACATTTTCCTTTAACGTACCCCACAGAAAGAAGTCCAGAGGTGTAAGATCAGGAGAACGGGCTGGCCAATTTATGCGTCCTCCACGTCCTATGAAACGCCCGTCGAACATCTTGTCAAGGGTCAGCCTAGTGTTAATTGCGGAATGTGCAGGTGCACCATCATGCTGATACCACATATGTCGACGCGTTTCCAGTGGGACTTTTTCGAGCAACGTTGGCAGATCATTCTGTAGAAACGCGATGTATGTTGCAGCTGTTTGGGCCCCTGCAATGAGGTGAGGACCAATGAGGTGGTCGCTAATGATTCCGCACCATACATTTACAGTCCACGGTCGCTGTTGCTCTACCTGTCTGAGCCAGCGAGGATTGCCCACGGACCAGTAATGCATGTTCCGTAGATTCACTGCCCCGTTGTTTATGAAACCCGCTTCATCGGTAAACAGGTAGAACTGCAACGCATTCTCTGTTAATGCCCATTGACAGAATTGCGCTCGATGATTAAAGTCATTACCATGTAATTGCTGATGTAGCGACACATGAAACGGGTGAAAGCGGTGACGATGCAGTATGCGCATGACACTACTTTGACTCAGTCCACCGGCTCTCGCAATGTCCCGTGTACTCATGTCTGGGTTCATGGCAACAGCAGCTAACACACCAACTGCACCCGCTTCTCCTGTGACGGGCCTGTTACGGACCCGTTTGCGTGCTACGACCATACCTGTTGCTTACAGTTGGCGGTAGATGTTTTGCAATGTGCGGCGCGTTGGATGCTCTCTGTCCGGGTACCGTTCTGCATACACCCTGCAGGCTTCAGCTGCATTTCGTCGACACTCGCCATAGATGAGTATCATCTCCGCCTTTTCAGAGTTCGAATACACTATGGTCACAGTTCCTACAACACTACACTACCACAGACGTCTAGTAACACGGTGTACTACAGTTGGTCTGCGTGCGGAGACGAATGCAGAATAACAATAGCAGCAAGCGCTACATGCGGACACTGCGACAGCTAGACCAAACCACAACAGTGCACTACAGCCACAGTCGTAAACACGGTCGTCATCGTAAACATGTCCCGGCAGATGCTGCTCGCCGACCGTCGCCCGTGTTTGTTACAACACACAACTGAACGTCGGAGGTTTCAAGCGTCAACTTTAGGTTACAATATCTCCGGATGTAATTAACATTTTAAAATGCAACAAACGGCACTGATTACGTATTTGTTTATATGTTCAGATGTGCTAACAAAACTAACGTGGTTCCATTTAAAAAAACCTAGGTTTGTGTTAAAAAACATACTTCCGTGCATTTTTGTATGGTTTGTATTAAACAATTACACTAGCCCCTCTCCTTCGGTCTGTGGAATCGGTTCGTCAGTATTTGATGTTGTTTACGAAATATATTCAGCGGTAACGTTAGGTGACTCACCCTGTGTATATATTTTAGTTCATGATATCCAATATTACAACTTTACTCTTTCTGATGGACACGCGTCCAGATTGTCCGCTCTAAAAATTCTGCCATCTCTCTCCCCACATCCACCACTGCTAGCGACTCACCTCCATCTGCGCAACGCTACGCGCTGTTCACATCCAACTGCCCAACACTACAATAGCAAATATCCCAACAATGCAAACCAGTCACAGACTGCACACAGCACAGTCAGTGATTTTCATACAGAGCGCAACGGGGCGTTACCAACATAAAACCTGACAGCCTAGTTACAGGTTCATCCTACCACTTTCACTCAATTTCTCTCCCGTTCCACTCTCGAAAAGTGCGCAGGGAAAAAAAAAATCTGTCGGTGCGAGCTCCGATTTCACTTACTTTATTACAATAATAATTTTCCCTAGGTAGCTGGATGTCAAAAATATATTTTCGCAATTGGAGGAGAACGTTGGAGACTGAAATATCGTGAAGAGATCACGTCGCAACAAAAAACGCCTTTGTTTTAAAGATTGCCACACAACTTGGGTATTACACCTGTGGAACTCTCTTCCCTATTTCGAGACAATACAAAACAAGCTGCCCTCCTTCGAACTTTCTTGATGTCGTCCGCCAATCCTATCTGATAAGTATCCCATATCGCCCAGTAGTACTGTATCAGAGCACAGAAAAACATAGTGTAGTCTCTTTAGTAGACCTGATGCATCTTCTAAGAGTTCTGCCAATAAAACGCTGTCTTTGTTTTGGCATCCCCACAACATCATCTATGTGATGGTTCCAATTTAAGTTTGTAATTGTGATTTCTGGGTATTTAGTTTAACTGCTGCCTTTAGATTTGTGTCGTTTATCGTGTAATCGAAATAACTAAATTCATATAAGAAATTGTATTCTAAAATTTTAACAAAAGTACTAGCGCCAATTTTTGAAACTATATTATCAGATACCCAACATAGTTTTCACAAATCATGCTCGGATTGTATCTTCACTATGACACAGCTAATAGGAAAACACTGTCAATTCGGTTTACCAAGATTTATACCTTTATTGACTACGAAAAGGCAATTGCTAAAGTAAAACGAAACAAACTGTGGGAACATAAAAAACACATAACCAGCGGGGTTTACATAAAAAAAACATAACCAGCGGGGTTTCATCTCACTTATAAGAGCTGTACAGTGTTTATAAACGAATAACAAAATACGAAGGGAAATAGTGGGCATAAGACATAAAACAAGTTGCAAAACTATGTCAACAAATTCGAGGTACATTTATCTTGTGAACATTGCAGTTCTTATTTCTGTACTTGCTAAGAAAACTGGAGAGGAAGTCCGCCTTATACAAGACACCTTCATAGTTTTGTTTTCACCCACACGTATTTCAGCACTTTTTCACCTGTTTTCAGTGGGTTTGTTCATTTTCCTTCTCACATGGAGCTACAGTATATTTATGCTAATAGCCTTATTTCTACTGTGCAATCTACAGCTTGTCTTCTTTTATAA
Organism: Schistocerca piceifrons; assembly: GCF_021461385.2. Taxonomy (NCBI): domain Eukaryota; kingdom Metazoa; phylum Arthropoda; class Insecta; order Orthoptera; family Acrididae; genus Schistocerca; species Schistocerca piceifrons. The sequence continues at coordinate 484,608,677 of NC_060145.1, forward strand.
AATAAAGCAGCTCCATGAGAGAATGAAAGTAAAGGAACCAACAGAAGGTAGCACAAAAAGTGCTGAAATCAGTCTGGGTAAAAACAAAACTACAAAGGTGTCTTGCATAAGGTGGAATTCCTCTCCAAACTTTGAAGTGGTCTGGTGGGTGTCATGAGGAACAACATCGCTGTTATAGGCGCCAGCGCCTGCCATCAGGCCACCCCTTCGACAGAAAACGTGACACTGTATGCTGGCGGACTGCAGATGGAACGTCTCTCAATAGAGCCGTCAACGTTCTGGACGTTAGATGGAGCTGAACGCATCGATGCCTGCCAAAATCACGACAGCACTGTAGACACCGCCACCAGCAGTGGTGGCAGAGGGAAAAAAGAGTGTACATGGTAGAAGCAAAGTGCACCTTCGTAGTTTGTCTCATACTGTTGTGCTGCATCGTGCAGAACTTCTCTTGGTAGAGCAGTGCAATATGCATTTGGTTTATGATGAAGTGACAGGAATTGGGCACGCATCTACACAAACACACACACACACACACACACACACACACACACACTCTTCAGTCTAGCTGCCAGAACCCAGATCGGACAGATGTTTGGAGATCGCTGGTTTGATGGAGATGAACTGTAACTTAGTCATCTCAGTCGTCTGACCTCAACCCGCTGTACTTTTTCTTGTGGGATCAGCTGAATAATGTGGTGCACGAAACCGCAATGGAATCAGTGTGTAAGGTTCTCATTTGTTTCCTGCAGTTGTAAATAATCGCATTCGCTGTACTGGGACAAAGGTGAATGAGTGCACGCACGAGTAGTGAATAAGATCCTTGACTGTGCGTTTAGTTTTATCTGTGACTGACTTGCTAGGCAGTCTGTCGCGCAGCGCCGTGGCATTCTTATTTAAAGCATAGCAGCGAGCACCTGAATTTTTCAGAGAATGAGATTTGTTTTCTGTGGCTATGGGAGAATCTATGTGGAATGCTTCATTGCGGATATGTAAACTCGTTTATAATACTTCTTCGTTCTTTATATTGATGGAGACGAGGCCGGCCGCTGTGGTCGAGAATTTCTACGGTAGGCGCATCCTTCCGGAACCGCGCTGCTGCTACGGTCGCAGGTTCGAATCCTGCCTCGGGCATGGATGTGTGTGATGTCCTTAGTTTGGTTAAGTTTAAGTAGTTCTAAGTCTAGGGGACTGATGACCTCAGATGTTAAGTCCCATAGTGCTTAGAGCCATTTGAACCATTTTTTGAACGATGCGAGAGACACGCATCTCCGTACTAGGTAGGATCCTAATGGAGGTGGTTTGCCGTTGCCTTCCTCCGACCGTAATGGGGATGAATGAACAACACCCAGTCATCACAGGGCAGGTGGAAATCCCTGACCCTCCGGGGACCCCGTGCTCGGGAAGAGAGAACGCTGCCGCGAGACCACGAGTGGCGGACTTCAACATATATATAACTGTCTAATTATTGGTCGTACTGACATAACACGTTAATACGACTGCAGACTCACTAGCTTCAGCTTACAATTAATGCAAGCCGGGCGCGGTGGCCGTGCGGTTCTAGGTGCTGCACTCCGGAACCGCGGGACTGCTACGGTCGCAGGTTCGAATCCTGCCTCTGGCATGGATGTGTGTGATGTCCTTAGGTTAGTTAGGTTTAAGTAGTTCTAAGTTCTGGGGGACTGAACCATTTGAACCAATTAATGCAAGATACGAGTTGGTGTGTGTGTTTCAGCTGCACGAACTGTACCTGCCCTAGTGCGCCGTGCCTGCTGTGGCGTCCCTTATGATAAGCAGCAGAGTGTACTGTTGACAGAGAGAGAGAAAGAGAGAGAGAGAGAGAGAGCTACAGCCGTTCTAGAAGAGGGCAGGTCTAGCGTAAGAGGCAGAGAACGTTGCGGCCGCACGGACACGCCCGGGACTACCGCCTTTTGTCTTCGCGTTTCCTGACCCTCAGCCGACCATGACAAAGCGGCGTGGGCACCAACTGTCGCTGCGGAGCGATCGCCGCGCGCCAGCGCGAAATGACGGAACGATCTACCACGCTCTGCACGTGGGAGAAGATGTGAGAGTAGGCCGCGACGCTGACGCTTGTAAGCACAGTGCGGGACGTCAGTGTAAACACACGTGGGGCTCTGAAGCCAACAACGTGTTTGTTTGCTCCTGATTTTGTGGTAAGGTCTTATGGCACCAAACTGCAGAGGTCACCGATGCCTAAGCCTACACACTATTTAACCTAACTTAAACTAACTTACGCGAAGGACAACACACACACACACACACACACACACACACTCATGCCCGAGGAAGGACTCGAACCTCCGACGGGGGGGAGCCGCGCGGACCGTGACAAGGCCTCTCAGAGGCAGTGAACCGTGCACAATGTTTATCAAATCCGAATGCATTTGGCCCGTAAGGCAATTACAACGTACACAAGTGAAGGTGTGCTCGCGACCCTGAGAAGAAGTTTCACTGAGTCTAGAGGAGCAATACGTGGCACAGCGCGGTAGATTTTGTGCTGTGTATTTCAGATTGTCGCATCTACATTACGTTTTACAGCATTCAAAGAAAAATAACCAATAAATCGGCAAGGCGTCAAAAGTTACGGTGTTGCTGTGCTCGTGTGTTCTTACACAGAAGCCGCACTGTTCGGACTCTAGTCCATTATCAAGCCATCCACACAACACACATAACGTTTGTAAGCTGGCCATGTTGCTCGTTTGAGTGGCTAAGTGCAAGGTGTGAGGAGCATCGGGTCACAGCTGGTGGTGAGCCGTCAGTGGCTCGTGTTCATGCCGTATGTTGTTTGTCATCTTCTCTTACGGTACTGCCGCCTCGTTTTCTTATTCCATTTACTGGCGTCACTAACTTCCTGCCTTACCTGCCGTGAGTGGCAGCAGCAGCAGTTATCGATAAGTGCACTGTCGTACCATCTCTGGAGGGACCAATAGCATTTCCAGGTCGTCGTGTGTCTGGAGTTCAGTCGGGACGCAGCAGCAGTGGGAAGTCGAGGACGGAGCGCCGGTGAGGCGCCGACAGCCAGTGCTCGCCAACCGCTGGCGACACACATCAACTGTCCGGCGGAAGGAGACTGGAGCAGGAATGACCGTTGGTTGGTCGTTCTGTCGGTCGTCTCATCGGCCGACGTGCATTTGGTCCTTTGACGGTTTCTGGGCGTAGGCAGTGGTCGGTTGGCGCAGAGCAGTGAGGAAGTCTCCGTGGTGGGTGGTGAGGCCGGAGCCGCTGGCGGCGTGCACGCGTGGTTGGAGTTGTGAGGCGCTTCTTGCGAGGATTACGAAGTTCGTCGCCCACCGATCCCGGACACTAAAGTTGAGTGCTCACTTAACCTACTATCAAGCCTCAACTGCTATCACATCTCTTCGTTTGAGCCTGGTTGTCGCTTTCGTTGACATAGTTTTTGGTAGTAAATTTTCTTCAGCGTGTTGATGCTGTCCAGTGCGGCGTGTAGTTTGATAGCTGAGGTGTTGTTGGTAGTTTTGGACGTTTATTCTGACTTGGCTGTATTGGGCACCAGTACCCAGAAAGTTGTGCTATTGTCATCTTGTTGTCGGTTTGCTGGTCTGGTGGAGCAGAACTGATCTTGTTGCTTGGTTCGTCGGCTGGCTTCCGGTTGGGTTACCTTCCAATTAAGAGGTTGTCGGTCTGGCTGCCTGTCGCACCTAAACGTGCATTAGTGTTACCTTTCCAGGCTGACCCTTGGAACCTTCTGAGCACCGCTCCTTGTGTTTTAGTGAATTCCTTTTTACTCTTAGGTACTCTGTGTGGCCTTCAACCGAGTTTTAGCTTATTAAAATTGCAAGGCTTTTTTATTAAGCTGTAAAAAAATGTTTCTTGTTTGGTATGTGGCCTTCAGCTGAGTTTCAGCCTTTGAGAATTAAAATTGAAAATTCCTTGTGTCTAGGCCTTAACCTGTAAATTTGTTTCAGGTGGGTATGTGGCCTTCAGCCGAGTTTTCAGCCTTTTCAAATCAAAGGGTAAAAAAATTTTGTCTAGGCCTTAAGCTGTAAGAAATATTTTCTAGTTTGTGTGTGGCCTTCAGCCGAGTTTTTAGCTTAAATTAAAAGTTGGAAATTTCTTTGTCTCGGCTTTAAGCCGTGTGATTGTTTGGGTTTCGTATGTGGCCTTCAGCCGAGTTTTATGTGAAGCATTTTAGGATAAAGCCTTTAGCCTGTTTTAGTTGAAATTTAGAAGCTCTTCCATTTAGGCCTTTAGTTGTAAAATTTGTTTTCTGCATGGTGTGTGGCCTTCAGCCGAGTTTTAATCTCTCTTAAATTAAAAATTCAAAATCGTTGTCTTGCCCGTAAGTCATAAGATTGTTATTCTTTGGAATGAGGCCTTCAGCCGAGTTTTACACGAAATATTTTAAGATAAGGCCTTTTTAAATTGAAAACTCTTCTTCCTAGGCCTTAAGCCGTTAAATTGTTTTGTTGATATGCGGCCTTCAGCCGATTTTTCAGCCTATTTAGATTAAACATGAAAATCTTTGTCTCGGCCTTAAGCCGTAACACTGTTCTTGCTTAATGTGAGGCCTTCAGCTGAGTTCTATGGGAAAAATTTAAGCTAAGGCTTTCAGCCTATTTATATTGAAGATAATTTTTTTTTTCTTTCTAAAGAAGTGAAACCTCCAGAACAACTCCTGTCCCTCAATTCCTTGCTTAGGCCTTGGGCCTTGGATTTTCGATGTGACCTTCAGCCGATCTAAATTAAATCAAAAGAGGTCTTTCGTTAAAACCTTGAGAGTTTATGATTCTTGCTTGTGTGATTGTGTGTTTTAAGAAATAAAGTTTATATGTTGAGTGCAACTGACAGTAACTTACTTTGGTCCCTTTCCACAAATATAACCTCATCCGCTCTGTCCTGCTAGCCAAGGGATTTCAGGTGATGACTGCACAACATTACGTCAGGACATCCTGCGTCCTCATGTGTTACTCGTGGTGCCGTTATCCAATAGGAAAATGCCCGTCCGCACACGGCACGTGTCTCTATGAACTGTCTGCGATCTACTGGGGTAGTTTCGCGACCAGCGAGATCCACAGACCAGTCCCTGACAGAATATGAGTGGGACCAGCTCTGAAATCAACTCCGTTCCAGTATTCGAAATTGCCAAGGACCAGTTACAACACCTGGTGGACCAGCTTGCCTCAGGAGAGAACGGCCTCACGACGCGGTCCTCCCAACAGAATGAGTGCGTGCATCCAGGTCAGAGGCGGTACCACGTCGTACTGGTAAGTAGGCTCATACTGTCGAGTTCTTTATAAACTTGACTCGATTTTGCAAACATTGAAGTAACACCACATAACCTCTCAACCCGTCAAGTTTCATTTCGTTTCGTACGCCTCTTCTGGGTGCTTCACTACTTTTGTCATACAGTGAATATCATTACACTAGTACATATTGACTTAAATATGCCCATGAGACGAAATAGTAAGTGCTGAATAAAAGGTAATTTCCATATAATATTGCTTGCTTGCTCTGAAAAGCGTTGATCGATCCAAAACGCGAAGTCCCACCGGCACCTGAATTAAAATATTTTCCCTGATACCACCTCCTGCTCCACATACGACTATGACGCTCGTGGACGATGGCTGGCATTCTGCAGTTGCAAAAGCGTCCAACATGGTAGGACCACTGATGTCTATTCCATTTACCTTCTTAATCAGTGACTGTGTAGGCAGCTCATGCACAACAACCTTGCTGGTTCGTTGCTGGCGAATCTTCCGGATTGTGTGACATTGTCCATAAAATTCTTGCATTCCTGACATTTCGTCCGGAGCTGTGATGGAGATCTCCTAGTTACACTAATTGAAAAAAAATTGAGGTAAATTGGTCGAGTACTTTTGAGATTTTTGGTAACAATCTTTCTCCTTTATATATTACATAATTATTTACAATCACATGTATTTTAAAAAAATAGGTATATAACAACGCGCGCGTATTCGAGCGCAACATTTTATCACACTTTCGAAGCAATCAGTGAAAAACTTTCGGAGGTATTCGATTTGAACAAACGAACATTTAAATTTTTAATTATATAAGACGACAAAAACACACCAGTAGGTGTAATAACGAAACGAACTTACAAACATATTCATCATTTTACAAAATCGTTGTGTCTTCTCGTAAGCGTTGCTCAAGTAATCGATTCCATAAAGATCCTACTGATATAAAAAATTTGTGGCAGCAGAGTATAATAATTTCGCAATAACGATGAGTTGTCAGTGCTGTATTCAAAATCACTAACTTCTTACTATCTTCCCATTAGTATTTCTAAAGACCCTCTATCGTTCAGCATGCAAAAGACTGAAGCTAAAGCAAGGCTACGGCCTGAATTCGTCGTCACTGCTTAAAGGGAAAGATCTGCTATGTCGGACCGATACGGAACAGGTTATATCGTCAAAGCGTTAACCTTTCATGTGAATTCTGGACTTGGCGTTTCGTGGTGATTTTTTTCCAGAAAGGAACTGTCGGCGTTTTCCATTTCAATCAAGTTGCAGTACACGTCCAAGTTTGTTCGGGAGTCAAGATGTGCGGGACAAACTGTGCACACGCTTTTCTCTTCTTCAAAACATTCTGCGAAAACGTCTTGAACACTAAATTTAGAGATGTTGCTCGACTGCGATTTGTGGCACAATAACGTTGACGCAGTTAGCTCGCAGGTCCACTGCCTGACACTGCCTGCTCACAACTGACTGATCGAATGCACGCGTGTTGTTTACAGTTTTAGTTCAAGTTGCCACCGCAATTACTGCGCTGACAGTCGCTTATACGCCGGGAATACAATCAGTTTCGCAATATTTCGATCTGTGTACAAGTGAAGAAAACACTATCAAGGTAAAAATGGAGAGGGTCGAGCTCACAGTGAAGCCGACCAACAAGCTTTCTTCCCACGGCCCATTCGTTACTGGAGCAGGAAAGAGGAGAAGCGTCGGTCGTGCACAAGATACCATCCACCGCACACCGAAAGATGGCTTGCGGAGTATGATTTTCGTTGTACGTGTAGAAGACGCTGGGAAAAGACACTTATAACTCCGAAGAACCTGAATAGAACGCTTTAAGAATCGTCTTTCGGGGCAAAAGCTGTAATATTCTTCCTTCCCCTGTCTGCCAATCAAATGGTTCAAATGGCTCTGAGCACTATGGGACTTAACTTCTGAGGTCATCAGTCCCCTAGAACTTACAACTATTAAAGCCTAACTAACCTAAGGACATCTCAAACATCCACGACCGAGACAGGATTCGAACCTACGACCGTAGCGGTCGCGCAGTTCCAGACTGAAGCGCCTAGAACCAGTCGGCCACCCTGGCCGGCTATCTGTCTATCCCGTCGAGATCTGGATACTGTAACAACAGGCCGCACAGGAGCGTGCAAGCAGACAGTCTTCCCACGCTCCATATTTCAAAGAACGGGGAGAAATCTTAATCTGTGGTAGAATAAAAAGTTCCCCTGTGCCACACATTTCACGACGCTGCCTCGATTACAGATGCAGATGAATGCAGCCACACGAGCCGCATCAGCGGCGCGAGGGCGCGTCAGCAGCGGAGAATACACGCCGTTTCGCCGTCTTCTTCCCACCGCTGTTTTCGCGGTGCGGTTAGCGCCATCTGCATACGAGATTAATCTACTGACGAGCAGACCTGCCGCCGCCGACTCGTCAGCGGCGGGGTTATCTGACGCTGCGGCAACAGTACTGGATGTGGGGAGTGAGATGGCGGAGTTTTGAGAGCGGATGATCTGGACGTGTGTATTAAATGATATATATATATTATGACTTTTGAATACTACTAAGGTAAATACATTGTTTGTTCTCTATCAAAATCTTTGATTTGCTAACTACGCCTATCAGTAGTTAGTGCCTTCAGTAGTTAGAATCTTTTATTTAGCTCGCAGTATTGGCGCTCGCTGTATTGCAGTAGCCGGCCGAAGTGGCCGTGCGGTTAAAGGCGCTGCAGTCTGGAACCGCAAGACCGCTACGGTCGCAGGTTCGAATCCTGCCTCGGGCATGGATGTTTGTGATGTCCTTAGGTTGGTTAGGTATAACTAGTTCTAAGTTCTAGGGGACTAATGACCTCAGCAGTTGAGTCCCATAGTGCTCAGAGCCATTTTGTATTGCAGTAGTTCGAGTAACGAAGATTTTTGTGAGGTAAGTGATTTGTGAAAGGTATAGGTTATTGTTAGTGAGGGCCATTCTTTTGTAGGGATTATTGAAAGTCAGATTGCGCTGCGCTAAAAATATTGTGTGTCAGTTTAGTGTTGATCAGAATAAGTAACGAGCGAAATGTCTGAGTATGTTCAGTTCTGCTCGGCTGTTTGAAAATCAAATATTGTAAGAGGTTTACCAACACAGTAATTCACTAATTTTTCTAAGGGGACGTTTCATAATAAATAATATGACGCCTATTTTAAGTTGAATGATATTTATTGGATTAGATAGTAAGCTATTTTCCACTCTTATTCTTTTGTTAAAATGTATTTGAAATACATTGTAACCTATATTGCACCATATTTATTTTTAAAAATGTGATTGAATCTGTGGAGTAATAGATTCGGTGATTTCCAGTGTAATATGATACTCCATGGGAAGGGGGGGGGCTATAGCCTCCATAGCCTCCCTCCCCCCCCCCCCCCCTGCCACTGCGCCTGATCCACGTGAACACTCTATTCAGGATGACTTGTAGAATGCGCGGTTGGGTCTCGCTGGCGAGGTCCCAGGACGTTTTTTGTTAAACCATACTGCTGCGGTCTTCTTTGGATTAATTTTGACCTCGTTTCTCGTGCACCATTCTACGATAGCATCAAGTTGTGCCTGTAGCTTCCGGATATTTGTGTTGTGGCGCCGTCCGCTCGTGAAGAACGGAGTATTGTCAGCAAATTGAGGCAAGTGTGTTCTGGAGGCACGGCGCGGCGCGGCGACCTGAGCACGCGTCAGCCTCACACTACGTGCGCTGTGCACGTGGACACGTGCCTGCACAGTCGCGAGCACGTGCCTGCGGCTGCAGCGCTGTGTACCGCGAACTGCACGCCACGTGCCGGCACTGCTTGCACCCCCAGACCCCGTGGCGACTGCACGAGGTTTGGCGGTAAACGGCCCAGAGCCTGTACAACCTCAAAGGTGACGGCAGGGGCCGTACCTGGCCCGCGAAGCGTAGCTGTAAGTGCGGTAGTCGCATAAGCAGGGGCGCAGCCGTGCAAACGCCACAATAAGGCACTTCGTAATTCTGTCGTCGGCTGACACCTTAATAATGGCGTCGCAAGCAACTGTATAAGAAGCAGCCTCGGCCTAAAACGGGCAGCTGTGGATTGTTCTGGCGAGTTTCGGATGAGTTACGCCATTCGCTAGCAGAGAGACGGCAGCAACAGTTTTAAAACAATGCTATGTAATGCGGAATTGACCAGTAGATGCCCCTGGAGGCGAGTACTACGGTGTTGTCAGTAGAGAGCCAGTAAGCAGAATGGGCCGGTCACGAGAGCTCAGTGACTTCGAACTTGAACTGGTCACTGCACGTCACCTGAGTGACGCCCATCAGGACATTTCAAGCGTTCTAAAGCTGCCCACGCCGACTGCTGGTACCGGACCGTGAAGTGGAAACGAGGAGGAACACCCGCAGCTAAACCGAGACCAGCCGGACCTCGAGCGTTGCGCGGAGTGGTCGCAAAGAACCGCATGAAGTCAGCCGAAGGAGCCACTCTTCAGTTGCAAAGTGCTGCCAGTAGCAGAGCTAGCACAATGGTTGTGCATAGAGAGTTAAAAAGACTGGAGCACAGTGATCAAGCAGCTCATCATACGTCACACATGTTTGCAGGCAGTGCTAAGTGACACTCGAGCCGGTGTAAAACCACTGGACACTGGATGATAGGGAGCGATTGATTTCCGATCACGGTATACCGTGTGGAAATCGGATGCAAGAAGTTGGGTTTGGCGAATGCCCGCGGAACATTACCTGCCATCACGTGTAGTGCCAACAATGGAGCAAGTGGCATATGGGGGTGCCTTTCGGGATGAGGCAGTGGTCCCTTACTGCCCTTAAGGGGAGATGGAACGCCCTATCCCGACAATTGGCTTCCCTGTATTTCAGGAAACACTGTAGCCATTGCCGGCCGGAGTGGCCGAGCGGTTCTAGGCGCTGCAGTCTGGAACCGCACGACCGCTACGGCCGCAGGTTCGAATCCTGCCTCGGGCATGGATGTGTGTGATGTCCTTAGGTTAGTTAGGTTTAAGTAGTTCTAAGTTCTAGGGGACTGATGACCACAGCAGTTAGGTCCCATAGTGCTCAGAGCCATTTTTGAACTGTAGCCATTGACATGAAACATTTACAGGAAATTAAACTGTATGTTCTGAATCTACTGAACTATAATAATTGCATTTCAGCCACTGCTTTCGGAAATACAGTTTTTTAATTACATGTTTCAATTCCCATATGCTGTAGCACTTTCACCCTACCAATGTTGCCATCATTAAAAGCAATAACAGCATCACTGACAACCCCCCCCCCCCCCCCCACACACACACACACACACTTTAATGTCCTCATTGCAACAAAAACATTATTGGTAAGCGAGTCCATATAAGATTATTGAACGACTCATTGGGATTTTGAGTGTCAACAGGGTGAGGATAACTTATAGCCTGAAGTTATAGCTCCGAATGAGTTGATTTGTGGTAGACACTATGTCACAGTGTACCATCACCTTTTCTACTGACTATGACGTCCACCAGTGCCGGAGAAACACAGGTAATGTCTTTATTCCGTGGGGCCAAAGGACAAAAGTATCGTCTACATACCGCCAGAAGAAGGAACGTTTGAGACTTGCCGACTGCAGTGCTTTTTCCTCAAAGTCTTCCATGAAAGAGTTGGCCACCATGGGAGACACAGAACTTCCCATGAAGACACCGTCCACTTGTTCGAAATACTAGTCACTGAATAAGAAATAAGCTGCGGTAAACACATGTGTAAATAATGCCACAAAGTCTTCCTCAAACTGCCTGCTGACAAGCTCTAACGAGTCCTGTGGAGGTACTTCCGTAGAGGCTACTCCCGTCGGAGGTTCGAGTCCTCCCTCGGGCGTGTGTGTGTGTGTGTGTGTGTGTGTGTGTGTGTGTGTGTGTGTGTATAGTCGTTAGTTAATGTTAGATTAAGTAGTGTGTAAGCCTTAGCAATTTAGTCCCATAGGAAACTACCACAAATTTAAAATTTTAACTTAAACTACATCCGTAAATAAAGATACAACGTCAAAGCTAACCAAAATATCCGGCGCTTGTAGCTTAAGTGTCTTCAGGCGTCCTACGAAGTCCTCTGAATTTCGGTTATGATGGTGCACACTTGCCTACGAGAAGTCCCAACAGTGTAGTAAGATGTTTGGCCACTATTGGGCGAACAGAATTACAACTATATTATGGTGATAGCACTGACGGTGCCATGTACGAAGTTGAGCAATATGTTTTCGTTTCGTACTGAATGGCAACGAACAAACGTTACGCAAATTTGTTTGTATTTTTATGAAGCATTTCAAATCACCAAAGGAAAATGATGCCGCAGTGCTGAAGTCCTGGAGAAAACAAAACAAGACAAATACAAAAACATCAACGAGGGATTTTGAGCTGAGAATGTACCGATAGAGCTGGCCATTAATGCCAAAAAAAAAAACATAGGTCTTTGTGAGTACGTAACCTGTGATTGAGTCTATGCCTCAACACGTAGTTTCAAGTTTCAGAATGTAATGCGAACGTACTCCATAATACCAGATACTGTCCGACAGTCCACCGAGAACAGTTGAAGTGTACCGTACTAGAGGTTCAGTTACCACCCATAGACAGCTGCGGAGGTCCTTGACCGCTGGATGGAGAGAGAGAGAGGTCTAATACCACTTACAAGTCATTTACACGTCACATACATACCTTAGGTTTGTTTATTAAAGATTATTTAACATTTCTGTGTCAAGGATTCAATACCGTAGCACACATCACAGCACAATAGTAACAATAAAACAGAGAAACGAGAAATGCTTGACATCTTCAGGTAAATCAATTCACTCTTAAGTGCCTGGCAGAGGGTTCATCGAACCATTTTCATATTACTTCTCTACCATTCCACTCTCCAATGGCGCGTGGGAAAAAGGAACACCTAAATCTTTCCGTTAGAGCTCTGATTTCTATTATTTTATTATGATGATCATTTCTCCCAACGTAGGTGGGTGTCAACAAACTATTTTCACATTCGGAAGAGAAAGTTGGTGATTGAAATTTCGTAAAAAAAAAAAAAAACCGCCTTTGTTTCAGTGACTGCCACCCCAACTCGCGTATCATATCAGTGACACGCTCACCACTATTGCACGATAACACGAAACGAGCTGCCCTTCTTCGCACTTTTTCGATGTCCTCCGTCAAGCCTACATGGTAAGGATCCCACATCGAGCAGCAATATTCCAGCAGAGGACGGACAAGTGTAACGTAGGCTGTCTCTTTAGTGGGTTTGTCGCATCTTCTAAATGTTCTGCCAACAAAGCACAGTCTTTGTTTAGCCCTCCCCACAATATTATATATGTGGTCTTTCCAATTTAAGATGCTTGTAATTGTAATTCCTAGGTATTTAATGGAATTGACAGCACTTAGATTTGTGCGATTTATTGTATACCCAAAATTTATCGGATTTCTTTTAGTACCGATGTAGATGACCCCGCACTTTTCTTTGCTTAGTGCCAATTGCCACTTTTCGCACCACACAGAAATTCTCTCTATGTTATTCTGTAATTGGAATTGATCGTCTGATGATTTTACTAGACGGTAAATTACAGCATCATCTGCAAACAAACTAAGTGGGCTGCTCAGATTATCACCTAGATCATTTATGTAAATCAGGAACAGCAGAGCGCCTACGACACTACCTTGCGGAATGCCAGATATCACTTCTGTTCTACTCGATGATTTACCCGCGCCCGGGTTCCTGGATTCGATTCCCGGCGGGGTCAGGGATTTTCTCTGCCTCGTGATGACTGGGTGTTGTGTGATGTCCTTAGGTTAGTTAGGTTTAAGTAGTTCTAAGTTCTAGGGGACTGATGACCATAGATGTTAAGTCCCATAGTGCTCAGAGCCATTTGATGATTTACCGTCTATCACTACGAACTGTGACCTCTCTGAGAGGAAATCACGAATCCAGTCACGCAACTGAGGAATATGGAATCGATCCATGAAACGCAAAACTTAGTAAAGTATTCGTTTTTCCGCAAGAACTGAATTTCTTTCATTACTGTAGTGGTATATACAATAGAAGTTTAGTTTCATGTTTAGAAGATACGGATGTAGAAGTTTTGAACATGTTAGCACTCTGTTTGTCACTATTGTCTATGCAGTATCCACTTCAGCTATCATGTCCATATGCTTCGATAATATCGAAACAAAATAATGATACTGACAGTACACGGTACGGTACTGATAGCACACTGGCATATTTCTAAGATTTTCTTCAACACAACGGCAACATTTACATGAGTGCGCTGCAATTCATACTTTGCCTGGCAGAGTGTTCACTTTTAGGCTATTTCTCGACTGTTCCAATCTCGAGTATCACATAGAAAAATTGAACACCTAAGTCCTTCTGTGTGAGATGTTATGTCTCTTATTTTACTAAGCCGATCATTTGTCTCTATGCAGGCAGGAGTCAACAAAATATTATCAGATTCTGAGGCGAAAGTCGGTGATTGAAATTACGCGAAAACATGTCCCCGCAACAGAAAATATCTTTGCCTTAATACTGTCACCACAGTTCTCGTATTATACTCCTGACACTCTCTCTCCTATTTCGAAATCGAGCTGCCATTCTTTTTATTTTTACGGTGTGATATGGCCCGTCATCCCTATCTGGTAACGATCCCAATCGTGAAGTTACAATCCAGAGGACGGACGAGAGAAGTGTAGGGAGCCTGTTATCGGATTTGTTGCAACTTATGAGTGTTCTGCCAATAAAACATAGTCTTCTGTTCGCCCTCTCACAATGCGTTATAAGCGATGGTTCCAATTTCATCGTTCGTAATGGTAATCCCTAGGTATTTTATTTTGTGAGGTTTATCGTGTATCCGAGATTTTTTAGTACGTATATGAAGGACTAAATACTTTTTTATTGTTTGATTCTTATTTAGAATACAAGCCGAAATATAAAAATTGTGCCATGTTTACAGATAAAATTAAATACACATGTAAACTGTAAAGACCAAATATTACAAACACAGACAAAAATATAGGCCTTGACATAAATTTCCCTTTATACAAACGTGCCATTGCTGCAGGCGAAAATATTTTCGTGCCGAAAGTCATGTCCACTTGAACTATTCCTTTTCTGATACGCTGCTTGAAACTTTTCTGTGTGCTTTTGCAGCAAGCTGACTTCTCCGTCGCGCTGCTGTGACTATGCTCGAGAATTGACGCTAAACAAGGCTTTCTCATGTCGAGTAAAGGTATTCTTGCGCGCTTTTGTAATCCAGGGAATATAATCCTCGTGCCCTGCCGTTATCCTGAAGCATTTGACTTCAGGAGAAACACACCAAGGCTGGCCTCCCTGACGCGTTGCGCCACTCCCCGCTCTGTGTTCACCGATGTTTTTCTTTATTTTTTTAAAAATGGAACAGGGATTGCAATTTACCGCAGACTTGTGAGGTACTAGTAATTTTATCCAAACCATCTCTCTGATACTGATATGGGCATTAGCTTTTACGTAGTATAACACTTGCGATTGTTGCTTGTTGTTAACTCTGTGGTTGAAGTTGTTTTCGTTTTTGTTCTTATGTCCTGCAAATATTATTGCTCAAAGTAACTGACCTAAAATTCATCTTACGTTGATTATATCTGAAACGAGAGTACTATGAAGAAGAGCAAAAACAAAGATTTTGTTATTTCTGTACAGGTTACTCTAAACCGTGTGATCTACCTGGAACGGAAAATCGTTGTTGGTGAAGCACTGTCAAATTTGTTATCGCTAAAGATTAAGGATTGTCACGGTAGACGCTCCACCACAAACCCATAGCAATTGCCATCATTTACTGTAAGGAGTTGTTTCGTTTATTTTCTACATCCTCTTGGTACTGAACATGTATTAACACGATCATTAGCAGAGACTTAAGCCACACTGTCGCTTTGAATGAGTACAGGAACAGCACTGATCAATCAGGGAGTCTCTTTCTGTTTGGCCACTGGCAAATTCCTTAAGTGTTCTCAAAAAATAAAAATAAAAGTCAGACGTATTTACAGTAGCTTCTAGCCTCAGATTCACCAGTAGAACTTCCTCCAGTTTGGTAATTACTGTGGCTGACTTGTGAGCACTATCAACGAAGGGATTTTCCTTTGCAGGAATATGTCTGCTGCATCGGATAACACCATCTGCCACCCGCCTCGGTAGATGCGCGGCAGACTGACAAGCGATAGGGCCCGGATTCAATTCCCGCTCGGGCTGGAGGTTTCTTCCGCTCGGGAACTGGACGTTGTGCTGTCCATACGTTCGCATCGTCATTAGTGAATGGGCTGGATGATGGGCGCCTTCCGAAAGCCAATAAACAAAACTCCAGCTACCAGCAACACAGGCGTGAGCAGCGGGTTGCCCGCGCTACAGTCCCGCCGGCGAGTCTGCCTCAGCGACACTGCACGTCCACATTACGGCCGACCACAACACACCGGTTTGCTTTCGAGTGGACCTCCAGCAGGCACCACGGAGACAGGCGATGCCCACTTTGCCACAGGCGGTGCTCGTATCGCACTACAGGAAGGTGTTTCGTCCTCCTACTGGCCACGTGCCCGCAAGTACACCGTGCATACACCGTCCGGCAGAGCTGCACATATGTGGCCCTCCAGCCGTCGAGCAGGCAATATAACTACGTACACACTCACACCATCGGCCATTCTGAATGATTAAGGCTTTCAGTTCACTGTGACAGGTAGAACGGCCACCAGAGTGTAGTAATGTTGTTTAGTGTTGCTGTCAGGTCTGGTGGGTTCATAAGGGGCGTCAAGAGCGTCAGATCTTTGAGTGATCACTGTGAGACACTTTTATCACCACTTGGCGGAGTTTGAAAGTGGAGTATATGGCGCCTTCGTTGGGTCAGCTGGTAGAATCGTGCAATGCCCAGATTTTTCAGGCATTCGCGGGTGACAGTAGCCCGATGTTGGGCTGCTTGCGTACGAGAGGACAGGCGTACTCGGCGGAAAGGTTCCGGTCAACCACCGCTGACTATCACAACGGAGGAGTGCCGGATCGCCCACCAAGCACAGTCTAACCTCTTCACATACCCGCCTGTCATTGAAACGTTTTTTTGTCATCCCGAACAACTGCAGCAGCCAGACAAGGGAGTTGCCGTCCAGTGTGTGGACCGCTGTTAACACAACAACAAAAATGGCTGCAATTAGAATGATGCCTTGACTGGTTCAAATGGTTCAAATGGCTCTAAGCACTATGGGACTTAACATCTGAGGTCATCAGTCCCCTAGAACAGAACTACTTAAACCTAACTAACCCAAGGACACCACACACATCCATGCCCGAGGCAGGATTCGAACCTGCGACCGTAGCAGCCGCGTGGTTCCGGAATGAAGCGCCTTGACTGGGAAGGATTGGCTGTTGAAGAATGGCGTCGCATTGCGTTCAGCAATGAATCACATTTCTGCACTATACTGGATGACCATCGGCGACCCGGACACTGACCCCACTCTTCTAGCACAGCACAGCCGTGTTACTCGTGGCGTTACAGGTCGGGAGCCACTGGATATGACTTCAAGTCACGGCTGGTAGCGATCGAGGGAGCTTTGATGGCGCAGCGGAACATCACAGACGTGTGCTCCGTTCTCGTGTGTTACCTCTAGCGCGACAGTAGAGTGGGGTACTTTTTCACCGGAACTATGATCGACGAGATGTGAGGTGTGTGTCTGTGAACGTCTGCATGACGTTGAGTCACTGTCGTGGCCACCGTCGTCCCTAATCTGTCCCTTTTATAACATTGTGGTGCCAACTCGAACGTCAACTCTGTCCCAGTACCACAATCCAAGATGTCAGAGATTAGTTAAAATAGTTGTAGGAGAGAGTAAACCAGCTTCATGACACACATCCCAAATAAATAAGCGGATGCATCCAGGCCAGAGGGGGATACAATGCGATACTGATAGGTGGGCTCGTACTGTCTAGTTCTTTGTAAATTTGACTCGGTTTTGTGACCACTGATGCAACATCACAAAGTTGTATTTCGTTTCCTGCTCTCCTTCTGGGTGCTTCACTTTCTTTGTCAGTTTTCTTTTGTGGCACTGAAAATGAGCCTTTGAAGACGGCTTAAGCGACATAACAAATACGAAACGTGATCCACCGGTAACAAGGTAAAGGCACTGTAAACTACTGTCCCCATGTCAACGGAAGAGGTTGCTATGTTTCTGCTCCTACCTGGGGTTTTAAACAAATTAAAATTTATTTTTATTAATGTCAACAAACTTAACCAGCAGTGGAACACAATTCATACATATCTACGTAATTTTTATGGTTCATCTGAGTCAAAAGAGTATCGGTGCTCTGTTGCATTGTCTTCATGAAATCGTTGATCATTGAGGACACCTGTAGGGCTGATTTAAAATTACTAGGATAATCTCATGGATATGATGGAGTACCTAGGAGAATATTAAAGTACTATGCTGCACATGTTAGCCCTGTACTTAGCCATATTTGTAAATTTTCCTTCAGGAACAGCCAGTTTGGTTCAAATGGCTCTGAGCACTATGAGACTTAACTTCTGAGGTCATCAGTCCCGTAGAACTTAGAACTACTTAAACCTAACTAACCTAAGGACACCACACACATCCATGCCCGAGGCAGGATTCGAACCTGCGACCGTAGCGGTCGCGCGGTTCCAGACTGTAGCGCCTAGAACCGCTCGGCCACTCCGGCCGGCTACAGTCAGTTTCTTGAACGATTGAAGTTCTCAGTAGTAAAGCCGCTTTATAAAAAGGGATAAAGGTATAATGTAGATAATTTTAGACCTATTTCTATGCCATATGTGTATGCTAAAGTTATTGAGAAGGCTGTGTGTATGTAAGGATAATTGATCATTTTATATCACATAATTTGCTATCAAATGTACAGTTCGGCTTTAGAAGTGGTTTAACAACTGAAAATGCCACATTCTCTTTTCTCTGTGAGGTACTTGATAGATTAAACAAAAGGTTTAGAACTCTAGGCATCTTTTTTGATTTGACTACGGCGTTTCATTGTGTTACAAAATATTGCTTCAGAAGTAAGACCATTATGGAATACGTGGAGTGGCTCACAATTGGTTCACCTCTTAGTTTAACAACAGAAAGCAAAAGGTTATTATGCACAGCGTTGAGAATGGCTATAATGTGGGGTCTGAGTGGAGCACGATTAAATGGAGGGGGGGGGGGGGGTGCCCCATGGATCAGTGCTGGGGCCACTCCTGTTCCTTACTTATATAAATGATATACCCTCTAGTATTACAGGTGACTGTAAAATATTACTGTTTGCTGACGACACTAGCTTGGTAGTAAAGGATTTTGTGTGCAACGTTGGTACTGTTTCAAACAGTGCAGTTCATGACATAAGTTCATGGCCTGCAGAAAATAAACTAAGGCTGTATCACAGTAAGATCCAGTTTTTACAGTGCTAACCGACAATTCAACAAAACCCGGCGTTTTAATCTCATCCGAATGGGCATATGATTAGTGAAACTGAACAATTCAAATTTCTAGATTTTCAGATAGACAGTCAACTGTCGTGAGAAGCCCTCATTCAGCTGAACAGTTCAAATTTCTAGTTGTTCAGATAGATAGTAAACTGTCGTGAAAAGCCCACATTCAGCGTCTTGTTCAAAGACTTAATGCTGCCATTTTTACTATTCGAACGGTATCTGTTGTAAGTGAGCGTTCAACACGAAAATTAGTCTACATTGCTTATATTCATT
The DNA here is from genome assembly GCF_021461385.2 of Schistocerca piceifrons. Classification (NCBI taxonomy): domain Eukaryota; kingdom Metazoa; phylum Arthropoda; class Insecta; order Orthoptera; family Acrididae; genus Schistocerca; species Schistocerca piceifrons. The sequence continues at coordinate 484,627,629 of NC_060145.1, forward strand.
TGCTTATGACATATGATATCATCTTTTAGGATAACACTTCCCATTCTCAAAGGATATTTTTGGCTCAGAAACGGGTGTTTCGGGCAATAAGTGGTGTAAGTTCGCAAACCTCTTGTCGACCCCTGTTCATTAGTCTTGGTATTCTGACATTGGCCTCACAATATACACATTCTTTACTCTCGTTTCTTGTTAACAACATCAGCTTATTCTCAAGAATTAGCAGCTTTTACTTAGTTAATACTACGCATAAATCCGATCTGCATTTGGATCGCACTTCCTTGACTCTTGTGCAGAAAGGTGTGCAGTATATTGCTGCATCCATTTTAAGTAAGCTACCACAAGAATTAAAAAATCTTACCAGTAATACACACGCATTCAAATAGAAATTGAAGAGTTTTCTCATAGGCGACTCCTATTCTGTCGAGGAGATCCTTGAAAAATTAAGCTGATTCGTGTGTTATATTGTTGACTTGTGGCTTGTTTTTTTGGGCGGTTATAATCATTTTATTTTATCTGTTATTACTTTTATGATGTAATTTCATGTACTGAGACGTTCCATGACCTTGGGGATTTGCTCCTCAATTTTGTCCTACGCAATTTGACGTGTAAAATAAAATAAAAAATCTCTGCAGCTGTCGTAGCCGCAGTGCCACTGTGGTGCAGTTGTTAGCGCATCTGCCTAGTAAGCAGGCGACGTGGGTTCGAATCCTGGCACGGGTACAAATTTTAATTCGTTGCTGCAACCTACATCGTATCATAAATAACGCTGAGACTCAATATCTCTCTGGAATATCAACTACATATGATTAATGTTCCGTTAATTGTTTATTATCCCCAGACACATGAGCAGAATGTGATGAACTGTATGGCCAGTTTGGTTTAACCGACTTGTCTTTAAACCCTACGAAGTCCTATTGAAGACACTGAATCAACGACTAGCTATTCCAAATCCCATTAACTTCCACCGTATGGAGTTAAGCAGCACTCCCTCCAGATTTTATAGTATTGCAAGTTGGTCAACCCGCGCCTGTACCAAGTCCATCTGAAAACTCAAGTCCTGAATTTAACACTTCTCAAGACAAGTTACCAGCGCAGCTAAAATCCTGCGACACTGATGCCGTGCACAAACGCATCTCCTACATTACTGCCTCCCGACATTCACGTCTTGGAATACATAGCCTCCACCCCCACTATGGGTCTCCCACTGTCTCTGCCCCGAGTCACCATTTTCTAAAATTTCATGTCATTTGAACAACACATTTACGAGGTAACTCTACCACTAGATGCACACTTAATTTCTAAAAACCTTGACTCAAATTTTCTGTTATGGAGTTTCTGCGATTTGTAGCAAATTGGTTCAAATGGCTCCAAGCCCTATGAGAGGTCATCAGTCCCCTAGACTTAGACCTACTTAAACCTAACTAACCTAAGGACATCACACACAGCCATGTCCAAGGCGGGATTCTAATTTGCGACCATAGCAGCAGCGCGGCTCCGGACTGAAGCGCCTACAACCGCTCGGTCACAGCGGCCGGCTGTGATTTTTAGCGATTGCATAAGTCTACTGAGGAGGTGCTCATAGCTTTTCGGGTATGCATTTAGAGCCCATGTTTACTAGACTGGTTTGCTTCGAATGATCGCTCCTGTCACCCCCCTGAATATTGAACACTCCTGCTGGGAAACCCTGCAAAAAAGAAAAATGGCTCTGAGCACTATGGGACTCAACTGCTGAGGTCATTAGTCCCCTAGAACTTAGAACTAGTTAAAGCTAACTAACCTAAGGACATCACAAACATCCATGCCCGAGGCAGGATTCGAATCTGCGACCGTAGCGGTCTTGCGGTTCCAGACTGCAGCGCCTTTAACCGCACGGCCACTTCGGCCGGCAAACCCTGCAAGTCTACATACAGTTTGTTACGGGCGTAAGTGCAGATATTTCTGTTGATGGCGGGGGCAGAGTACTGAACGACGTTACAGTAATATTTACTGCGTTTGCAAGCTAATAATTACAGCTATTACTAGAAGAATATTTTTAGTTTGGTTAATACTTCCAAGCACGTGTGAATCAAGAAAGCCATGAATGTTTATTTTCCCCTGGGCAGCTGCTCAGTTATTTAAGTGCAGACACGTAGACGCGAAACAGATAGTGTATACTGACAGGCATAGTTTACTTCACGGTGCAGAAAACTTCAGTTATATGACGTGTTTGCGGGAAGACTGTTACACGCACAGAAAAAAAGGTAACACACTGAAGTGAGTACGTATTAAGATACCAATGATCACCCTGTGTATGTACATATATTGCATTATTTATATTTATACTTAATATCAGTGCAAAACACGGTGTGTAACATTCTGTTAATTATATAGCTTCTTAAATGTACTTTATCAAATATAGTGATTAGCTACGAATGAAGGGGGAGGAACTAATGATACCAGCGGTATTTGGGCTTTGTACGGAATCGGCGGCGACGAGTGAAAATGAGTGCCGGACCAGGACTCAAACCCGGCACCTCCTGCTTACTAGGAAGGTGCATTAACAACTGCATCACCAGGATACAGTGTTCATAGCAAATGCGAGGACTATCTCAGCACGCTTCCCGGCCGACTCACATTCCCACCTAGTGCCACCTAGCCACAGAAAGGTCACAATTCGTTGTAATGGACGGAAAGTCATCGAGTAAAACAGAAGTAACATCCGGCGATCTCCAAGGAAATGCTCCTGATCTATATTAACGACATAGAAGACCATCTGAGTAGCTGTCAGATTGTTTGCAGATGATGCTGTCATTTACCGTCTTGTAAAGTCATCAGATGGCATAAACTACTTGCAAAATCATTTAGATAGGATATCTGTATGGTGCAATAAGTGGCAATTGACCATGAATAAGGAAAAGTGTGAAGTTACTCACATGAGTACTAAAAAGACATCAGCTAAATTTCGATTACGCGATAAGTCACACAAATCTGAAGGCTGTAAATTCAACTAAATACTTAGGGATTACAATTACAAATAACCAAAATGGAACGATCACATAGATAATACCGTGGGAAGAGCAAACCAAAGACTGCGATTCATTGGCAGAACACTTAGAAGGTGCAACAGGTCTACTAAAGAGACTGCTTACACCACGCTTGTCCGCCCTATTCTGGAGTATTGCTGTGCGGTGTGGGATCCGCATCAGATGGGATTGACGGATGACATCGGAAAAGTACAAAGAAGGGCAGCTCGTTTCATATTATCGCGAAACAGGGAGATAGTGTCACAGACATGATACGTGAATTGGAGTGGCAATCATTAAGAGAAAGGCGTTTTTCGTTGCGACGGGCTCTTCTCATGAAATTTCAATCACCACTTTTCTCCTCCGATTGCAAAAACATTCTGTTGGCACCCACCTACATAGGGAGAAATTATCATCAGAGAAATCAGAGCTCGCACAGAAAAATTTAAGTGCGCGATTTTCCCGCGTGCCGTTCGAGAGTGGACAGCTTCAAGGTGGTTCATTGAACCCTCTGCCAGGCACTTTATTGTGAATAGCAGAGTATTCACGTAGATTTAGATGTAGATGTTGACCTCGCCCATATATTACATGTTCCACTGAAGGTCGAACGTAAATATGCATACGCGCTGAAGGCCGTGGATTCATTGCCCACCGAGGCGAATCAGTCATATGAACGAGTGGTTTCTGTGCATTCAGACATGTCCAAATTATCAGTTAAAGCCGGCCGGAGTGGCCGAGCGGTTCTAGGCACTACAGTTTGGAACCGCGTGACCGCTACGGTCGCAGGTTCGAATCCTGCTTCGGGCATGGATGTGTGTGATGTCCTTAGGTTAGTTAGGTTTAAGTAGTTCTAAGTTCTAGGGGACTGATGACCACAGCAGTTAACTCCCACAGTGCTCAGAGCCATTTGAACCAAGCCATCAGTTAAATGTATCAATATACTCGTATGACTGCGTGGTGTGTCTTCTCCGCACGCCGAGCCATCGACAGCCCGTCTTCTGGCACCCCGTCCGAGCAGGTGCGCACCCACTAACCCTTAGTAAATAAGAAAACCGCTACGTAGCCGCAAGCTGTCATTCTACTGTCATAGAGCTCTTGCATGTCAACACGTCCTCTGGCGAAGATATCACCTCCTTAAGTCACAAGGTCCCACAAACGTCTGCTCTACTGTACGAAATATAAGCAAACAGATAACAAAGGTGCGGATCGTGCGTTTGTCTATACTTTTACCGGGGGTCCCAGGAGGAATGTTCACTCTTCAGGCATATGACAGGACCGATCATTCGAAGAAAAACAGTCTAGTAAATATGGGCCCTAAAATCCATACTTCAAAAGCTATGAGCACCAGCTCAGTAGGAGAGACGTGTTTCACAGTGTTCATAGCTTTTAAAGTATGCACTTTAGAGCATATACTAGTGGACTTTTTTATCGTTCTGGTCCATACCACCAGTTGTCAAGACACGAATAGCAAAAAGCTTGCATTACAGTTACATATGTCACAGTACTGAAGCTGAAGAAGTCGTCGGAGCTCTTAAGGTATGCTCTTCAGAGCCCATGTTTAATGGACTTTTTTGCCTCGAATGATTGTTTCTGTCATATCTCTGAATAATGATCATTTGTGCTGAATAATACGAGGATGAGCTGAAAAGCAATACTTCTGAATTTTGTTACGTGAAAACTCTTAAATAAAAGAAATTTTGTTAACATTCTACATCTTTTATCTGCATATTTGTTGTTCAACACCGTCACCCTGCTGACGACGACGTTTCTGCCAACGAGAGACCGTTTTGTTGACACCGTCACTGTAGAATGTCTGACTTCGTTGACGGAACCACAACCTCACCTATGACTGTGGCGCTTCGTCACTATGAAAGTGAAGTCCTCGAAAGTGTTTGTTTAAGTTTGAAAACAAATGAAAACCGGGTGGGGCCAAGTCGGGACGGATGGAGGATGACCGACGTCAGTGAACTCAAGGCGATGGACTGCTGCAGATGAGTCAGCGCCCGCCAATGATCTGGCACTGTCACGCTGAAGGAAATGGTATCCCACGTGTGGAAGGATTCTTCGAATTCGTGCTCTCAGTTTTCTAAAGGTACCTCGCGTACTAATACCGTTCCTCACAAGCGACTATTAATCAAATTGCGTGCATATGGAGTATCTTCTCAGTTGTGTGACTGGATTCGTGATTTCCTGTCAGAGAGGTCACAGTTCGTAGTGATAGAAGGTAAATCATCGAGTAGAACAGAAGTGATATCTCGTGTTCCGCAAGGTAGTGACATAGGCCCTCTGCTGTTCCCGATTTACATAAATGGTCTAGGTGATAATCTGAGCAGCTCCCTTAGATTGTTTGAGATGACGCTGTAATTTACCGTCTGGTAAAATCATCATACGATCAATTCCAGTGACAAAATGATCTAGAGAGAATTTCTGTATGGTCCGAAAAGTGGCAATTGGCATTAAACAAAGAAAAGTGCGAGGTCATCCCCATGGGTACTAAAACAAACCGATAAATTTTGGATATACGATAAATCCCACAAATCTAAGGGCTGCCAATTCGACGAAATACCTAGGAATTACAATTACGAGCAACTTAAACTGGAAAGACCACATAGATAATATTGTGGGGAAGACGAAACAAAGACTGCGCTTTGTTGGCAGAGCACTTAGAAGATGCGACAAACCCACTAAAGACAAAGCCTGCGCGGTATGGGATCCTTACCGGGTAGGATTGACGGAGGACACCGAAAAAGTGCAAAAAGGGCAGCTCGTTTCGTGTTATCGCGCAGTGAGCGTCACTGATACGATACGCGAGTTGGCGTGGCAGTCACTGAAATAAAGGCGGTTTTCTTTGCGGCGAGATCTATTTACGAAATTTCAATCACCAACTTTCTCTTCCGAATGCGAAAATATTTTGTTGATACCCACCTACGTTGGGAGAAATGATCATCATAATGAAATATGTGAAATCAGAGCTCGATCGAAAAGATTTAGGTGTTCCTTTTTCCCACGCGCCATTCGAGAGTGGAATGGTAGAGTAGTAGTATGAAAATGGTTCGATGAACCCTCTGCCAGGCACTTAAGTGAGAACTGCAGAGCAACCATGTAGATGTAGATACAGTTACGTTGCACACCGTCAAGGTACACGTTGCAGTTCGGAGCCCTCTAGCTGCAGAGGATTGCAGCTTGCGTCAAGCTGAGGAGTAATACGCATGACATGCAATACCTCAATCAATACTGAGAAAAGAATAAAAAATTACGAGACATTACTTTTCAGCACGCCCTCATAATTAGAAAGTTCCCCAACGCGATTTTCTGTTCGCACGCAAATACTTATCTCAGAATCTACTGTAAGGATCTTGATGTGTTTTTCACTAATAGACTGATTCGCGAAGAAGTAATTTGTCACCGCCACGTCAGAAAATTTGTCGCGCCGTAGATTCTTAATGCTACTCGTGCCAGCATGAGTCGCTAGTTATTGTATACGTGTGATGTCAAGTGCTCAAAATGTTGCCCTTGAGCATTTATACGTGACATTACGGGCTGACAACACCGAAAGCTGAATTTCGTCTGGAACTATCACAACAAAGGCATATCATATCATCAGAAGTCAGTGGGTTTCCTGGTGTATCCCTTGTTTCAATTTTCCCCAAACAGTGTTTTAGGCCGTTTTGTGTTTCCAAACGATCGATTCTACGGCCGCCAAACGTTCTCTTCGGTGTGTCTTGAATTACTGTTATCTATGCGGAACGGGGAATGGGCAGGAGGTCCGACATGTTGGTACCACATGGACTGACGCACGTGCAGCAGGATGTGATGATGATGATGATGATGATGATGTTTGGTTTGTGGGGCGCTCAACTGCGCGGTCATCAGCGCCCGTACAAAGTCCCCATTTTTTTCATAGTCCATTTTTTTACACAGTCCAATCTAGCCACTGTCATGAATGATGATGATGATGATGAAATGATGAGGACAGCACATACACCCAGTCCTCGGGCAGAGAAAATCCCGAATCCGCCAGGGAATCGAACCCGGGTCCTGCAGCAGGATATCTTCCAACAACCACATTAGCACATCTTCTAGGAAAAATAGATACTTGTGGGCAGTCAGGCGATTCTTGAAAAGCGTGGACCACTCCTTCACATACCAAGGTCCTTGATTAAGGTATGCACTTCCCTCAATCAGTGCGGATTCTCAACTGACCAGAAGCGCATTTTGGAAAGATCCATTCTCCCGTGCTTGTAAATGTTGCAAATTATGGATTACGATCGGTGCCACTCTTTGACGTAGTGTTATGGCTATTTTTATCCACTCTTGTTTGTACGTGTAACACACCTTCTTACAGTCGTTCTGCGTCAAATAAAACCTTTTCTTTAGTTTCATACAATTACCCGTTTTCATTGAAGCATAAAGAAACAGCAGGTTATGGGTCTCGTACGATCAGTTCGCCATTATTACGCGTAATGGTTTTTTTGAAGCAAAGAAAGCTGCGGAACGCCTCTGTAACGTCAAGAAAGGTCACTTCAAAGATACAAATGCAGAACGCCAACATTATGACTTCTTTCAACGCTAATCGTTGCCATTAATCGAAAAACTAACAGGAAAATTATACCACATGACAGTTTGCTATGACAACTTGTACAAGACGAACATTTGTTGCAGTGCATAGCGCACGACGTCACAAATGAGATTAAAGTATTTACTGCAAGGCTAAAATAACTATGAACACTTCAACCGCGGAAAAAGCATGGAAGAAATCAAAACCAGTCTGCGAGGACTCAGGACTTTACAGAAGAGTAGGTTTGAAGAGAAAACTCTTAACATCTGGATTGGAAAAATATTTATCTGTGGAAGAATATGTGTCGAAAATCATTCCAACGTCAAACACATTGAATAATGCGAACTACGAATTGAGAGGCTAGTGTGTAGGATGCATTTTATTGACAGTGCTGGGTAATGAGCACAAACTAGTGGTAATGGATTTAGTGAACTTCAACACGCCGGTAGTGAGAGATTCAATTAAAAACAAATTACTACAGGAAGTGAAGGACGATGCGTGCTGCAATTCGAGTTTTAGTGGCGCAGCTCTTGAAGCAAATAAAGAAGGTAACCGCAATAGCCCATACTATATTCCCCAGAGTTCGAAGATATTGTAACTGCGCCACACATCAACATGTAAAAACAAAACAAGCAGTAAATCTTTCGCCAAAGAACAGAGTCATAAGTCATCCTTAATGACGCCAGAGTCAGCTAAAGCTATAAGACAGGATGTATGTAGACCCTGATTTCCACAGGGTCAGAACTCATTTCACAAGCAGACAACACAAGCTAACTTCGAGAACTCATCAATTACGTGGGCAGGTTCTACACATATTGAGGCAGTAGTGGGTAGGGAGAAAACAAACATAAACAAGGCAGATGTGTTCTACGGACCGCAGTTAAGAGCACAAATGTACCTGCCGTCAGCAAACGAGTGGAACGGAGCCCTTCAGTTATTTTGGTGACAGAGACTGTTGCATCCGTGACGCACAGAGGAAACTGGTAGCCGCGCCAGTGTTAATCAATGGAATATATAAACTGCATCAACCAAGTGATCAAAATCTTGAAGCAAACTCTTCATTCTCGTCTAACGATGTAAATCTATGGCATAGAAGATTAGGCTTTCTACACTCCGTTATGATGACACAGTTACGAAGTCGTTTGGCCAGTTGCATCGGATATAAAGGATTCTCCACGTATTATGTGCACGGGAGGTAAGCAGACTAGACTGTACCTCAGAAATGTCTTTTCTGGAGCTAAAACGATATTGCAATTCGCACATTCAGACCACGTCAAGTGGTGGAGCTGAATATTTGCTGATTAACGATTATTCAATAATGATTTTTTTACTGTCAGCAATGAAATACCTGAGATTATTCGTTATCTTAAAGGGTGTGCAGAGAATCCGACGGGTGAGAGAACTTACATCTTACGAAGTTGGAAAGGAATATGCGAACGAGAGACTAGCAAAGTGCCTAAGGGATGAAGGAGTTAAATATCGAAGCACGGTAATCCACAATCCAGAAGAAAATGGTGTAGCAGGGACATAAAACAGAGAGATGGAAAACGTGAGATGTTTGTTGTTTGTTGCGAAATTACCTACGAAATTTTTGGGGGGAACCAGCAGCCACCGCGGCTTATCTCAAAATCTCTGTGGTCAGAGCTTTTGAGGCAAGCCGCGGTGGAGGCTGCTTTTCCCCAAAATTTCGTAGGTAATTTCGCGAAAAACAACAAACTTTTAACATCGGAGCCAGAAAATGCCTCCTCGGAGAGAAAAGCCGACCTCCGCCATCTGAGATTATTTGCCAGTAAGGCATTCATCCAGATACGAAAAGCCAGTAGATCTGAATGGGACAAAACTGTGTCGAGTACTTACCTGTCGGGTACTGCAAGGCACACCGGTTGTTCCATTCCGTTCAACAAGGAATTTTAACAGCCAGAATGTAATCTTTAGACAAGAAGCAGTTCAGAAGAGCAATGACGAGCCGAACACATCTGATCAGCCGCTGGATCGAAAGTAAATATTTATTCCATTCACAGGAGAAGTCGAGGAATCCAAGTCGGGTAACAGTATTACAGAAGAGTGAAAGAGCACGGCGGACCATCTCAACAACTTCGAGCACTCTGAAGATCTTCCGAAACACCAAGGTCGAAGAAGATGGGCGGTTACGAATCCTAGCATAACAAAGATTCACAACTTTGGAACGAGCGTTACACTCGAAGGACTCACAGAAACGGCTTCGTGCAGTTCAAAAAGAAGTAAACACGCACGCAGGAAATCAGACTTGGGGCTCGAATCGTACCAGTAGGGTGTGGCGTGTCCACTGCAGTCGTAACTGGCGATGCCTTAGGGCTAACACGAGAATACGCGCGGGACGTGTGCCCAGAGCCCCCAGCTCAACAGTGTGCGCTGATCGCTGTGGTGCGAGACACCTGTGCCTTCAGCCAGCACTGCACTCTGTCGGCAAACGCGCCGCAGATCGTCACCTGTTCTGCATTTCAGAGCGCTCCAGCCTCCGACCTCCGCGTTCTATGACGAGGCACGGACGTCACACGCTGACATCTTTTCGTAGTTTCACCGTCCTCCACAACTTTCCACAGATGCTGACGACAGCAGCTCGCGGACCGCCGACCAGCTTCGCGTTACTGAGATGCTCGGTCCCAGAAACTGCGCCAAAACGATCTGTCCCTTGCCAAAGCCGCTCATGTCAGTGAAGCTCCTCACCTGCGGCCCACTATAGCCACTAGAATTATTCCCTCTTCCTCTCTGGCCCGCTTATATTCTTTCAGTCTCGAGGTGCGGCAGTGGTCATCGTGTTCCGAATCCACGATGTATTTTGGGAGGGATTGTTAAAGCTGCCTCTCCGTGTGTAATGCGGGTAGAGGAGTGTGTGACTAATGGGTACAACAACTCTTCCAAGGCTTCAATAGGTACAGCATTCTCGCAAAAGATTATGGCGAATAGTCAATCATGGTAGCAGATCTGATAACACTGTACAACAATGAAAATATAAATCGAATGAAAATAACCAATTACTATCAGTTGTAATGTGCTGATCGCGAATATCAGAAAGACAATTCAAAATTAGCTCTAGTTTTCAAATGGTTCAAATGGCTCTCAGCACTATGGGACTTAACTTCTGAGGGCATCAGTCCCCTATAGCTTAGAACTACTTAAGCCTAACTAACCTAAGGACATCACACACATCCATGCTCGAGGCAGGATTCGAACCTGTGACCGTAGCGGTCGCGCGGTTCCAGACTGTAGCGCCTAGAACCGCTCGCCCACCCCGGCCGGCTCTAGTTTTCATTTTACACTTTTTTATTATGGTAATATAATTATATACGGATTTTTACGGTAAGTTTAAAATCAGATATTATAATGGTTTGTCAAAGTTATAATAACTAGTAACAATGGATTATATTATTGTCCCTGGTCTTTCTTGTGTGCAATATTTTAGATATAAACATTTTGCTACCAATTTTAGTGATCTTCTTGTCTCCCTCATCTTCAACTCTTGTGACTTTATTAATGCATTTTTTGCACATTTATTTCCAGGTTAACTACCAGTTGTTCAAGTTGACTGCTATTGAAGTGAACAAAAGTGCCACGAGTCTGTGTTTTAAGTTTTAAGTACTTAAGGCAAAAATTCCCTTACTTAAGTGATGCCAAAATTAAGGAGTGCATCTTTGTAGGCCCACAGATCCGAGAGCTTTTTGGAGACCACACTTTTGATGGAATCATACAAGGTGATGAGAAGCTTGCATGGGAATGTTTTAAGACAGTATGTTTACAGTTCTTAGGCAGTAAACGAGCAATAAATTACAAGGAGATTGTAGATAACATGTGGTCATCTTATGAAAAATTGGTTGCAACATGTCACTGAAAACGCATTTCTTACAGAGTCATCTTGACTTCTTCCCCAAAACTTGTGGTGCAGTAAGTGATAAACATGGGAAGCGATTTCATCAATATATTGCCACATTTGAGAAGAGGTTTGCCGGAAAGTGAAGCCCTACTATTTTAGCGATTACTGCTGGACTGTCATAAGGAATGTTCCCGATGTAATATTAGTAATTTTCGCCTCACAAACATTAATATACGCTCAATAGTAAATGCCTGATGTCCTAAAGTTATCGAACAATTGTAAAGTAAAAGAAATGAACCATCGCATAGCAGCGACAGAGTCTATTATTCTTTATCTTTGCCGTTCTTGCGCGGTGTCTGTAAATCTCTATGTACATGTATCGATTAATGGCATAAAAAAGAATTCTGTTGTTTCAAGACAAATCAGGCTTTTGGCGCCTCACCTTTTTACTGTTTGTATTCTATGAAAGGCGGACGCGGACTTGCTGCGTTCCGCAACTGTATTTTATATTTTATATGAAAATATTGAGTGAAAATGGTAATTGTTATTTTTTCCAATCAGAAAAGTAGTTTCTTGTAACTGATTACGAACAGACAGCATCAAGAGGACACTTTGACTGTTATGTATAAAGTATTTAACCACAATGGTCATCTATTGTAATTTAATATGAAAAGGTACGTAGAATTAAAGAAAAAGTGTGTTAAAGATAAGTGTGCGTATTTTAGTAAATTAACCTTGATGATTCCCATCTCCTTATTTACTTGAATGCTAATTATTTTGTGTTACTTCATCACCAGAAATTACGATCACGCTGATGGGCAGAACGCAGCACGAGGCAGAAGGAACATTGTCGTTTTCCCATTATTTCTGAACCAACTTTTTTGTGTAGTGTTCCATTTCTTTTAAAGTCTATAAATCTTCTGGTCCCTTAGTGTTGATCCGGGTATGACTACATCGCGACTATAAAAATGCACAGAAATAATAATGTTTCTTCCGAACGATCTCAAATATATATCAATATGCTGCTCTTATTCAGGTATATAATGCTCAACGTATGTTATTATAATAGTGTAATCAATCTCTGATTCTATTGCCAAGTGGCCTACCAAATTATTCACTTTTTAAACATTAAAAAAAAATAACAATTTTCTTATTTTCGCCCTCCAAGAGCAACGTTACACCGAGTACGTGAATAAACGTCAAGCCAAGCGAAAACGGTCATCTGAATGTACCTCTGAACAAAATATGTAATTCTATATACTGTACATATGGACTTTCTATGTATTTGTGACCAGTTAATTTACATATTTTCTTTTTTGCTTTACATAGTTCTCATACAAAGTAGATTTACAAAGTATTTTCATTCATGTAATATTATCTTCATTTTTTCTTTATATTTTAGTTTTGTACCTCCAGAATGGCACTGAAATTTATCACTGCATAACACACAACATAATTCGTGTAATGATTCACTTAACATTTGTTATGCTGAATCCTGGAACATGAATGCATATTTAGTTAGTGAGTTGTTTATACAAAAATGTAGATTACTTTTTTAAAAAACTATACCTAAATATTTATTAAGATGATTATTTTGTATCATTTTATACTGAAATAATCATAACAAACTCAAAATCATGCAATTTACACACTTTCACTTCAAATTTGTTGTTCTGTGTAAGCAACGGTGAAAAGTCGATACACGTGTTGGCGTTTTTGTACTGACTGACTAACGAATCGTTCTCGTACATTATTTAAAGTGTAGGACGAAGTTGTGGTTCGTACAAATTTTTCTCCACAGTAAACAGCAGCTGTGGAGTGAGTTACGAACACAGGCATTGTAACGGTTCCAGAGTAGCTTTCATCGCCTCTCCGCTGAGCGGATACGGTATGCGCGCAGGAGAGACGTCGATCGTTGCCTGATGATACACTGGCTTTAATCCGGTGACGCTGGGATAGCGCCCCAAATATAGGCGGCGCTCGTTAACTCCGGAGCGACGAGTCTCCCAGACAAACGGCTGGCTCCATTTGAATTTTTATGGAGCTGGAGCGATCACGAGGCCAGCTCCAGCCACGTGTTGCGCCGCGGTGTGGTCCCACGCCAGTCGCCCACCCGCACTCAGCCGTTCCAGCCCGCACACGGCTTGTTAGTCGATAAGGCCCGGCATACACTGCGCAGCATGGGGCTGCGGCCACAGTGGCTGCGATATCGGTGGACTCCGTCGACGACCGACGTCGGCCGGAGGCGGCCGATCTTTTCAAATCAGTACGCCAGTAGGTGCGCGGTCACATTACAGCCGATCTGATCTCCCGAACGACAATCGGTCAAATCCAAATCAGATTGTTTTCTTCGGTCAAATCGACCGACGTTCTCACATGCGAAATATGGAGCGTGAGAAACTGGTGAAGTTTAGTCCACCAAAGAATGACTACGAAGTCTTTCGCGACGTATTTCTTGAGTAAAAATCTCTCGGTGTACACGCCGCGTCAAATCAGGATAAATCTCCGAGCTTTCGACCACTATCTCCATGGTCGTCGTCAGGGCTAAAACTGACTGTCGTGAACTAGCGAGGTTCCCACCAAGGCCACCAAGACTGTACGGTTTTCCAAAGGTTCATAAGGAGAACGTCCCGTTGAGACCGATTGTTAGCGCTATTGGCTCTCCTACGTACAAGCTTCCAAAGCACTTAACTAAATTGTTGGCGCCTATAGTAGGTCATTGCCCACATCATATTATAAAATCAAAAATGTTTGTTGATATCATAAAACAGATGAAGATAGGCCCAAGTGATATCATGGTCAGCCTCGACGTGGTTTCTCTGTTCACCAAAGTACCTGTGGATGACACATTACAACTGTTGGCTGCTCATTTCTCCTCAGAAATTTTGAAGTTGTTCCGGCGTACCTTGACGACCACTTATTTTTTATACAGTGGAAATTATTATGAAATGACGGATGGAACAGCCATGGATTCGCCACTGTCACCAGCAATAGCGAATTTTTTCATGGAGGACTTCGAAGAACGAGCCCTGAGCAGTGCTCACCTCCGCCCATCATGCTTCTACAGATACGTCGACGATACTTTTTTAATCTGGCCACACGGCAGCGACACGCTGCAGCAGTTCGTCGAACATCTGAATGGTGTACATCCAAACATAAAATTTACATTGGAGGTAGAGAAGGAAGGGAAGTTACCTTTTTTAGATGTGTTGGTAGAGCGAAAGCCGGATGGACGGCTGGGCCATTCTGTGTACAGGAAGCCAACCCATACAGACTTATATCTGCATAGCCATAGCTTCCATCATCCGTCTCAGAAGAGAGCTATGCTGAATACTTTAGTACACAGAGCCAGGACTATTTCCGACAAGGACCACCTCGGTCCCGAGATTAACCATTTGACGACTGTTTTCAAGAGGAATGATTATTCTGCCGGTGAAATTAAATCAGTATTGTCCAAGAAAGTAAGACACGATGCCGGCCACATACAAGAAGAGGACCAACACATTGCGCGGCTTCCTTTTTGCGGTGCTACAAAGAGCAAGATAGCCAGAGTCCTGAAGAGGCAAGGAATAAAACCAGTTTTCCCACCACCTAGGAAAATTAAGGAAATGTTGAGACCAGTCAAAGATAGTCTCGGCTTAAGAGTGCCGGGAATTTATACTATTCCTTGCGAATGCGGCAAGAATTACGTGGGCCAGTCTGTAAGAACCGTTGCCGACCGCTGCCTCGAGCACCAACGCCACCTGAAATACAGGTATTTGGAAAAATCAGCGGTGGCTGAACATAGCCTGCTTAACAAGCATAAGATTTTATTTGAAGAAACCAGAGTAATAGCCCACACATCGAATTACTGGGACTCTGTGATCCGGGAAACAGTCGAAATTAGACTTAGCGATAATAACTTTAATAGAGACAACGGCTATGCACTTAGCAACACTTGGAAGAGTGCACTGGATAAAGAAAAATCGCAGAGAAAAACTTCTCGCACTTTACCTCCTGATTCAAGGGATGGCGCTGCAAGCAACGCGGGATAGCAACTACATCTATGGAAGTAGAGGGCACCACTTCGCTACGCGCCATATCGCTGACGTATTCCAGTCAATCAGTAGCCGTCCTTTGCATATAAAAGTGGGAACCTCGCTAGTTCACGACAGTCAGTTTTAGCCCTGACGACGACCATGGAGGTAGTGGTCGAAAGCTCGGAGATTTATCCTGATTTGACGCGGCGTGTACACCGAGAGATTTTTACTCACCAAAGAATGAGTTTGTGGCGTCCTGAGTATGAAAATATCATAATCGGGATATAGCACGTAAACTATGGTTTGAAAACGCAGGTTTATTCGAAACATCAAACAGGCAAAATCCTTTTCGGGAATTTTAGGATTATAACGTCAAAAATTAATTTGTTCAAGTGAAAAGGGTGGCGTATCTTCTACGCTTCTAGCTACTGTACTGGATCTTTTTTGTGACAGGTTGTCAGAAGTTGTCTACAAATTATGTATTACTGCTTACTGGCGTTTTATGCCAGTAGGTTAGCCATTCTGTTAAGATGAAGTGGTTTGCAAATGTGGTGTGCGGTACGTATTTCCACTTTCAAGTGCTTTATGTTTTCAGAGTATCCTATGCAACACTTTATGCTTGTCTTTCACTCGTGTGCTAAATGACAGTCATTGAAGGTTAATTGACGAACATCAGCACAACTTTAAATAAACACAGCGAAACAGTAACTTGCTTTTTAGGAGCGCGGCGCATTATCTCCGGTATGTAACAGAACGTTTCTCCCGTCATCTCATACGAGCGTAATCCTAAAAGTAAGGTCTCCTATTTTTTTATAAGTACATAGACCTGTTTATTTCTACAATTGTTTACATCAGTTTACAGCTTGAACATTTAGCTATCTTTTGACGTAATCACCATTTCTGTCGACGCATTTTTGTAGACGCTGTGGTAGTTATTGTATGCCCATGTCATACCAGCCCGGTGCCATGCTGTTCAGATAGTTATGAACCTCTCCTTTCACCTGGTTGTCGGAACTGAATTGCTTTCCGGCCAAATGTTGTTTTAACCTAGGGAACAGGTGACAGTCACTGGGCGCCAAGTCAGGACTATAGGGTGGGTGGGTGATTATGTTCCACTGAAACTGTCGCAGGAGAGCAACGGTTTGCCTAGCGATGCGTGGGCGAGCGTTGTCATGGAGAATGTGTGCGCCCTTGCTCAACATTCTTTCTCTCCGGTTCTGAATTGCCCGTTTGAGTTTTTTCAGTCTTTCAGTACCTGTGAGCGTTATTTTTGGTCCCAGCAATTCAGCTCCGAGGACGGGGTGAAAGAAGAGGTTCATAACTTTCTGAACAGCATGGTAGCGAGCTGGTATGACATGGGCATACAAAAACTGCCACAGCGTCTACAAAAATGCATCGACAGAAATGGTGATTACGTCGAAAAATAGCTAAATGTTCAAGCTGTAAACTGATGTAAACCATTGTAGAAATAAACAGGTCTATGCACTTACAAAAAAAAAAAGGAGACTTTACTTTTGGGATTACCCTCGTATATTCGTAAAGATTGTCTGGTTATTCCGATAACCTAGGACAGATTGTATAGTAAACGCCACGTTCTTTACGAAACAGGACGGCTAATTCACATGCATTTAGTGTCTCTTTAAAAGCAGAAGCCGCTATGCAACACCCGTATCCAAGCACACCCTACGAGGTTAAAATGTAACCTACTTAATACATAGAATAGATTCTAATCTGACCTACCCTAATCTTCTTGAACGTGCCAAAAACTGACGAAGGAGATGTGACGCACTGTGACCACGCTGTCGGCCGATGTTATCGGACGAACTCTGGCGACGGTGTCTGACGAACGTTGTCGGTGCCACTGTAGACGCAGCCTCAGAGTTGCGTTTCGGAACTGCGCATGCGTGACCCACAGCGGTGAAATCGTTGGCGAAACTATTCATTTGCATGTGTTTTTAGGTTACGTCACATTTCAATAAATGCGATATGGAGTCATAAATGAGAAAATTGTTGTTTCGGGGCAGTTACGCTATGAATAGATGCTCGTGGGACGTGAATGACAATCGTTATAAGAGCAACGTATACACAGTGCTACATCTGAGACAGTTCGTGATACGAACGTTGCAGCATTGACAGTGTCGGGAGGAAATGACCAAAATACACCCTGTAACAAATAAGACATCTAAGATTAATGATGACCCATTCCTGCATTTGGAAACTCCTGTAGATGCTCGCAATTCGATACGATACCATCGTGAAGAGACTGACTTCAGCAAAAGCACAACTGCGCAAATGCGGAAGCCACTCGAACAGTACACTGTACAGCTAACGGCGGAAATAGAAAATTTGATATATGCGGAGCGAAAAGCTTGGTGTCCGAAAGCTGCAGACAAGGACTTTCCCAATAGATGGAATCATAAACATAGGCAACAAATTTGGCAACCGTGCATTTGGAACCGATATGCGGGTAGTATTATAACGAGGCAATACCCACTTGCCAAAAACGTGCTGCGTGTTCTCCACTTTGCATTCGGACCATAATACTTTATACATTAATATAGTCCATTTTACTGGTTGCTCAGCTTTTGAGCATTGGACTGTATTACTTTAAGAAGTACAGCAACCGGTCATTTTTTATGATTTTTTATTTATGCCAACACACGGTTCGGACTTTTTTCCATCTTCAGTTTGCGTAATATGTTTTTAAATCTTCTGTTAGCACGTTGTGACAAACATCGACTGCACTTTGGATACTGCAGATGTCCTTTGCAAGTTGTGCACTTACAATCTGTTTCTCATTAGATTTAATTGCTTTCAACTCTGCTTTTTATTGCTCCTGTTTACCGCACTTATAATCGCCGCACAAACACTTTTTCTTCGTATGATGCACATGTCAGTCGGCAATATGGCCGATACTTCGCTGTTTTTGTGTAACATTTGCAAAGTTCGGATTGACAGGTGCTCCTCTTGTTGCTGACTCCTCTGCCTTCACAGATTTTCCTAATATTTTAAGGATTTGAAGGTCAGTGTCCAGACATTAACTTCGTAAAACGAAAAAATTTGTTTATTTATGAGTCAGTAAGCATTCTCAGTATCACAGAGAGCAGTAACTGGGGAAAATACAGTAGTAAATTTATTACCCACCATGAAGCAGCGAAGTACTCTCGAAGAAACAAATATGTTCATATGTTTTGCATAAAAGATCACGCATGCACTTCGTACAATGATGTAGTGGACCAGCCACGGAAGCTGCTATATCCGGAGTTCAGCTTGACCCTTTGTCACCTTTCACCGACTTCTTTCATCAAGTAAAAATCGAAGTCAGGTCCGAGTCGGAAGTGGAATGGGAAATATCTAATGTGAATAAAGAGCTTTTGATGTTGCTGAGCAACAGTCATACAATCATTTTCAAATGAACACACCGCCATTTGACTGTTGTTGTTTATTTAATTACGACCTATGTCTCGGTCTTTTATGCCATTTTCAAGTGATTGAGTTTGTGGTTAACATATACTGCAAGATACCAAGCTCAAAATTGGCCATAAATTAAGAGAAAAATTAGCTCCCCACGATATGCCAGATGTAAAATCACCATCTGCGAGGTGGCGCAGTGGTAGCACACTGGACTCGCATTCGGGAGGACGACGGTTCAATCCCGCGTCCGGCCATCCCGATTTAGGTTTTGCGTGATTTCCCTAAATCGCTCCAGACAAATGCTGGGATGGTTCCTTTGAAAGGGCACGGCCGACTTCCTTCCCCATCCTTCCATAATCCGATGAGACCGATGATCTCGCTGTTTGGTCTCTTCCCCCAAACAACCAAACCTAACCATCTTGTAAAAAGATCAATAAATAATAGTGGTAGCACCTCAAATATGACGTGCTCCCATTATTATTTATTGATATTATTACTAGATGGTGATTTTACATCGGGAATTTCGCGGGGAGCAAATTTTTTTCTTTATTTATGGCCAATTTTGTGCTTGATGTTCCACAATATATGTTGATGACATAAACTCAATTACCTGAAAATGGCACAAAAGGCCGAAACCTGGGTCGTAATTAAATTGTAAATACAGTCAAATGAAGGAGTGTTCATTTAAAAAATAATCTGAATAAAGTAAAATAATACGATTACGTTGAGTCCCGTCGTAACACGTCAGTACGCCGCAGGTTGTGTCTGCAGTCATTAAGACGAGATGCTGTCTCGGCAGCTACACTTCTCGTTTGTATCGCACACGACTCAGAAATTCACGCACTTGTGATTGGTATAATGCTGACGTGGGAGATATTAGTCATTTGGTATTCGGCTGTTCCAAGTTCCAGCAACACAGAACAATTGCTTCCATAAACGAGAAAGCTCAGAGAGCTATTCTCTGTAAACATTACGCGTCTTTACTAAAGAATGATAACGGGCCTGCGTAGAAGGTGAAATCACCATTTTTAGTGATTAACTAAAAACTATTTGCCTATGAAAGAGTAGTGACTGAACAAAGCTGTTCGTAAACATTTTTGTAAAGGAAAATTTGATTAATACTTAAACTTTTCTCCACAAGTGCTTTCGCTGATTTTCAAAGCTGTTAGAGCTATCTTTACAACCTAAGCAACAAGAAGTAAGAACTCGCATTCTCCCACTCTATCTCAACGTATTCCCTCACCGAGGACACACATTCGCGGGCCTAGCTGTGTAGCACATTATTCTTTGTCCCTTTCTGCCTGTGTGTCTGGACATAGCACGATATGAAGCAGCAGTGAATAAACACTAAAACACTACTTCTGCTTCTTAAATATGTCAAGGAAGAACATTTATTTATATAACAAGATCAAAAGCGGACACAGTGTCAATAGCTGTGGTACAGTTCACTTTGAGTGATTATTCCCCGAGTTCCTTAATGCAACTCATTGCATCCTCTTCCATTTTCTCCGGCCATGCCAGGCGTCAGCAGCGTCGTGTTCCCGCCCGAGAAACATGGAGGCGCGGGAGTAACAAAAAGTAAAAGAGGTACAGATGTCATTTTTAAACAAAGGTTAATGACGGCTCTAGCTATACGCCAGAAACACGTTGTGTCGCTTAGCACACGCGCACGTAAGTTTTGCAGGGCGGAAATGTTACTAGGGCGGCTAACCTGCGAATGCAGGAGAACTTAGGCACATGTCAGCGCAGCGCCACGGCCAGCAGAAGCACAACATCCGACGCCTGCGAGCTCGGCGACGTAATTACCGCCTTTGCACTGCGCAAGGATTGCGGTGTCCTTTTCTTGTTGGACCTAGATTAAGCATACAATTTTATCAGTCATGAATATCTCTACAAAAGCATGCAAAAAATTGGTTACGGAGCACGTTTCAGGAAATTAATCACAGGACTCACTGCGGACGCTTCATCATGGGATCTAATGAATGAACAACTGGCCGTTGTGGCCGAGGGTTCTAGGCGCTTCGGTCAGGAACCGCGCTGCTGCTACGGTCGCAGGTTAGAATCCTGCCTCGGGCACGGATGTGTGTGATGTCCTTAGGTTAGTTAGGTTTAAGTAGTCTAAGTCTAGGGGACTGATGACCTCGGATGCTCCCATAGTGCTTAGAGCCATTTGAACCATTTGAACCTGATGAATGAACAATTGAGCAAGCCTCTTAAAATTTAGCATTCAATTCGGCAAGAATGCCCACTATAGACGACTCTGTACGCCATCGCCGCAGAGTACCTGTTAACCAACATCACGGCTGCAACGCGTAATGTGGCCATAGGAAAGTCAGAAAATACTACACAGCATAAACCAATGATATATGTATTGTCATATGTTCGTCGGAAGATCTCAGTTTCGCCTGCCGCGTCACCAGTGATTTCACTGTGATAGAGGGTGCTCGGCTAGATAAAAAGAAGGCTCCCTTGATGACACTGGTAGCTGCGTCCGTAGCACAAGACATTATGACTGGTTTTGACAGAACAGCTGCCACAAAACCCTCGGTATATACCTGGCAGCAATTTCCGAAAAATGTCTACACGCAGTTGGGCACACATGGTAAACAAAATTATAACTAACATAGACTGAACTTGTTACGAAAGGTGCAAACAGTAAAAAACTCGGTAATACGAGGGTGAGTCAAATAAAAACATCAAATATTTTTAAAAATATTATTTATTGTGCAGAAGTAGTACAAAGCTGTATCACCTTTCAACATAATCTCCCCCACCTCTAGCGCTTACATACTGCATAAATTCCTTTATAAAAAAATTCTTTTGGTAGTCCGGGCAACCACTCACGCACCGCGTGGCGTACCTCTTCATCAGAACGGGACTTCTTTCCTCCCATTGCGGCCCTGGGTGGTCCAGACATATGGAAATCACTTGGGGCAAGGTCTGGTGGGTATGGTGTATGAGGATGGCACTCAAAATGCAGGTCTGTAATTGTTGCAACTGTTGTACAGGCAGTGTGGGGCCTTGCATTGTCATGTTGCAAAAGGACACCTGCTGACAGAAATCCAGGTCGCTTTGATTTGATTGCAGGCCGCAGATGATTTTTAGGAGATCTATGTATGATGCACTGATGACAGTGGTCCCTCTAGGCATGTAATGCTCCAGAATGACGCCTTTTTCGCCATAAAAGAGAGTCAGTATAACCTTCCCTGCTGATGGTTCCGTTCATAACCTTCCCTGCTTATGGTTCTGTTCGAACTTCTTTGGTTTTGGTGATGAGGAATTCCTTCCTCGCTCTCTTCGTTTCCGGTTGCTTGAAGTAAACCTAAGTTTCGTCCCCAGTAACGATTCTTGCAACGAAGCCATCACCATCTCGTTCAAAGCGCCGAAGAAGTTCTTCACAAGCATCAACACGTCGTTCTCTCATTTCAGGAGTCAGCTGCCGTGGCACCCATCTTGCAGACACTTTGTGAAACTGGACCACATCATGCACAATGTGGTGTGCTGACCCATGCTGCAATGTCATTCAGTGTCACTCGGCGGTTTTGGTTCAAATGGCTCTGAGCACTATGGGACTTAACTTCTGAGGTCATCAGTCCCCTAGAACTACTTAAGGACATCACAAACATCCATGCCTGAGGCAGGATTCGAACCTGCTACCGTAGCGGTCGCGCGGCTCCAGACTGTAGCGCCTAGAACCGCTCGTCCACTCCGGCCGGCACTCGGCAGTTTTCCTTCACTATGGCTTCAACTGTTGCAATGTTCTGTGGAGTCACAATTCGTTGTGCCTGGTCGGGACGAGGAGCATCTTCCACTGAAGTAACACCATTTGCGAACTTCCTACTCCATTCGTAGACTTGCTGCTGTGACAAACATGCATCACCGTACTGAACCTTCATTCGTCGATGAATTTGAATAGGCTTCACACTTTCACTACGCAAAAACCGAATAACAGAACGCTGTTCTTCCCTGGTGCAAGTCGCAAGTGGGGCGGCCATCTTTATACTGATACTGCGACGGTATGTGTGCATCTGCACTGTGCTGCCACCTACAGGCCACTCTGCACGCTGTTTGTAGCACCCTTACCAACTTACAGGATTTTTTTTTTTTTTTTTTTTTTTTTTTTTTTTTTTTTTTTTTTTTTTTTTGGTCATCAGTCTACTGACTGGTTTGATGCGGCCCGCCACGAATTCCTTTCCTGTGCTAACCTCTTCATCTCAGAGTAGCCCTTGCAACCTACGTCCTCAATTATTTGCTTGACGTATTCCAATCTCTGTCTTCCTCTACACTTTTTGCCCTCTACAGCTCCCTCTAGTACCATGGAAGTCATTCCCTCATGTCTTAGCAGATGTCCTATCATCCTGTCCCTTCTCCTTATCAGTGTTTTCCACATATTCCTTTCCTCTCCGATTCTGCGTAGAACCTCCTCATTCCTTACCTTATCAGTCCACCCAATTTTCAACGTTCGTCTATAGCACCACATCTCCAATGCTTCGATTCTCTTCTGTTCCGGTTTTCCCACAGACCATGTTTCACTACCATACAATGCTGTACTCCAGACGTACATCCTCAGAAATTTCTTCCTCAAATTAAGGCCGGTATTGATATTAGTAGACTTCTCTTGGCCAGAAATGCCTTTTTTGCCATAGCGAGTCTGCTTTTGATGTCCTCCTTGCTCCATCCGTCATTGGTTATTTTACTGCCCAGGTAGCAGAATTCCTTAACTTCATTGACTTCGTGACCATCAATACTGATGTTAAGTTTCTCGCTGTTCTCATTTCTACTACTTCTCATTACCTTCGTCTTTCTCCGATTTATTCTCAAGCCATACTGTGTACTCATTAGACTGTTCATTCCGTTCATTTAATTCTTCTTCACTTTCACTCAGGATAGCAATGTCATCAGCGAATCGTATCATTGATATCCTTTCACCTTGTATTTTAATTCCACTCCTGAACCTTTCTTTTATTTCCATCATTGCTTCCTCGATGTACAGATTGAAGAGTAGGGGCGAAAGGCTACAGCCTTGTCTTACACCCTTCTTAATACGAGCACTTCGTTCTTGATCGTCCACTCTTATTATTCCCTCTTGGTTGTTGTACATATTGTATATGACCCGTCTCTCCCTATAGCTTAGCCCTACTTTTTTCAGAATCTCGAACAGCTTGCACCATTTTATATTGTGGAACGCTTTTTCCAGGTCGACAAATCCTATGAAAGTGTCTTGATTTTTCTTTAGCCTTGCTTCCATTATTAGCCGTAACTTCAGAATTGCCTCTCTCGTCCCTTTACTTTTCCTAAAGCCAAACTGATCGTCACCTAGCGCATTCTCAATTTTCTTTTCCATTCTTCTGTATATTATTCTTGTAAGCAGCTTCGATGCATGAGCTGTTAAGCTGATTGTGCGATAATTCTCGCACTTGTCAGCTCTTGCCGTCTTCGGAATTGTGTGGATGATGCTTTTCCGAAAGTCAGATGGTATGTCGCCAGACTCATATAATCTACACACCAACGTCAATAGTCGTTTTGTTGCCACTTCCCCCAATGATTTTAGAAATTCTGATGGAATGTTATCTATCCCTTCTGCCTTATTTGACCGTAAGTCCTCCAAAGCTCTTTTAAATTCCGATTCCAATACTGGACCCCTATCTCTTCTAAATCGACTCCTGTTTCTTCTTCTATCACATCAGACAAATCTTCACCCTCATAGAGGCTTTCAATGTATTCTTTCCACCTATGTGCTCTCTCCTCTGCATTTAACAGTGGAATTCCCGTTGCACTCTTAATGTTACCACCGTTGCTTTTAATGTCACCAAAGGTTGTTTTGACTTTCCTGTATGCTGAGTCTGTCCTTCCGACAATAATATCTTTTTCGATGTCTTCACATTTTTCTTGCAGCCATTTCGTCTTAGCTTCCCTGCACTCCCTACTTATTTCATTCCTCAGCGACTTGTATTTCTGTATTCCTGATTTTCCCGGAACATGTTTGTACTTCCTCTTTTCATCAATCAACTAAAGTATTTCATCTGTTACCCATGGTTTCTTCGCAGCTACCTTCTTTGTACCCATGTTTTCTTTCCCAACTTCTGAGATGGCCCTTTTTAGAGATGTTCATTCCTCTTCAACTGTACTGCCTACTGCGCTATTGCTTATTGCTGTATCTATTGCGTTAGAGAACTTCAAACGTATCTCGTCATTCCTTAGTACTTCCGTATCCCACTTCTTTGCGTATTGATTCTTCCTGACTAATGTCTTGAACTTCAGCCTACTCTTCATCACTACTATATTGTGAATCTATATCTCCTCCTGGGTACGCCTTACAATCCAGTATCTGATTTCGGAATCTCTGTCTGACCATGATGTAATCTAATTGAAATCTTCCCGTATCTCCCGACCTTTTCCAAGTATACCTCCTCCTCTTGTGATTCTTGAACAGGATAACGGCGCGAAATTTCTATTTGTTATTACAAATTTAAGGTTTTTATTTGACTCACCCTCGTAAGTATACGAGTTTTTGGCACAGGTTCTTTCAGCGCCTGCTGCCATAGCAGATAAAATCCAACGAGAGCTATGCTGGTTTATCATGACGTGAAATATTTTTAAAGTGCGTTACGACACCTTGGCAATGCCAGTCAGGAACCAGCTGAACATAACGCAAATGCATATCTCTCCTGATGAAATAAAATGATGGTGTGGAATTTTTGACTGGGATTTGTTCAGCCGCCACTTCGTCCACTTGCGCGTGATGAGATGGTCAAGGCAACACAAACACCTAGTCCGCAATCGAAGAAAATCATCCACCTCTCCGGTAAACGAACCTGGGTCCCTGCGATGTATAAGAACTTTCCCACACTTGGTAACATTTTTCTAGCAACGTGATCTGCACGTAATCAAATGTGTCAGCTGCGAACACCCTGAGTTATAAACATTTTCTGAGAAAGTATTTACATACAGGGTATTTTAAAAAAAAGTGTCACATTTACCTAAACGAGGTAACATTGCTCAAAAGTATAAAAAAAGTTGTTGTAATGACGTGTCAGTAAAGCAACACCTGGTGAGATACGCTGCAATCTGTTCTCTCGCGCCGGCTGGGGTGGCCGAGCGGTTCTAGGCGCTTCAGTCTGGAACCGCGCGACCGCTACGGTCGCAGGTTTGAATCCTGCGTCGGGCATGGATGTGTGTGATGTCCTTAGGTTAGTCAGGTTAAAGTAGTTTTAAGTTCTAGGGGACTGATGACCTCAGAAGTTAAGTCCCATAGTGCTCAGAGCCATTTGAACCATTTTTTTGCCCTCTCGCTCCGATCTGTCTGTTACGTAGAGCCACACACCGTAGGCAGAGTTGCATGTGATTACAACGGATCCTGACATGTTCTACAGCTCCCCATCCCGAAATGTCCTTCCGCCCTTCTTCGCAGTGAATCACGCACTCTTGCAAACACACCTGGCACTGTTTGGACTGCATCACCTGCACTGGTCACACGGACCTGCAAGGTCTACACATTGTCGATGGGTCGGGCGTACACCGGTGCCCGTAATTGTCCGAATAGATAGAATTTCCATCGTCCTTGTTTGATTTCTGTGAGCTGCCGTCGTACAGTCCGTAGAAAATGGAGTGGTGCTCCGTCGTGCGTAAACCACAGTT
Source organism: Schistocerca piceifrons (assembly GCF_021461385.2). NCBI lineage: Eukaryota > Metazoa > Arthropoda > Insecta > Orthoptera > Acrididae > Schistocerca > Schistocerca piceifrons. Next base: position 484,654,110 of record NC_060145.1, read on the forward strand.
GCTGTCTTTCTGCAAGGGAAACTTTCTCCAGTAGCGCTAGTATTTCATGCAGTCGAAATCAGTGATTTGCGAGGTCTTTTAGAACAGTATCCGACCTTTAGTCTGGCTTTCCGGAAGCGCTGGACTCCTAATCACCCTCAAGATAGTTCCCTTGGGACTTCACAGACTTCTCCCAGCGGTGCCGCCATCGTTGGAAGCGTGCCGAAGAAGCATCTTTAGAAATAAGGTTTAACTCGGCTGTCGTTGCTGTCATAATGTCCTCTCGTGTGTGAAATTGTGTTCCTTTCAGTGGCCTCTTCAGTTTGGGGAATAGCCAGAAGTTTAAGGGGGGGGGGGGGCATATCAGGAGAGTAAGGAGCCTGTTGAAGCATATGAATACGATTTTTCTCTAAAAACGTCTGAATCAAGTGCGATGAATGTGCTGGAGCATTGTTGTGATGTGTTTTCAAAAATGGTTCAAATGGCTCTGAGCACTATGGGACTTAACTACCGTGGTCATCAGTCCCCTAGAACTTAGAACTACTTAAACCTAACTAACCTAAGGACATCACACACGGCCATGCCCGAGGCAGGATTCGAACCTGCGACTGTAGCAGTCGCGCGGTTCTGGACTGCGCGCCCAGAACCGCTAGACCACCGCGGCCGTCGATGTGTTTTGTCCTTAGGATAATTTAAATTAAGTAGTGTGTAAGCTTAGGGACTGATGACCTTTGCAGTTAAGTCCGATAAGATTTCACACACATTTTGAACATTGTTGTGATGGATTACACAAGTAAAGGGTAAGGCGGACTGTAGATTGTGGTTTATTGCTAGAATCCTGAAGCTGTGCAGATCCTCAACAAAGGAAATAGCTTACAATACGTTAGTTCGTCCAGTCTTGGGTTGTTCGTCTGTATGTGACCCCTACCAGTTGGATCTGATTCAAGAGATTGAGAAGGTCCAAAGAAGAGCGGAAAGATTCGTGACTGGTACATTTACCCATCGCGATAGCGTTACAAATCTCACTGAAAGTTTGAAGTGGGACACACTTGCAGACAGACGGCGCACCAAATAGAAGGGGAGAGAAATATGACTTTGGCGCTTGGTGGCTAGCGGAGTATATACGTAGATGTAAATGTGGATGTAGAGGAGCCAATTTCCTGTTGACCGCGAGTCCAGTCTGTGGCGCCTCACAGCATCACGTAGGCGACGGAGGACATCGGTGTAGTACCCTTTGGCAATTGTTTGACCCTGTGGTGAACCAAACCGCGGGACTCAAAGAAAGCATCCAGCATCGCTTTGTCGTTGCTGCGCACTTTGTGGGCTTTTTATGGTCTCGGTGAGAAGGAATGCTTCCACAGCGACGATTGGGATTTGGTTTCCGGGTCGTACCCGTACACTCAGGACTCGCCACCAGTCGCCTGATAAACAATGTAAGAGCCTACGGAATATCAGACCAGCTGTGTGGCTGGATTGAAGAGTTTTTAGCAAACAGAACACAGCATGTTGTTATCAATGGAGAGACGTCTACAGACGTTAAAGTAACCTCTGGCGTGCCACAGGGGAGTGTTATGGGACCATTGCTTTTCACAATATATATAAATGACTTAGTAGATAGTGTCGGAAGTTCCATGCGGCTTTTCGCGGATGATGCTGTAGTATACAGAGAAGTTGCTGCATTAGAAAATTGTAGCGAAATACAGGAAGATCTGCAGCGGATAGGCACTTGGTGCAGGGAGTGGCAACTGACCCTTAACATAGACAAATGTAATGTATTGCGAATACATAGAAAGAAGGATCCTTTATTGTATGATTATATGATAGCGGAACAAACACTGGTAGCAGTTACTTCTGTAAAATATCTGGGAGTATGCGTACGGAACGATTTGAAGTGGAATGATCATATAAAACTAATTGTTGGTAAGGCGGGTACCAGGTTGAGATTCATTGGGAGAGTGCTTAGAAAATGTAGTCCATCAACAAAGGAGGTGGCTTACAAAACACTCGTTCGACCTATACTTGAGTATTGCTCATCAGTGTGGGATCCGTACCAGGTCGGGTTGACGGAGGAGATAGAGAAGATCCAAAGAAGAGCGGCGCGTTTCGTCACTGGGTTATTTGGTAACCGTGATAGCGTTACGGAGATGTTTAATAAACTCAAGTGGCAGACTCTGCAAGAGAGGCGCTCTGCATCGCGGTGTAGCTTGCTCGCCAGGTTTCGAGAGGGTGCGTTTCTGGATGAGGTATCGAATATATTGCTTCCCCCTACTTATACTTCCCGAGGAGATCACGAATGTAAAATTAGAGAGATTAGAGCGCGCACGGAGGCTTTCAGACAGTCGTTCTTCCCGCGAACCATACGCGACTGGAACAGGAAAGGGAGGTAATGACAGTGGCACGTAAAGTGCCCTCCGCCACACACCGTTGGGTGGCTTGCGGAGTATCAATGTAGATGTAGATGTAGATGTTCAGAAAGCCGGGGTCCCTCTTTGTGGAGTCCAACATGTCCTGCGAGACTTCAACACGAAGTTGTTTTTGCTCCGCCATCAGCATCTTCGGCAAGAATTTCGCCAATATTGTCTTCGTGGTCGAATCTTCGGTCACAATGGAATGTGCCGAAAAAGTGCCGATCCCCACCTCTTCTGCTGTTTCTCTGATAGTCACGACGGTCCTAAATCACTACAGCCTTCTGTTTGGCATGACTTGATCATTTCGGCATGTTTATGGCCGACGGGAACGTGGCTCGCTCTCCATCGGTGTGCTGCCGTCTTTAAACCGAAAGCAGTCTGAATCTTCCGCGCGGTTTCCACCTGGCTGTCGCCCAGTTTCTGGCAAAATTTGATGCATTAGCGCTATTCCAGCCGTTCCGTCATTTCCCTTGCAAGGAAATCGCGAGCACTACACATTGCATGACTGAGCTGCTGCTTGCCAGCAACTGACGCTATCGACAAGGTTCAGGGAGGTGATGTTGCAAGCGCACTAGATTCAAATCCATCAGGTGTTCGCAAAAAAAGTAAAGTCTGATACTTTTCTAACAGAACTCCTAGACCACCAGCTAATCTGACCGGTAAAGCAAATCGCCCTACGACTCTGACACCGGACTGTACCTGCAGATACGCTGATACTGAAGGGATCCCGAAGCCTCGTCTCCGTGATGGCTCTACGATTTGCATCTGGCTACAGTAAGACCACTCAATAGTACACATTAAGTATCACAAGTAAAATAGCTCATATCCTCTTGGGTATCTGTTTCCCAGCTTATCAGTGTAGAAACTTTTCCTACCTCCTGTAGGAATATGTGACACCTATTTCTTTTTTCTTAAAAATGCAGTGTGTATCATGAACAGCAGCGGCTCCGCCATACTTGCCCGAGTTACGCCAAACATTACTTCCGCTTCTGACGACGGTTCACCTGCGAGGACCAAGTAGCAAGTTCTGCTCCAGTATTCCTCTGTGGCAAGCTTTGTCCAGTGTCCACATCCACACAACTGTGTAAGTATCTGTTGGTATTGCGCGTATTTTGAACCCATCGAATTATCACATAGAGGCTCTGTCAGGGAGGGTACCACCAACCTTTAGCAGCTATTACATCCCAACTTTTATGCAATATAAACAGAAATCGGTACGCAGGAAAAAAATTACAGTTTAATTTACATACAAACGAGGCGAGGTTCAGTACATGGCTTTTCTCTACCACGAACTACAGCCGACATTAAAGCGAGTTTTGAAAACGCCCTGCAAGGTCTTCCTCTTATTGTCCTCAGTTTCTGACGCACAGCGAACCAGTTGTTTCATGTCGACGACGAAATGAGAACAATTTGATTCGTTGTAATCGTAAGTCTTCAGTAGAGGACGAAAATAAGTTCGTTCCTCCAATTTGCATCTTAGTCTAGGATAGGAGCTTACGAAATAGCAATACACTCGTTTGCATAAATAATTGACAAAGATATAAATAATAACTCGTAGGATGTAGGCTGAAGTAATGAATTAAAATTTGTACGAGCGCCGGGCTTCGAAACCTGGTGTTTTGCTTACAGGGCAATGCACTAACTGTGGCGCCACACTGGCACTGCACCTATCGCATTTGTACAGACTACGTTAGCACGCCTTCCGCCCATAATGGAGGAATATCAGTGGGCTGAGGTGTGAACTGTAATTTGTACCGGGGAGGGAGACGTGCTACAGTATTCCGTGTAGCTGTGAGCTGTGGTAACTGCAATGACAGTGTGACACGATAGTACGCGTATCTGCCTAGTAAACAGGAGATCTGGGTTTGAATCCTAGTGCTGGTACATATTTTGATTTATTGCTTCAGCCTACATTAGTACTGCAGATGTCTCAGGACCATAAACTCTATATGATTTAAGAGTGAGTGTTGAACGGGGTGAGATGTAAATGTGATTGAAAATGTGAACCACATAATGTGTTCTGGTATGAATCCATGTAGTGCAATAGTATCGAAGGAAATTGACGGAGATCCGAAATATGAAATAATTTGGGTGAAGGTCGCGGTTAAAGCAGGCTCAAACATGGTAACTGCATTTCTCTATAGGCCCCCTGGCTCAGCAGCTGTTGTGGCAGAGCACCTGAAGAAAAATTTGGAAAATATTCGAGTAGATTTTCCGACCATGTTATAGTTCTGGGTGGAGATTTTAATTTACCAGATATAGACTGGGAGACTCAAACGTTTATAACTGGTGGCAGGAACAAAGAATCCAGTGAAATTTTTTAAGTGCGTTATTTGAAAACTACCTTGAGCAGTTAAACAGGGAACCGACTCGCGGCAATAACATATTAGACCTTCTGGTGACAAACAGACCCGAACTATTTGAAGCAATTAATGCAGAACAGGGAATCAGCGATCATAAAGCGATTAATGCATCGAAGATTTCAGCCGTAAATAGAAATATTAAAAAAGGTTGGAAGATTCTTCTGTTTAGCAAAAGTGACAAAAAGTAGGTTTCAGAGTACTTGACGGGTCAACACAAAAGTTTTATCTCAAGTACAGATAGTGTTGGGGATCAGTGGACAAAGTTCAAAACCATCGTACAATATACATTAGATGAGTATGTGCCAAGCAAGATCGTAAGAGATGGAAAAGAGCCGCCGTGGTACAACAACAGAGTTAGAAAACTGCTACGGAAGCAAAGGGCACTTCACAGGAAACATAAACCTAGCCAAAGCCTTGCAGACAAACAAAAATTACACGAAGCAAAATGTAGTGTGAGGAGGGCTATGCGAGAGGCGTTCAACGAATTGGAAAGTAAAGTTCTATGTACTGACTTGGCAGAAAATCCAAAGAAATTTTGGTCTTATGTCAAAGCGGTAGGTGGATCAAAACAAAATGTCCAGACACTCTGTGACCAAAATGGTACTGAAACAGAGGATGACAGAGTAAAGGCCGAAATACTAAATGTCTTTTTCCAAAGCTGCTTCACAGAGGAAGACTGCACTGTAGTTCCTTCTCTAGATTGTCGCACAGATGACACAATGGTAGATATCGAAATAGACGACAGAGGAATAGAAAAACAATTAAAATCGCTCAAAAGAGGAAAGGCCGCTGGACCTGATGAGATACCAGTTCGATTTTACGCAGAGTACGCGAAGGAACTAGCTCCCCTTCTTGCAGCGGTGTACCGTAGGTCTCTGGAAGAGCGTAGCGTTCCTAAGGATTGGGAAAGGGCACAGGTCATCCCCGTTTTCAAGATGGGACGTCATGTGCAGAACTATAGATCTATATCTGTAACGTCGATCAGTTGTAGATTTTTGGAACACGTATTATGTTCGAGTATAATGACTTTTCTGGAGACTATAAATCTACTCTGTAGGAATCAGCATGGGTTTCGAAAAAGACGATCGTGCGAAACCCAGCTCGCGCTATTCGTCCACGAGCCTCAGAGGGCCAGAGACACGGGTTCCCAGGTAGATGCCGTGTTTCTTGACTTCCACAAGGCGTTGATACAGTTCCCCACAGTTGTTTAATGAACAAAGTAAGAGCATATGGACTATCAGAGCAACTGTGTGATTGGATTGAAGAGTTCCTCGATAACAGGACACAGCATGTCATTCTCAATGGAGAGAAGTCTTCCGAAGTAAGAGTGATTTCAGGTGCGCCGCAGGGGAATGTCGTAGGACCGTTGCTATTCACAATAGATATAAATGACCTTGTGGATAACATCGGAAGTTCACTGATGCTTTTTCGGATGATGCTGTAGTATATCGAGAGGTTGTAACAATGGAAAATTGTACTGATATGCAGGAGGATCTGCAACGAATTGACGCATGGTGCAGGGAATGGCAATTGAATCTCAATTTAGACAAGTGTAATGTGCTGCGAATACATAGAAAAAAAGACCTTTTATCATTTAGCTACAATATAGCAGGTCAGAAACTAGAAGCAGTTAATTGCATAAATTATCTGGGAGTAGGCATTAGGAATGATTCAAAAAGGAATGATCATATAAAATTAATCGTCGGTAAAACAGATGCCAGACTGAGATTCATTGGAAGAATCCTAAGGAAATGCAGTCCGAAAACAAAGGAAGTAGGTGTCAGTACACTTGATCGCCCACTGCTTGAATACTGCTCACTGGTGTGGGATCCGTATCAGATAGGGTTGACAGAAGACATAGAGAAGATCCAACGGAGAGCAGCGCGCTTCGATACAGGATCATTTAGTAATCGCGAAAGCGTTACGGAGATGATAGGTAAACTCCAGTGGAAGACTGTGCAGGAGAGACGCTCAGTATCTCGGTACGGGCTTTTGTTGAAGATTCGAGAACATACCTTCACCGAGGAGTCAAGCAGTATATTGCTCCCTCCTACGTATATCTCGCAAAGAGACCATGAGGATAAAATCAGAGAGATTAGAGCCCACACAGAAGAACACCGACAATCCTTCTTTCCACGAACAATACGAGACCGGAATAGAAGGGAGAACCGATTGAGGTACTCAAGGTACCCTCCACCACACACCGTCAGGTGGCTTTCGGAGTGTCGATGTAGATGTAGATGTGGATACAGATGTATGCCCTCTTAGAATTACAGTACTTACACACAATGGCCTTAAGATCTTTAACGTTCAACAATAAAGTTACGCGAATAGTCTGTTCCCAACACAAAGCCCGTAGAAGCCTTAACGCTGGCGGGCAGCAAAGCACCCTCACACAACGACGCCCGAGAGCACCTGCAAAAGTATACTGTAACCTATAAGGCTTCTGTGTGTCGGAAACTCAAAGCCTGAAAATGAAGATGAAATTTCGTACTCACCAGCAGATTTCCTACGGACTGAAAGAACGTGTTGCGTACATACCTGAAATGAGAAAACAGAAAACTTATATTTTTGTAGTAAACATCTTCTATTAGAGTACGGACAATGATCCTAGAAACAAAGGCATCAAACAGACAGAGGTAATGTGTTTCAGTAGCCAAATCTACGACAATCTCCTTCGTTGCTAAAATGCAGGTAGCAGCGAATATTTGTTCTTCTATGGCGTAAGTGAAAAGGTATTAGTAAAATGTCGATCGCTGCTTCGTTATGTTATTCGCGACTGCACTGCCAACTGCCAACTGCCAACTGCAGACTGCAACGTTTAGCGCACAGGCGCCAGTATAGTGACGGAGGCACCGATGCAACAACCTAACTTCCCTGCTCCTCCGCCATCTTCCACGGCCGCCAATTCCCTCTATCTCAGCTAACCAGAGTTCCCCCACATCTCGTCTCTCACACACTCAGCTCCTTTCCCGCCTCCCCACCCCGTCACCCACACATACACATATTAAGCCATCACCCCCGCCGGTATCGTCCATCAAAATGCAAAATTAAAAAGGAAAACTTTTTCATAAAATAGTATTTTATCTTTAACCAGTAACACCTTCCATTCCTCCCCACCAAGTACCGACTCTTTAAAGAATCGACTTCCCATTTATCACACAGCTCCAGACTTTTCATTCCTTTACAAATGAGTTAATGTGTTAAATACCTGACGATAAGCATGTAAAACCACTTGTAGTTTTTCACGCAAGTCAATGTTTACGACGCCGTACCCTTAACTATGTGTCGTACAAAGACATAATTTTGCAGGTAAGTTCAGCGGCATATGTGGATACCACCTGCAGAACGTGTCTTTAACGTTAAAGTAGTAATAAAATAAAACGTCATGCCTGAGGCTAAAGTTTCACTGCATGAATAACGATAATATAGTAAGCGATAAACTTTTTTCCTTAGATTACCTTCAGGAGGATGTCAACAAGGGAAAATTACGAAAAGATTCGACATTATGTGTAAAGTTAGTTGGAAGCCGCTGATTGCTCCCATTATGAATATAGTCTGGGTAATTTGCGCGCCACAAGTTACACTGCCTCGAAATTCGTACACAGTTTCTAACTTTAATTCCTGACTTCTTTTCTTAAGCCTTTAACGTAAGATTATACCTCTTAATGACTAGATTATATCAGCATTTTACATCTTTAAATTCTGAAGATAATTATATGACATACTGAGAATGTAAGCTTTTACACCTGGAAGCCGTCACATAGGCAACCCACAAGTGCTACAGCGCTGTTCTAGTACAGAGAGTTAAGCGAAGAAATACATTGTATTAACAGTATTTTTCGTTCTGTAAATACTCGAAATACTGTTTTAACACAATAGGAGACTAGTTTTCTTATGGAAATATGTACTTACCTAGTAAGAGATCTTTCTTACGTTCAAAATAAAAATATTAAAAATTATCTATTACAAAAGACAATAACATCATAAAAAGGAGAAATGGTGCCGAATCGATAAACAAAAAGTTAACTGAAGGAAGAAGTACAACCAGACAACCGTTCCTGAACCATTTTAGAAAGAGAGCAGTTTTTAAATTTTATTTTTGTCTTGGAAAAAGAAGCTTGGTTTAGCAACAGATTTTGTTAGATACATTAGTATGGTTGGCCGATACCAATGAACTCTCTTTTACTTATAGCAGATCTGTCAAGTCTTGTACACCAGTCTCTTTACATATTTCAACTTTAAATCAAGTTCTTATCTACGTAAAGTGCGCTAGAAACATAGCAGAAATACCTTCAGAGCTTGTACTTAAGTCCGCAAGTACTACGTTTTTAAGACTCCATCACAGGCGGTAGACATGAACATGGGTTGTACTGTTCTGTACCTTCTTCTACTCCTTAAAATCGCGTATTTTGTTGCAAATTAATGATGTCATGATTGGCTAAGAAAGTGTCACTCCAAAGACAATTACACCCACTTCAGCCCTTCGTAAAACTCGACGAAGTACTGTTTTTTAATTGTTTGTTTGGAATTTACACAGGATGCCACATCTTACACATACGTTGAAATCTTAATCAAGCATCCTTTAATACTAGCTATTTGTAAAAGCACCATTGACACGCTGCTGCAACCTTCATACCCTTAGAGTATACTGCCGTTAAGTTACCCTCTTTAAGAGGGTAAAAAAGCTGTAGTACACAGTTCTGTTGTGAAGACCTATGTCTGTAGTTTCTTAATTACATTTCTTACTTGTAAGAATTATATTTGTCAAAACCTTAAGAACGTAAACGAATCTTCCTTTCAGCGAACTTATGGCGCCCTACATCCAGCTCATCTTTGGTTTGGCTGCTGTTGCGTTATTAATCCTGCCACCATGGCATGTTGCGGCAAATAAAATACTGTACTCTTTCTCCATGTACACGTTTTCAGCGGTGCCATCGACCATCAGTTTCGTAGATGAGAATGCGCGACTCCATCGAACAGCGCATGTGGAGGGGGAGTGCTCAGAACGAAAGGTTATTCGGCGAATGGCCCGGCCCGACCGTCTCCCAAACTTAAACCCCACGGACCACGTGTGAGACGCGTTGGGGACCCGTGTTCCAGCACGCCCGCCTGACCAGAGACCGCCCAACAGTTGTCGACTGCGCTGGCGCCGGAATGGAACGCCTTACCAGGAGAACTCGTCATCCACCGCGGGAGCACGCTGCGCAACGCGCTTCGCCATGCGTAGTGGGCACACACCTTATTAAGTGCCACGTTCTGGGGACAATTAACAAACGGGGTGACTTCAGTGTAATTAATGTCTCTGAATAAAAGTGTCATATCTGTTCCTCTCATTGCGTATTTCGTTCAGTTACCTTCTGTACTATGCTGTAACAGTTCTTGCTATGTATGCTCGAAGCTTCATCCAGCTATGGAACTTGGCAGTAACACCTCATACAAAAGTTACTTTTGTCCTTAAGTTTTGCACATGAATGTATTACGAGATTTTTTTTTCTCCAAATTCTTCAGGGGATGTTCTAAAGGCGGGGGGGTGCTTCCTGTACCACCGCCACTGCCACTTCAGAAAACCAACATTCTGATCTCATCTGTGGACATCTTCAGGACAGGTCGTGGTTCGAATGTGTCCGTTTCACACAGGGGTTCCTCCTCTTCATAATCGAAACTCAGGCATCACTGAGGCTTCACATAGTCCTCTTTCCGAGTTATCTCCCTGCTTCAATGCCAACGCCGACTGAAATCACACACATTTCCAAGTCCCTTTCAGTGGAAAAATCGCAATGTCATGTCACGATCCTCTCCTATCACTTGCTAAATTCTGTAAATGAGTTTGGTATGATTATGAATTTTTGCGAATAATGTTGTCCATACTACTTAACGTATTAAAAAACTGTGCTAATTTACAATTGGCCAGTCGAATGTGTTAGCAAACACCGTGATTGAAAAGAGAACCAAAAGATGATTCTGTTTAAATAATACTTAAGGACAATCTGTTGTCAGCACACTTGCGCAAGTATGCTGGCTTATTTATTTACGCACCAACTATCACTTATATTTATTGTAAATGATCTGAGTGTAACCGACTATTTATGACATTTGTTTATTTAAATATTCTTGTATTTAATTTAGTCCGCGAAGTGGTCAACTCAATCAATTCATGTTTGTTAAACTCAAGGACGATGTATTTTTGGTGGGTATTGCCTTCAGCCGAAGAAAAAGTAAATAGTAACGGAATGCTACGGGACTGAAGTGAAGATTGGGAATTTTCGAGTTCTAGGAGGCAGACATGCCTGTGGTAACAAGTGGTATTCGATTGTGGTGGAGGGTTTTATCCTTGGCGGTGAACGGCCACTGCCAACTCAAGCCGAGCGGTTCTAGGCGCTACAGTCAGGAACCGCGCGACCGCTACGGCCGCAGGTTCGAATCCTGCCTCGGGCATGGATGTGTGTCACGTCCTTAGGTTAGTTAGGTTTTTCTAAGTTATAGGGGACTGATGACCTCAGAAGTTAAGTCCCATAGTGCTCAGAGCCATTTGAACCATTTGAACTCAAGATAGGTCTAAATGTGCTCTAAAACAGGACTATTTCCGCTTGCATTATAGAACTGAGACTAGACTGAGTATAATTTACTATTCTTTCCATCGTGTGTATTAATTTCTTAATCATCATGTTGAACTCTGAACTGAAACTTCCTGGCAGATTAAAACTGTGTGCCGGACCGAGACTCGAGCTCGGGACCTTTGCCTTTCGCGGCAACTGCTCTACCGACTGAGCTACCCAAGCACGACTCACGCCCCGTCCTCACAGCTTTAATTCCGCCAGTACCTCGTCTCCTACCTTCCAAACTTCACAGAAGCTCGCAGGAGAGCCATTCCGCGCGGCACGGGAAGTATCGTGTATCCATTTGATATGTTAAACTGCTTCAACGCTTCGTTATGAAATTCACGGCCGACTATCTGCCCCATCATTGCCGAACTAGACTTGAAAGTACGTAAGTGACTATATGTATGAACTAGCGGCCCCGGTAATCCTTCGTAATTGCTAAATATGTATTGAAATTGGATATACATCCACTCTATATGTTCCTGCTCCCCCTGTCTTGTCCATCTCTTTCTTCGCGTGCCCCTCTCTCTTCCTTGTCCCTCCCACCTCTCTGTCCATCTCCTATTTTCCCCTCTCCATGACCACTTCCTCCTCTCCCCTCCCTCACCCATCTGTCCATCTCCTCTTCCCCCTCTCTTTGAACTTGAGCCTTGTTTGTTGTTATTGCAAACGAAACCCTGATTGGAAATTGAAGTCGCTTGAAGTGTATACAGAGCTCTGTTGGGATCATTGGTATATGATGTTTGAGAGAGACCACTATTGTTGCTGGATCTGAGAGGATAGTAGTTTTAACTACAGTATTTCACGTAGTTTTGATCTCCGGAAGGGTAGTAGCATTATAAAGTTTCGGACGATTAAAATTTCGTAGTAGTATTTCACTCATAAAACAATAAGTCATAAATACGAGGGCCGTTGAATAAGTAAAAAGCCATTAATATTCATAGACATGGAATGTAGTCGAATTAAGTCGGGTGATGCTGAGGGAATTAGATTAGGAAATGAGACACTTAAAGTAGTAAAGGAGTTTTGCTATATGGGGAGCAAAAAAATTGATGATGATCGAAGTAGACAGGATATAAAATGTAGACTGGCAATGGCAAGGAAAGAGTTTCTGAAGAAGAGAAATTTGTTAATATCGAGTATAGACTTAAGCGTCAGGAAGTCGTTTTTGAAAGTATTTGTATGGAGTGTAGGTTGGTTGGTTGGTTGGGGAAAGAGACCAGACAGCGTGGTCATCGGTCTCATCGAATTAGGGGAGGATGGGGAAGGACGTCGGCCGTGCCCTTTCAGAGGAACCATCCCGGCATTTGCCTGGAGCGATTTAGGGAAATCACGGAAAACCTAAATCAGGATGGCCGGACGCGGGATTGAACCGTCGTCCTCCCGAATGCGAGTCCAGTGTCTAACCACTGCGCCACCTCGCTCGGTGGAGTGTAGCCATGTATGCAAGTGAAACATAACTAGTTTGGACAAGGAGAGAATAGAAGCTTTCGAAATGCTAAAGATTAGATGGGTAAATCACGTAACTAATGAGGAGGTATTGAATAGAATAGGAGAGAAGAGGAGTTTGTGGCACAACTTGACAAGAAGAAGAGACCGGATGGTAGGGCATGTTCTGAGGGATCAAGGGATCACAAATTTAGCATTGGAGAGCAGCGTGGAGGTTAAAAATCGTAGAGGGAGACCAAGAGATTAATACACTAAGCAGATTCAGATGGATTTAGGATGTAGGTTGCAGTAAGTATTGGGAGATGAAGAAGGTTGCACAGGATAGAGTAGCATGGAGAGCTGCGTCAAACCAGTCTCAGGACTGAAGACCACAGCAACAAGACAAAGGTCCTTGTTGGTGCTTCACATTTGATGTTTCTTCTGCGCACCGGTGAAGTTTCTAACCGTTCTGGCAGATGGCAGAGACGTAGTACAGCGTCAAAACGGCGTCTACGTAAGACTCACATTACAAGCAGCGTGCTGTTATTGAATTCTTGTGGCCGGCCGCGGTGGTCTTGCGGTTCTAGGCGCTCAGTCCAGAACAGCGCGACTGCTACGGTCGCAGGTTCGAATCCTGCCTCGGGCATGGATGTGTGTGATGTCCTTAGGTTAGTAAGGTTTAACTAGTTCCAAGTTCTAGGGGACTGATGACCACGATTGTTAAGTCCCATAGCGCTCAGAGCCATTTGAACCATTTTTGAATTCTTGTGTGCAGAAAAAGAAACAGTGGTGGACATCGATAAACGTTTGTTTGCAGCGTATGGCGATTGTGGTGTGCGTACTGTGAGACCTTCGGTACACACACTATCAGATTATTTGACTTGTCGCTCTAACGAAGTAGGCGAGTGTCAGCAATATGTCTCGTGGTCTTATCGTGGCGTGTTTATCTTCTGCCGTTAGGTCAGACGATAGAAATGCCACTTGCACGCTTAGAGTAGCAGATTGACAGTGGCCAACTTTAAACAAAACTTGATTAATTTTCCCACACATTTATTAAAATAATAAAAAGCATAGACATTACGTAACTTGATTCTGGAGTCTGTTTACAATTGACAATTTGAAGTTCCTTTGGTTTTGGTACGTTAATCTTATTTTCACATATCTCTGATACTTAACAAAGTGTCTATACATTTCTCTTCATGGCTATGTACAGGAATATGATAATCTTATTAGGCGTAGACTGAAAGTTGACTATAGACTGGTACAGACAAATGCAGACTGGTACAGACTAATGCAGACTCGCTAATCGGAATCTGTACGTTCATTATAATACCTCGCATGTTCAGGTATCACTGCGCAAGTGTGATCCGTGACGAGAAAAGGTTCTACGTTAGCAGCAATCTCATTGGCTGCGTTACATATTAATACGCGGATCGGTGGAAGAATAATTTGGTCCGTCTCTAAGGCAGCGCCATCTCGTAGTGCAGAGACGGACGAGCGCTGCGCCTGCACTGTCGTGCTTAGCGGGACGCGCTCTAGTGGGAAAGTTGTGTACGCGCTGACTACGTGGAACTATGTACACAACAGCGATGCTGCAGTTGATAGGAGTACAGTTGGACAATGGGTAAAGAAAGTTACAGCTTCAGGAAATGCAGAAACAGAGCTCCATGATCAGCCACGCTCAGGACGTCCTGTCACAGCCACTGCTCCAGATATGCTGCATTGTGCAGATGCCATTATTCGTGCAGACCGATCAAAATTTGAAGATAACGAGAGTGTCAGTCTTGCAATGAAAACATGGCTATGCCTGCTGCACAAGAGCTTTTACCAGCGGGAATACATGCTGTTCCGCAACGCTGGCGTACGGCCATGGAACATGATGGAGACTCACGCAGAAAAATAGGACATGGACAAGATATGTTGATGAACACTAGCCGGCCATTGTGGCCGAGCGGTTCTAGGCGCTTCAGTCTGGAACCGCGCGACCGCTACGATCGCAGGTTCGAGTCCTGCCTTGGGCATGGATGTATGTGATGTCCTTAGGTTAGTTAGGTTTAAGTAGTTCTAAGTTCTAGGGTATTGATGACCTCAGATGTTAAGTCTCATAGTGCTCAGAGCCACTTGTTGATGAACACTTTGGGATCAAAAGCATCCGGACACCTCCAAAAAACATGTTTTTCATATTAAATGCATTGTACTGCCACCTACTGCCAGGTACTCCACATCAGCGACCTCAGTAGACATCATAAGAGAGCAGAATGGGACTTCGAACGTGGTCAGGTGATTGGCTGTCACTTGTGTCATACGCCTGTAGGCGAGATTTCCACACTCCTAAACATCCCTTGGCCCGCAGTTTCTGATGTGATAGTAAAGTGGAAACGTGAAGGGACACGTACAGCAGAAAAGCGTACAGTACGACCTCGTCTGTTGACTGACAGAGACTGCCGACAGTTGAAGAGGGTCGTAATGTGTAATAGGCAGACATCCAGACCATCACACAGGAATTTCAAACTGCATCAGGATCCACTGCAAGTACTATGACAGTTAGGCGGGAGGTGACAAAACTAGGATATCACGGTCGAGCGGCTGCTCATAAACCACACATCACGCCGGTAAATGCTAAATGACGCCTCGCTTGGTGTAAGGAGCGTAAACACTGGACGATTGAACAGTGGAAAAACGTTGTGTGCAGTGACGAATCACGATACACAATGTGGCGATCCGATGGCGGGGTGTGGATATGGCGAATGCCCGGTGAACGTCATTTACTAGCGTGTGCAGTGCCAGCAGTAAAATGCGGGGGCAGTGGTGTTGTGGCGTGGTCGTGTTTTTCATGGAGTGGGCTTGCACCCCTTGTTGTTTTGCGTGGCACTATCACAGAATAGGCCTACACTGATGTTTTAAGCATCTTCTTGCTTCCCACTGTTGAAGAGCAATTCGGGGATGGCGAATGCATCTTTCAACACGATCGAGCACCTGTTCATAATGCACGGCCTGTGGCGGAGTGGTTACACGACCGTAACATCCCTCTAATGGATTGGCCTGCACAGAATCCTCACATGAATCCTATAGAACACCTTTGGGATGTTTTGGAACCCCGACTTCGTGCCAGGCCTCATCGACCGACATCGATACCTCTACTCAGTGCACACTCCGTGAAGAATGGGCTGCCATTTCCCAAGAAACCTTCCAGCATCTGACTGAACGTATGCCTACAAGAGTAGAAAGTGTCATCAAGGTCAGGGTGGTCCAAAACCATATTGAATTCCAGTATTACCGATGGAGGGCGCCACGAACTAGTAAGTCATTTTCAGGTAGATGTCCGGATACTTTTGATCACATTGTGTATATTGTCACCAAATTCTGACTGTTAACAATAAATACGTTATGAGAAAAAAAAGTGGGTCATTACTTATTGAACGACCCTCGTACAACTTTCCTGTTTTCTGTTAAAAGTTGCTGCGAGGAAGAAATCAGAGCAGCACATTGTTATGTATATATTTTTTGTTTAAATTAAATATAAGGGAAAAGAGTATTTATGGGAGAAATCATCTGACCAGTGATTTTAATGCTTTGCTACTGTAGTTAAACTGAAAGCACTGACTAGCAGCTCCTTTCTCGCAGACAGTTTTAACAGAAAATCTGCCCCTGTCTGAAAGTTTATTATGGTATCGTGTAAAAATCTGAAGTAAATCGTTCAAGAGCTCTTCTAGAATCTGGGCAACAGCGCTAAACTACGTCTTACCTTTATTTAGTGGTATCGCTCCGTGCACGACACTGCACGGTACGAATATATGCTGCAAAAGGTGCGCCCGGTATTGAGATTTTTCAGGGGGTCACATCGCGGATTCTACTGAACACAGAGACGAGGGATCACCTGTTTAGGATATCCTTTGGCCTAGCGTCCGTTTGTACGCCTTTCGGAAGAACGGGCATACTCTAGCTATCCTACAGTATGGCGTCTAATTTGAAAATTACACACTTCCTGTACCCCAGGAAAATTGAGCAAAACTGTTGGCTGCTTGGAATTAGGTGTGTTCTAGGGTGGACCTTAGACGGCTTGTGAAAGCACCATTTGTTTATGAACGGTTCCTGAGAAAATCACGAAAAACCAGGTTTTTTGTGTACGAAAAGTACCAGTTGCGTTGGCGGCCGGTTCTGTAACTCCATCACACATTCTCATAATTTTTGCCAATTGCTCTTAAGATGATGTTCTCCGGGAAATTTGAAATTTTTTTCGATATCATCATCCCTTAAGGAAATCCAGAGGTTCAAAGTTACCGTGCATATGCACCCAAAAAAAAAAACCGGAATTACTTTTTAAAAGCTATGTATTTTCAAATTATTTACGAAACAACCTTACCCTCTTCAAAATGCTCTCCATTACCACTAACACATTTGTCCCACCGGTGCTTCCACATTTTCTACAGTCATCTTTTTTTTTTATTGACTTGTTCAATGTCGTAAACCAGTGTCCTTTCATGTTCCTTTTCATGCGGGGAAATAAAAAAAAACGTCGCACGGGGCCAGGTCAGGCGAGTAAGGTGTGTGGGGCAGCGGAGCCATGCCATTTTCAGCCAAAAACTGCCTAACTGAGATGGCTGTGTGTGCAGGTGCGTTGTCGTGCTGGAAGAACCAATCTGCTGTCTGCCACAAATCAGGTCTTTTAGGACAAACACTGTTGTGCAGTCTTCTTAAAACTTCCAAATAAAAGGTTTCATTGTCGGTCTGACCTGAGGGCACAAAGTCGGAATGAACTACACCCTTAGCATCAAAAAAGCAATTCAGCACTGTTTTGATGTTTGATTTGATTTGATATTTTTTGGACGAGGTGATGATGACGTCTTCCAGTGGCTTGACCGTTGTTTTGCTTCTGGGTCGTAACTATTCCACCATGACTCATCACCAGTAATACACTTTGACAGAAAATCTGGATCAGTTTTAAGCTGTTGTTTCAAAGCACCGCATGTTCCAACTCGACATTCCTTTTGACTGTCAGTCGGAATCCGAGGAACTTGTCAGCAACCCCTTTCTTTCCCAAGTCTCCTGGTAAAGCTCGCTCAACCGAGGTCCAAGATAACCCACTAATCTCTTGACAGTTGATCAAGGGTCTGTCGACGGTCTGTGAGCACCAGTTCTTGAATTTTTTCAATATTTTCGTCTATTCGGGCAGCTGATGGACGTCCAGAACGAGCTTTGTCAGCGATCGACGTGTCGCCAGTTTTAAATCGAGTAAACCGCTCGTACATTTGACTTTCTTCCCATAGCGTCATCTGGGTAAACTGTTCTCAACATTATAACATCTTCAGCAGCATTTTTATCTAGTAGAAAACAAAATTTCACCGCTGCACACTGTTCACTTAAAACTGTCATCATAAAAAACGAAACAAGAACAAAACAGCGCTAGCAAAAACAATCACTACAGATGAACAAAATAAGCCAGGACGACAACACAGGCGGCACCGAACTGGAGATGAGTTGCGCTACACCCGCCTAGTGGCAGAAATGTGTACTACACAAGCTCCGCCCAGCATGTAATTACGGTTTTTTTTTTTTTTTTTTTTTTTACTGTCCCTTTGTATGCACGTAATATCCGGTCTGAGCCGTAAATGCAGTTTCAGCTGACGAAGTGAACAATAGACAATGGTTGTTGTGCCATCGCAAATGTTCTTAGGTCACCACGCTATGTTTTAATCGCCTTTTTTTCGCCAATAAAACTTTATGACGCACTGCCTCTGTATAATAGGCAATTAAGGCCTATACAGGATGCCTTGACATGGAAATTATTCGACGGTGCCACCTGGCGCCATAAGTACTTACAAAGAATTGTTTGTACGCGCAAATCAAATACTGCAATTTTTGGTATACTGTAGGTGTAACCTAAAAACGTTATGAATTTTTATGTAAAGCAGCGCAAAGTGAACTTGCGTTTGGTAAGACTCCTGCTCTCGCTTTAAGCTAGAGTAAGCATGTATTTTGTGATGTGATCTCTTTACACTGTACGTTTGTAGCGTCGCAGTAAAATCTTTTGGTTTCACTCCTCAGGCGACGGTTTTAGTTTTTTATAATTTAACGTAGGGTGAACGGTTAAAATGATGTAAAACAGGAAAAACTGCAAATCCAGTAACATGTTTGTAATAATATTTTTACTCTTTTAAGATACAAATCATAAGCCGGACGTTTTAGATTAATTGCAATCGATAAGCAAAGTATCCAGAAAAGCAAACGTTTTTCTGTTAACTTGAGGCAGTGATGGTGGGACAGAGAAAGTGACAGCGAAAGAAAAAAAGAGACGGATGAATACAATAGCAGAAGGAATAAAGAGAGAGGAACTTCTCATGGTTGGGATTCACAGTCATATAATATTTCTTATAAGACATCATAGTCGCCGTTGACTGTATGAAATCTATGTTATTACGATTGCTGTTTCGACCTTAGGGCCATTTCCAAGTAAAGTTACATTCTGTCAGAATATAAGACTATCATGTATTCATATCAGATTTATATTCTGACAGAATGTAACTTTTGGAGTGTTACTTGAAAATGGCCCTAAGGCCGAAATTGCAGTCGTAATAATAAATATTTCATACAGTCAACGGCGACTATGATGTCTTTTAAGAAAAAGAGAGAGGAGATATTGATGTTCAGTGAGACACAGTGGTAATAAAAGGCACAAGAGAGAAGGATGAAAACAAATGCAGTGACAGCAACAGAGAGAGGAGACAGTGGAAAAGAAGACGACACACATAGGCTTGTTGGCTCTGGATCCTAGATCCAGACACGTAGATAGAGCGGAGGGTGCATCTCGGACCGAAATTTTAAACACGTGCGTACAGGGGAAAAAATAAGTTTGACTCGCCAGATGTTTTGAGCTGCGACATGTATAGTGGCGACAGTAGCAGTGGAAAAGAAAGACTCTAGGAGACAGTGTAAGTGAAAGAAACCTTAAATCAAAGGCGAAAACAGTAGACAATGGGGAAAATGATACATGTGGACAGTGGCAGTGAGAGGGAGATGCTATGTAGGCACAGCTACGAACAGAGACTAGGTAAAAGGATTCAGAATGTTCGCATATGTTTGGTGATTTAGGCGGAGCGAGGGTTCAGGAGCGTGACTCCTCAGTTTTCTGTCACAGTCTGCGAAAGAGGAACGTAATCGACAGCGAACTTCAGAGGCATCTACCAGTTCGTACCAAACGACGAAGCTGCTGTGTTTACGACGTCATGAAGGTGAGCCAGTCGGCGGACACGACGCAGAGTTGAGTTGTCCCGAACAGCGGGTAGGTACACAGGCCGTGCAGCAGAGGTATTGGAGCGACGGGCGCCGCCCACGGTGTGTGGTGACACGTGGAGGTGTCCGCGCACTGCTGCCTGCCGGCAGGTGTCCCCACCACACCCTCTGACCTCTCACCTGCGACGAAGGCGTGCTCACCCTACCCTGCTGCGACCACCTTCCGATCGCCCTCGGTATCCGCACACATCCACGTCGGTATCCACATCGGCACAACCTTTCATCCGCAAAGCTGCAGCTTCTAACAACCCTACCACAACAAAGGTCAAAAATTAATTATGATTGTGGAGTTGCTCACGCTGCTAAATACTACATTTTCGGGCAACAACGAAGTTATATTATGTGGCAGGTGTCGTTAGAGCACAGTTAATAAAGTCATTTCTTGAAATAATGGATAAACTAACACTCATCTTTTCGTGTTTCCCACGCTGGTCTTGTTGTAAAATCATGGCTCAATCGTCGAAAATCTAGGTGGTGATGATTCCAAGCTCGGATGCAAAGAGGCCTAGGTGTTATTCTGCGATATTCAAAAGTTTCGTAGATGTGTTCCATAAACCATTCATGAAGATTAAACTTTTTCAAGTTAGCACAATGGTGATGTAAAAAAGCAATCAGCACTCCGAATTTCAGTTACACTTCTTTTTTATTACTTTTGTTGCAATATCACGTAAGTCACAAAACATCACTACACAATATAAAACATACTTGAAAACATCTTCCTCACTGTTAAAGTTCACATTTTATAAACTGACTACAATTTGCCTCTTTTCAACATGATGACCAAGACTTGACTCTCTCTAATAACCGCTTACGCGTCCAAAAATCAGAGTTACAAATACGTCAAAGATCATAGTGACAAAAGAGAGAATTCACATAAGAATAATATCATTGCATTCTAAACATATCGATGTATCAAAGTACCTCTACATTAATGAAATCTAATCTGAATGTTGTCTCAGAAATATGTTAACTACTTTACGGAAACACAGTAGAATATTGCTGGCATAGAGAGGTCGAGTTGAGGTGCCGTAATGGTTACGTAGTTCAATTACCATTACAAGCTATATCCCCGGACTTCCGAAACACCTCCTGCACCCCCGGCGAGCTTGTGTCAAGAAAATCTCACAACACCATAACGCTAAAGTCATTCAGAGAAGTGGCAACGAGACGACTGTTCATGTGTAGAATCTACCAGACTGGAGACATACCATCACACTTTCGGAAAAATATCATCCACGCAATCCAGAAATTAGCAAAAGCAGATAAGTCTGAGAACTACCGCACAGTCAGCTTAACAGCTCGTACATCCAAGTTGGTGACAAAATAATATAAATAACAATGGAAACTGTAACTGATTAACTGTGAGGTGACGATCAATTAGCCTTAAAGGCACCAGAAAGGCAATCCTGACGCTGTGCAAAACAAGACAAGAAAGTTCAAATCGTTCAAATGGCTCTGAGCACTATGAGACTTAACTTCTGAGGTCATAAATCCCCTAAAGCTTAGAACTACTTAAACCTAACTAACCTAAGGACATCACACACATCCATACCCGAGGCAGGATTCGTACCTGCGACCGTAGCGGTCGCGGGGTTCCAGACTGTAGCGCCTAGAACCGCTCGACGACAAGAAAGCGAGACAAGAAAAACCAATATACGCCACAGGATCTGAGGACCTAGAAAAAGAGTTTGAAAATGTAAAGTGGTCTATGATCTTCGAAATTCCAAGATAAATAAGTGAAAGCTGTAGGGAAAGGCCGGTAACATACAGTATGTGTAAGAACCAAGAAGGGACGGTAAGAATAGAATACCAAGAACGAAGACCTCGGATTAAAAAGGGTGAACAACAGGATGCAGTCTCTCGCCCCTACTGTTCAATCCGCACATCGAAGAAGAAGTGACGGAAACAAAAGAGAGTTTCAGAAATGGGACTAAAATCAGGGTGAAAGGGTATCAGTAATGAGATTAACTGATGACATTTCTATTCTCGGCGAAGGTGGATGGAATCAACAGTCTAATGAGAACGCAATAAACAGAAGAAAGATGGAAGTATTATGGAATATAAGAAATGAGATTACGATAAAATATAACTGAAGACCACAAATTAGAGGAAGTTATGGAATTCTGCAATCTTGAAAGGAAAATAACACATGATGGACGAAACAAGTAGCACATTAAAAGTAGAGTAGCACAGTTAAGGGACAATCTTGGAAAAAGAAGTCTGGTGGTATCAAACACTGGCCTTAATCCAAGGGAGAAATTTCTGAGAACGTGCGTTTGTTGTAATGCTTGGTATGGTATGATAGTGAATCATGAACTGTACGAAAACAGCAGAAGAAACGGATCGAAGTGTGTGAGATGTGGTGCTATTGAATGATGTTGAAAATTGTGTAGACTGATAAAATAAGGAATGAGGAGATTCTCCGCAGAATTGGGGAGCAGAGAAACATGGAAAACACTGACAAGAGGAAGGAACAGCATGACAGGACATTTGTCATCAGGGAATAATTTCCATGGTAAAAGAGGGACCTACAGACGATCCAAACTGTTTGGAAAGACAGACACTGAAATTCTGATCCATAGTGGATAGGAATCGTGGTTGTTAAAGACAGAGTTAAAATGCCGGCTTGGAATAAATGCAGTTGAGGACATTAGGTGTCAGTGTTATTCTGAAATGAAAAGGCTGGCACTGGAGACCTATTGGTGGGGATTGACGGGTCCTCTGGTTCAATTGAACCGATCATTGGTCAGTTTCAGCCATTCACTATCAAACCAGTCAATAGACTATGCCCTTCCCCCTCGCACCCCGCCCAAAAAAATCAATGCGTCAGCGTATGGCAATTTAAAACGCGTGTCGTCGCTGACGTTTCTAAGTTCTCGAATGGTCGCATGCCACTTTCGTTAATCTTGCATAAGATGCAATTCGAATGAATGTCGCTTAAGATCGTTTGCACTGAGGCGACAAAAGTCGTGGATAGAGTTATGCACATATACAGATCACGGTAGTATCGCTTACACAAGATGTAAAAGAGCAGTGCATTGGGGCAACTCTCATTTGAACTCAGGTGACTCGTGCGAAAAGGTTTCCGAAGTGACTGTGGTCGCACGACGGGAAGTAACAGCCTTCCAACGTGAAACGGTGGTTGGAGGTAGACACAAGGGTCATCCCATTGTGTAAATAAATAGTGACTTCAATATTCCGAGATCTACAGTGTGAAGAGTGTGCGAAGAATATCAACTTTTAGGCATTACCTCTCACCACGGACAGTGCAGTGGCCGATAGCCTTCACTTAACGACCGAGAGCAGCGGCGTTTGCGTAGAATTGTCAGTGCTAACAGACAAGCAACACTGCGTGAAATAACCGCAGAAACCAATGTGGGACGTACGGCGAACGTATCCGGTAGGACAGTACTGCGAAATTTGGCGCTAATGGGCTATGGCACCAGGCAACTGACACGAGTGTCTTTGGTAGCAGCACGACATCACATGCATAGCCTCTCCTGGGCTCGTCACAATATCGGTTGGACGCTAGACGACTGGAAACCGTGGCCTGGTCAGATGAATCCCGTAAGGGCTGGGGTCAGATTCGAGTGTGGTGCAGTCTTCACGAAGCCATCGACCCAAGTTGTCAACAAGACGCTGTGCAAGCTGGTGGTGGCTCCATAATAGTGGGGGTTGTATTTACACGGGATGGACGGGGTCCTCTGGTCCAATTGAACCGATCGTTGGGCAGTTTCAGCCACTCATGGACTCCATTTTCCCAAACGACGACGGAATTGTTATGGATGATAATGAACCATGTCACCGGGGCACAACTGTTCGCGATTGTTTTGAAGAACATTGTAGACTGTTTGAGCAATTGTTCTAGCCACCAGGGTCGCCCGACATAAACCCTGTCGAACATTTATGGGACATAATCGAGAGGCCAGTTTCTGCACAAAGTCCTGCACTGACAACAGTTCGCAATTACGGACGGCTGTAAAGAGGGCATCGCTCAATATTTCTGCAGCGGATTTCGAATGACTTGTTGAGTCGATGCCAAGCCTGGCAAAAAGACGTCCGACGCCATGTTAGAAGGTCTGCCATGACTTTAGTCATTTCAGTGTACTTTTGCTTACACGTAACTCGGGCGAGTTCATCTTCATACTGAACAGTCAATCAGAGGCGAAGCAGCAGGTCTAACAGTGGTTGACGTAAGGTTGGGTGTGCACCAACGAAACTGAAAACGTTTCCCTCTGTGTATAGTATCATGACTACCACATACTATGATTAATGACGTACGGTGCACACAGACGCCCGCGACAGGGGCAGAATCATGGCTCAGACTACTACCATACTGAACCGCTTGGAGGATCTCTCTTTTTTTTTTATTAATCACGTGATTGGCTTGACGCGTTCAGACAAGATGTCTTCTTTTGTGCCATCCTCTTCATATGAAAGTAGCACTTGCACCCAACGTCGCCAGTTGCTTTGGTGGCTGCCTTCCCCTACACCTTTCACCCGCCCTCTAGTAACATGTACGTTATTCCCTGATGTCTTGACACTCGACTTGTCAGCCGGTGCGCTCTTCTTGTCTGTGTTTTCCACATGTTCCTTTCTTCGCCGATTCTGCAGAGAACCTCCTCATTCCTTATCTCATCAGTCGACATACATTTCAACATCCTTCTGTAACACGACATCTTAAATTTTTCTACTATATTGTTTTCCTGTTTTCCCTGGCAGCCCATGATTCAGTCTCATGCAGTGCTGTGCACCATATGTAGGCTGGCAGAAATTTCTTCAAATTGAGGCCGATGCTTAAACAAGTAAAGTTGTTTTGGGGAAAAATTTGCATGTGGTAGTCGGCTTCTTATGTCCTTCCCTCTTCGTCCATCGTCTCTTATTTTGCTTCCAGTGAAGAAGATTTGCTTCGCTTCATCTACCTTTTGGTTCCTAATTCTGATGTCAGTTTTTTGCTTGATCTGACATTCACGAGCACTTTCGGCTTTCTTTGGTTCACTTTCAATCTCGCTTAGCACCGTATTACTCCAAGTTCGGACTGCAATATAGCAGCGATTCTACGTATTCGAAAAGTCCTCAGTAGTTTTTTGGATGTTGTCGAATCGAATGGTTACGGACAGATCGCGTAATTACGGGCCGGTGATTTGTGTCCACAGAGGTGGCGTCAGACAGCCTTCCAGAGGATTTTCGTGGGTTCCAGACGAGGCAAATCTGGTGGCCGAGACACGGACATGCACGTCAAGGCACTGTAGCACGATCCTGGCCTTGTCACAGAGACCGTTGTCTTGCTGGAAGACGCCACGAGGAAAGATACTGAGCACGACTGAGTGCAGATAGTTCGCAATAACGCTCAGGCAGTCCACAGCTGTCGTGCTGGCTTCGCTGGCCCACCACAGGACAGGGAAGTTCAGGTGAGTGCACTCCTAGTGTAATACTGTCCTGCTGTCCCACTGGCTTGGGTCCGTGGTGCGGTGCTGCACAAATGTATTAACAGAGTTCTTTATTTACATAAACAGGAAGCTACTTATCTTTAAGGGAATCCATGTGTTTTGGTACAAGCTCTTCTGTAATAGTCTACGTTAGCCTCACTGCTTGTGAAGTACAAGTACCGCTATGCGATGAACAACAGACTAGAGTGTGAGTTGGTGCATCAGTGACAGAGCTAGTGGCTGAGCGACTGCGCTAATATCTGAGACTGACTGAGCCCTCCGGTCAGCGGCGGCGATCTAAATGCTGGCAGTCGAGACGACGTTGGCGGCGTGTTGCTTGCGAGTCTGTCTTTGGCCTCTCTCACAATAGGTGCACATTGATCGAGCACCTACTATCGATCTTGTTCCTACATATTTGCTGTCCACTGTACTGGCGACAGCTTATGCCAGCACACAATGGTTCAAGCATTTCTTCCTCGTTTACAGAAATGGTAGAAATTCATCAGCGATGCTCATCATTAAACCTTTGTTTTATTTCCATCATTACACCTTCGATATGTGGATGGCAAGATTTCAGCCCTGTGCCTTACCAGAGCACTTCTGCCCTGGTCTGTCATCTTTGTCCCCTACAATTCTTGTACATGCTGCAGAACGCTCTTCAGGCTAAACATCCAGTTCTTGCAGAGCAGGAAGTCCTCATCGAGCAGCACTGTGCACTCTTATACACATCTGTGACATCGCTGCAAAACTTCATAGCTTCACTTCAAAATGTTTCGTCTGGCGCATCTGGCATAATAATAATAATAATAATATGTTATACTTATATGACAAAAAAGAATTGTGTTTGTAGAAGTTTGTTGTTTTGTATATAATTACGTACATTTTAGGTCACTAATGAAATGATGTGTAAGCTTTCGTAACTTTCCGCTTCGCATTTTTGTGGAAGTGGGAATTTTCGTGTTTTTCAAATTTTTTGGACAGATGTCCAAGATCCTTAACAGATGTATTAGTTCGCGAATTTACTTCCGGGCTGAAAATCCTGTATACTTACGCAGCATCCACACAACAACCCGTGGTAACTACATTAAATGACCGGCTGTAGACACGCTTAGTTGATTTCGTCACTCTCTCAATCAAAGGATCTAATCTCAGAGACGTTAGTTCCTTTTCCTGGTAATTTACTTTTCTGTTTCCAGAATGAGATTTGCACTCTGCAGCGGAGTGTGTGCTGATATGAAACTTCCTGATAGATTTGAGCTGTGTGCCGGACCGAGACTCGAACTCGGGAGCTTTGCCTATCGTGGACAACTACTCTGCCGACTGAGCTACCCAATCACGTCTCACGACCCGTCCTCACAGCTTTACTTTTCTGTTAGTATTTAAAATAGATTCAACATAGTTCATGTTTACACTGCACACGAAAGCCGATTCCCACACAGTAAGCAACCAACTCAAACAAAGCTGCCGTTTGTGAAAATGATTAAACTCAAGTAGTAACAATTAGTAATGTCTACCAACATGATAACTTGACTAGAATACAAAGCTGAGATCCCTAAGGGCCCAAAGTACACCGTCGTCGATCCCACATTTAAGTGAATATCAGACAAATCAGTGACCGAGCTTTTCATGAATTTTCTTATACAGGGTGTCCCATTTATCTTGACCACGTTAAATAACTGTTTCTCCAGATGCAAATTACAAAATTTTTTAAGCAAATGTTCTTTAGCCGTGAGGGGGACATCAATCAGCATGATTGCCTTCGTTATAGCTTTGTTTTTTTACAAAGCTATGAACAGCTCTATGACTTTTTGAAATGGCGCCCTGTATTTTTATTCGGTAATTCATTTCCTCTCCTAAAGACCTATTCAAAAATGTATCACAGTGTACCATTCACTGAAACACAACGTTGTTAATTACATGACACACCACTGACTTCGAGCCCGGGATCACGAACTCGTCCACTTGCTGGAGTTGTCAGAAAACAAATGAAAACCAAGTAAAAACGTAACACAAAATTGATTTTTTGCCCACGAGTAGAACATTCAAAGGTGTTCAAAGTGGTGACCCTGGACACCGATACATGGTGCACTCGTTGAATGAAAGAATTATTTAGTGCTTCCACTGTTGCCTGCTGAAGAGAATTACAAGCAAGCACTATATGTTCCTGCATGTCCTCTGGAGTTGTTGGAATATCGCGATAGGCAACGTCTTTAATGCATCCCCAACGAAAAAAGTCCAGAGGATTTAAATAAGGAGACCTAGCAGGCCAAGTAACTGTTCCTCTCGACCAACCCATGTGGCAGGATACCTTTGGATCAGAACACGACGTGCACGCAAGACATTATGTGCTGGACATCCATCGTGTTGATACCACATAAGTATTCCGGTTCTTAGCGGCACTTCATCCAGAAAATGAGGAAGAATTCGTCTGAGGAAGTTGACATACGCTGTGCCTTTTGGACTACCATTGATGAAATAAGAGCCAATAATTGTAGTACCAAGCACCCCACACCAGACGTTAACTCTCCATTCACGCTGATGTTCCACCTGTCTAAGCCATCGTGGGTTGTCATTCGACCAATAATGTATGTTTCCTGTATTTACTTATCCTTTGTTTGAGAAGGAACATTCATCGGTAAATAGAACAGTGGAGAAGAAGTTCGGGTTGGCGAGGATTTGCTGCTGTGCCCACTGACAGAACTGTACACGATTCTGGAAATCATTCCCATGCAATTCTTGATGTAGGTGTATATGGTATGGATGGAACCGGTGACGTGTAAGAATACGATGTACACTGGTTTTAGGAATGCCAATTTCGTGTTCAAGCTGTCGTGCGCTCACATGTGGATTCACAGCAACGGAAGCGAGAACAGTAACTTCGGCAGGTTCGTCTGTGCGAGTGCTGCGATGACTGCGTTGTCCTGGGTTGGACATTCCAGTTTCCTGAAGCGTCGCAACAAGACGAGGAAACATCCGTCGGGAAGGTGGGTTCTTGTGAGGATATCGCTCTCTGTACAGTTCCGCTGCCTGCATAGCATTTCGCCTACCTTCAACAACAGCAATAAAAGAAACGTTATGTCGATACAGTTTGTAGGAAGGACAGCCTTTACTGTATGGCTTCCCTACACAACAGTATTTAAGAGGACTAGACTACTGTACTAAATGTGACCATACATAAAAAAACAGTATTGCAATTACTGTTCTGCTAACATACATTCCCCATAGATGAGTAGCATTTCTACCTTCTCTTCCTTGGTGTACATTCTGCTCACACAACTCTTCAACTGACGATGGTTGACGGAATGACGGGTGTGCATTCTACTTTTTTTACATTTGTCCTCTGTCAACGTCAGTCAGTTACGTCAGTCAGCTACCCAGAGTACCTGCACTAAGCGCTGGCAGCGACAACGTCACTGTTGTGTTACGTAATTAATAACGTTGTGTTTCAGTGAATGGTACACTGTGATACATTTTTGAATAGGTCTTTTGGAGAGGAAATGAATTACAGAATAAAAAATACAGGGTGCCATTTAAAAAAGTCATACCGCTGTTCATATCCTTCTAAAAAACAAAGTTGCAACGAAGGCAATTATGCTGATTGATGTACCCCTGACGGCTAAAGAACTTTTGCTTGAAACATTTTGTAATTTGCATCTGGACAAACAGTTATTTAGGGTGGTCAAGATAAATGGGACACCCTGTGTATGTAGAATGTGGACCTACAACACAGATAAATCTGTCTCACCGTAAGATCAACAGATTTCAGAAGCATGAATAAATGCTACAGTCTCACAATCGACGGTGACCTACTTCAGGCCCTTATGATTCTCAGCGTCTCAGACGGATTATTAGATGATAAAATTGATAACTTAATATACTAAACTCATTCAGAAACCCACAAAACAGGTTTACTGTCAGTACAATTTTAACGTATACTGACATCAGATCTAATTTTAGTACGGTATATAGTGAGTGAATTGGCAACTCTGAGGAGTGTGCCATCATCTAGCAGGATTTGTGCCGGGCGAACGGGGATGAAAGTGTGCTGCCACCTGGTGGCACTGACGTAAACTTCTATTTGAGTGGCACGTGGTTGATCAAATCTGTATGTATTTGGCCCGTAAGGCAACTACGTCACGCGAGTTCCGCTTGCGCTAAAGCTCCTTAAAACGTTCACAAGTGATGGTCTGCTCGTGACCATCACACCAAGTTTCACAGAGTCTAGAGGAGTAGTAGCGCGGTAGATGCCGTATCTTTCAGATTGCTGCATCTACGTTACCTTTCACGGCAGAAAAATAACCAATAAATCGGTAAGGTGTCGAAAGTTAGAAGGCCACGTGCTCTTGCGCTTTTACACAGCAGCCGCCAATGTGTACTGACTTAAAAGGTAACTGTGGCAGAAAAGCGATATCCCCCTCATCCCCTGGTTGCTCCTCTCCTCTCCAAACCCCGCCCACTGCCACGCCTTCACTGTTGTGTCCCCCCTACCCTCCATCTCTACACCTTTCATCTCCTTTCCCAAGGCTTCCGTCAACTCCCAGATGATGTCCTCTCTCCCTCCATTTATCCCTCCTATCAACTCTGATCCTCATCTCCCCCTCGTTTCATCTGTCCTTTCCCCAGGCTCCATCTTCCCCCCATTCCATTCTGTTTTTCCCCCACCAACCCTCTCTCTGCCCCCCTTCCCCCCCCCCTCCCGAGTCCTTTTTTGCATTCCCCTCCTCTGCCTTTCGCCACTCCCTCTCGCGTCTGCCCAGCACCCACCTCATATGGGTCCTCGTCCTCTGTCAGTTCCTTCCCCCCTTGCCCCCCCTCTTCGTTTTTCCTCTCCTTCCCCCCTTTTCTTTCCCATCATCTGTCCAGGTCCCCCCCCCTTCTGCCCTTGGCTGTGGTGTGAGTGTTCGGTGTTGTGCGTGTTTCCAAAGTGTTGCGAACAGCAATCATGGTGTCGCTGGGTGTGATTTTTATATCTCTTGCGAACAGAAATCAGATTGTCGCAGTGTTTTTTGTCTTATAGTATTTTACCTGTCTGCTTCCTGTGTATTTTATTAGCATCACCAACCCTTTGTTTTATGTTTTAAGTTCCACAATTTTCCGCCATTTTACCATTTAAGTCACCGATTTTATCTCCTGCTTTTATTATTTATTATCTTTATTTTTTAAAACAAATTCTATAGGCTGAAGAGCGGCGTACTAAGCCGCTGTCAGCCCACCCCCCTTCGTGGGTAATCGAAATTCAATAAAGGAAAAAAAGCGATACTAATAAAACCATTGTCTATTAAGGATCTGGTTTTGATTTGAGGCTAAGAAATGTACGGATGTTCCTCCTACCTGTGAAGAAAATGTATCCTCAGAAGCCAAAATGAGGAGCAGCACTCAAGTAGCGTATCGTGTTGGGAACTCGTCTACGTGCGGGCTAGGTCGCATTCGAAACGTCTTCCCGGGACGCGTGCGTGGGTTTCGGGACGCACATATCACACGACGCCACGCCACGCCACGCCACGTATTGGAGACGCTGATTTACGGTGCGGCCCACACACGTCCGCCCAGCGCGCTGCCTCTGACCTCCAGCCGCTCAGATGGGAGAGCAAAAAGGGCCGCGCTGACTGATGGCCGCGACTCGCGGTCTATGAGCTGGCCGCCACTATAACGCAAGGCGGTGCGGCGTGCGCGGGTCGCACGCTGCTCGGTGGTCAGTATCCGCGCGCCATCTGTCCCTCACACGTCTTAATTAGACGGCTAAAGTTTATCATTACTATTCAGTGCCGTGTGGTTATTCTTTCCGTTCTACGCTATCACATTTGGTCGAGCTGTACCTGTCAGGGAATGACGCGAAGTGCTGTGGCACCGGTAAAGCTGCTGCCCCCCCCCCCCCCCTCTTCCCCATCCTGCCACCAGGACTGACTCGCTTGCGTGCATGCGTGCCAGTTCAGTCGCGACGTGCGTCAGTTACGTTAAAATGAATTTCAAGAGGCCACTGTATCAACAGTTGGAGTCGCTGCAGTAGCTCATGAAATATTCTGTTGAACATGCGAATGTGGTCTTTCTTTCTGCCTTTATATCCCGTATGCACCCAGGGTTGGCATGTTAGTGGTGGACGGTGGCTGGATACCCACCCTGTCACCAGACCAAACACTTGAATGTGGTGGTTTGGGTTATCGAGTGCTTGCGACAACGAATTGAGAGATTTGTAGGTGAACATGTTGGTCGCTATCATTGCTGTTTCTGCCCGACTGTGACTGGTGCTCATCTTCAACTCTGACGACAAGGTCCCTTTCAGACCCGAGTCACATCTATTGCTAAACGTACCACTGTGGCGAACGAAGGATGAAAAAGTGGGAGGGAGGGAGGGAGGGAGGGAGAGAGAGAGAGAGAGAGAGAGAGAGAGAGAGTTATAGGCCCTTTGCTGTTCCTTATCTATATAAACAATTTTGGAGGCAATCCGAGCAGCCGTCTCCGGTTGTTTGCAGATGACGTTGTCGTTTATCGACTAATATAGGCATCAGAAGATCAAAACAAACTGCAAAACTACTTAGAAAAAATATCTGAATGGTGCGAAAAGTGGCAGTTGAAAAAAAATGGCTCTGAGCACTATGGGACTTAACATCTGTGGTCATCAGTCCCCTAGTCTAATCTAAAAGCCGTAAATTCGACCAAATACCTAGGTATTATAATTACGAACAATTTAAATTGGAAGGAACACATAGAAAATGTTGTGGGGATGGCTAACCAAAGACTACGTTTTATTGGCAGGACACTTAGAAAATGTAACAGACCTACTAAGGAGACTGCCTACACTACGGTTGTCCGTCCTCTTTTAGAATACTGTTGCCCGGTGTCGGAACCTTGTCAGATAGGACTGACGGAGTACATCGAAAAAGCTCAAAGAAAGGCACCACGTTTTGTATTTTCGCGAAATATGGGAGAGAGTCTCACAGAAATGATACAGGATTTGGGCTGGACATCATTACAAGAAAGGCGTTTCTCGTTGCGACGGAATCTTCTCACGAAATTCTAATCACCAGATTTCTTCTTCGAATGCGAAAATATTTTGTTGACACCGATGCACATAGGGAGGAACGATCACCACGATAAAATAAGCGAAATCAGAGCTCGTACGGAAAGATACAGGTGTTGATTCTTTCCGCGCGCTATACGAGATTGGAATAATAGAGAATTGTGAAGGTGGTTCGATGAACCCTCTGCCAGGTACTTGAATGTGATTTGCAGAGTATCGATGTAGATGTAGATAGAGAGAGAGAGAGAGCTTACAGCATGTACATGCTTATACGTCTGTTTTTCTTTGAACTTCGGTCTGTGTTCAGAATTAAACGCGGTGACAAACTGTGTTATGTAATATGCTAATATTAATAAGGACTTATTTGACACTTGTAGACAATAAATAACTCAAAAATCAGCGTTGGCATGTTGTGCCATACTAATCGAGAGCGCGCACAACCATTGCACTTGCGAGTGCATAGGTCATAATTGTAATGAAACCTTTACCATCCGCACCACTGAACTGGGTGCATGTCACAAATTTAAAATGACACGTATTATCAAATAGCACCGCACTCGACTTGGGCAGCAACGCAGGACGCATTGCAGCCGTCGCAGACTACTCGACAGAAAGTCGTCACCTTTCTTTAGGACCGACCACTCGGTGCTCTGTGCTGTTCCTGTCCCACCACAACCATAGCGACGATGTTTGGTTTCCATTTCCTGCTCCGCAACTTCCCATTCTCCAGCCTAAAAAATTGCATCGGCATTTTGCCTATAATGAGTGAGATGCTGAGATCAGAAATGGGATAAGGTGTTTCTAACATGTAATGCACAGTTTTGGGAGTGAGGTTTTCCAGAAAAGGAAACAAAAAGTTGGAAAAGGAACGTAAGAAGAAAACAGCGTGAAAATGTTATGCGAAATGATAGGTGTTTATTATTATCGTTATGTGCTTGTATTCTCACCAGACCCCTACAGTGCGTTATCCAGGCAACGCTCGACTGCAGAGAATGTACTGCTTAAGGCCACGTTTTCCTGCATACGGAAATGTACGGCGCCGTGCTGTGGAATACGCCCGCGCCTCTCCCTGTCCGATGCGGGTCGCAGAACGCCTTCTTGGGCGCGCGGCGGTGCGCGTCATGACTTAAAAAATGAGACTGATGTTTTCTTTTTGTAACTTGACAACCGTGCACGATGGGGTATAATGACTACTGAGGTCACTGATATGGAGTACCTGGCAGTGGGTGGCAGAACAATTCACCTAATTTGAAAAACGTATGTTTTTGTGGTGCCCGGATACTTTTGATCACATAGTGTATGTGGGAGTAGATCGTGCTGATTCACTAACGAAATGAATGGATTTGTCAAGGAGTGCGTACATCTATCATTTTCACAAATGCGCTACTGATCCTGACAGACGCACAGTACGCTGCTGCTGAGTGCACCAATCTGAGTGCCGATACTCGAAGAGTGCCTGCTGACAATCCCCAGCTAGCACCACAGAGCTTATGAAGAATGTAAATTCCGACTTCGTGTTTAGCACTTGTTTGCGTCCGTCATATTCGTCAATGATACGTGTCCTCTGGCTGGTGCTGCAGTCCAGTCGCTTCGAGGCACAAATATCTAGAGCAGAGAAGTAGAGGCGGCTAAGAGAGTCTGAAAGATCTCCTGGTTAAAATGGTCGCAAGACCGAAAGGAAGTCGTTGGGTCTGGTGAATAAAGATTTAACTGAGAAGCAAGCTGCACACAGTCAAGACGTTAAGCCAATGGCACACGCACCGTGCATCCGCACGTTGAGCATTGAGCGTGCCGAGTTTCTGACGCCATAGCGTGGAATAGCACGTTCGGAAGCCTTTCCGAACGTGCAGAGCAATGTCTAGCATGTCAGATATTCTGAGCGTTGACCGATCAGATGGCACAACGCCACCTACGTCACATGCACGCATCTCCCTTCAGTTTGAGCTGTGAGCGGCCATATTGGCATTCAGTTCAAGCCTATACGTATATATGTCGTTTCTGAGCACCAGCAAATTGAGAATCACTCAAAAACCCGTTGTTAACTGCGTGATTCGTTGCAGCAGAATAATCAGAGACGTCACATTAGTGGCAAAAGTATTATTGTAGCTTGTGTATTATGAGAGTGTGTCATTTGAAGGTAGCGACACACTGAGGATCCACCAAAAACACTTTGTTCTTGGTACAGTTTGTTATAATTAAATTTTAGTTAGTAACATAGCTACGATTAAAGCAGTTAGCAAGTGGCAATATATTAGAATTGGCCTCAACTGAATTGTTGTGAGTAGCGTTTATGTTTCGTGATCAGATATGTAATCTGATGATGGTTTGCACCTCGTGAAGACTATACATTTTTTCCTCACATTCGCGTATATAATAGGCTCTGATACTTTATTATTAGTTTAATGTAAGTATATACGACAATGTTTGATGTTATGTAAAGTATCAGTTCACCTGTTTTGGAGGAGTGAGTTTGTTCGATTCGGTTAATATACAGGAAAGCTTGCGCTACTTGTATAAGGATATTTTGTTCCTTTTTCTTTTGAGTTCGTAATTTACATGTTGTAAAGATTCTGCTACTGGGTAGGAACAGTGATGAAGTAAGAATGACCTTAGGGTTTTACTAAAACGTGGGAAAGATAAAATAGTGTTTATTTTACGTGGAGAACTATTGCAAGTATGTGTCGCACTGTTTGTAATGGAACTTTTATAAGCCTGTGTCCTTATTGATTGGACATGGTACTTTCCTCATGTACATCGATATTGAAGTTTTTATTTGTGTATATTACATATAGAACAACCTGACTAGGATATGAACAATGAGGAAATGTCCGTTTTAATAGAGTTAACGTGGGAATTTTACGCGCGCCTGTTTACTCAACAGTGTGATTTACGAACTAGATACATAACACAACTGCCGCTGGACTGCGTTGCGATCGCGTGTACGACGTTGGGGCCCACGTACCGTATGCACAACGTTCCTGAGCGTTCAGCAGGACGTTGAACTTGGCACGCTCAACGTTAACGTTCGACAGCACGGTCCGTGTGCCGACGGCTTTAGGCTGAGAACGTAACGTTTAGGACCTGTCCCTCAACGCTCCACGTGTTGAAGGACTGCCCATGACTTGTATCTGCAGTAACGTGACAAGGACCCCGGTGTCACACACACACACACACACACACACACACACACACACACACACACAACACACACACTGGTTCACCTCCACCTGTCGCCACGCCCACAGAGAAACCCACGGCCATTCGTCAAGGCAGCGAGGTGTGCGGCATTCGCGCAGCGCCGCTCATGACTCGCCAACCTCCCGTTGCCTCTGCGGCTCTCTCCTCGAGTGAGAACCGTGGAATGCTTTCAGTCGGCCGAGCTCCCGGAGAGACCTGTTCCACAGTCACGGCGGCCTCTCGCAGGCTGCAGCTGCAACTGTTACTGTACGTTCGCCACGGCTCTTCTCGCGAGGGTAATTCACTTTCTTCGGCCGCACTAACTGACGTTAATACGAGCTAAATCGTCCTAGGGAAAGCTAGCTGTCAAGACCACCACTCCTCGGGCGCCCTAAGAGTGTAACTCGGAGGATAAAAAAGGCATCTCGTTATTAACAGGACGCTAACCCATGTAACGACTTGTACATACTTTGCCGGTCGTGATGGGGGTGAACAAAAAAACTTCAAAGGGCCTGCTACATGCTTGACTGTGCACATGTTCGGCATTTCTGCGCAATTGCAAAAACCAGATCCGAGTAACTCTGTTCACATTGTGTAAATAAGGAAAGGTCACGCAGCAGCGTTCTCAGCCGAATATTACAGAAACGTCTACCAAGGACGTGTCGCATCCTGTGACTGTCACACGAATATGGGATCAATATAACACTGCGCTGGCTCTAGCGCCCGAGAGGACAGGCATACGGTTTGCTCGACCGTACAGCCTCTTCCCGAACCTAAGTCAGGAAATAAGCTCGTTGCAGCAACACAAGTCGCCAAAGGGGCAGTGCGGCGAGGTCTGGAGCGCCGATGCTGCGGCTTCCCTCGACGTGGCAGCGGAGACCAGGGACCGCCCAACAACGCTGGACGGCCGCGAGTGGCAACCATGTCTAGTGTCTAGACGAGCCTCCGTTATAGGCGCAGCAAGGCGACGGACGTGTCCACGAGTGGCGCCTCCCACCAGAACGAACGTTGCCGGATTGCAGGCCTGGTAATTTGCTGAGCAGCGGGTACATTTCCGACGCTCTAAGGCCGGTGGACGTAATCTTTCAACAAGGTAGCGGATGACCACCTGTAGCCCATGCTGTACTAACCAACCACAGTACAGAGTGCGTTCGACTGTAACCATCATCAAATAGTTATTTACACCTGTCATCAGTTTCTTTTTCTTTTTTTTGTTGGTTTCAAGCATAGTCCGTTTTAGCAGAGCTCTCATCTGTGGATTCAAAACATATCATCATCATCATGATGTGTGAGTTTCGACATAAAGATGATGATATGGAAACCGTGAGTAAAAGCTAGTTTCAAATTCGCCATTCTCTGCTGGCAAATAAAATTGCGCATGTTTGCACTGGAATTAAGTCAAACGAATAAGTCAAAAGTTCACAAATCGCAAGCATCATGCTTAGAAAATATCGTAGAACACCGAAAACACAAGTGATAATTACTCCATGCGTTCTGCGGAAAATAAAACAAGAAGATACTGACTGGCTGCAGCCAAAGTTATTATACTGTATAACAAAACCGTATCATTTACAGTCGCAGGCCTTCATCAAACATTTCGTAACGAATAAGATAGAAATCAGCTACTTTTTTCTGGGCAGCGTTATATCTTTGCACCGCTATTTTCTGCGTTCACTGTGCCGACTGTTTGTAAAGCATTGCAAACAGTGCCATTTGTACAAAAGTCTGTAAATCATCACATGAACGCTAACTTGTAGTGTGAGATGGCTGCCACTGCCATGCCTGTGGCACCCTCTTCTGGATACACATTCTTGCGTTAGGTTACGTTGGCGCAATCGCGATCTCGGTTCGTGAGGAAACTGAGTCGGCTTTATGCACAGGTGAACACTTGAAAACGGTTCCTTAAGCCGAAACAACTTATGTATCAGAGGTCTTAAACATTAAAAAGTTGTTGTCTTCAATGAACATATTTACAGTCGGAATGGCCACTATGAACACCACGATTTTTCACAGATTTTATGTTTTCTTATTGCTTTATTTACATATTTTTCTTCATTTCTCGAGATTCCAACTGCGCCAAAGCTGCTCTCTTGTGTAACGATTCACTACTTGAACAAAGCACGTAATTATGATATTTCCAATAATACAAGGTATGAGTAACTGGACAATAAGGTAAAAGGCTTAGAACTTCTCTCAAGGAATGCATGTCAAGACTTAAACTTGCGTCAAGGAATGCATGTCAGATCAAAGCGGGGCGATATATATATATATATATATATATATATATTCATTTTAGATAAGGTTCTAGCAGTACTGAAAATTGTCAGCCGTCGAAATTGTGGACTCATTTCCGTACGACGGTTAACCAATCGCACAGCATCAACTGTCCTCTTAGCGAATTCCGCGTTTTTTTTCTTAAGAGAATGACGATATTATGAACCGCAAATTCCACCAGGGACCGCAGAGCTAGAATTGCGACACGCTTGAACAACGGCCTCCACGTAGGCCGCGGGCGACGCTGCAGAGCCTTCTGATTGCTCATTTCTTTACTACAAATACTCTCTGTGAAGGCACAGTGTTGCCTCAGTCAAGGCATCGTGGGCATAACAAACAGAAAACCGGTGAAATGTACGAGCTTTCAACTCTTCACTGTCAATGACAACGGAAATTACCGTTATAGTGAAGAAAATAAAGAGTATTCAGTTACTGAAAAATATCCCATAGGAAATACTTCAATTAGAATTTCAGTCTGGCTTCTGTCCTAAGAGTTTAAACTCCACTGATTATTTTATTACCAACGTGAAGTAGATGCTCGCTTACTAGGAGAGTTTCTACGTCAGAAATAGTAAGCAATGAATTTTGTTGCAAAAATATTTTGTCCACAGTTCGAGAACTGACATTACCTGCTACACCAATTACATCAAATGTTATTCACAAAGACATTTCTAAAATCTGAAACAAAAACATTGTACATATTTTTGTAGGTAATGACTTAAAAACGGTTCAACGGATTAAAGCCAGGGGACCGAGCGAGATGGTACAGCGGTTAAGCACACTGGACACGCATACGCGAGGATCACGGTTCGAACCCGCGTTCAGCCATCCGGACATAGGCTTTCCGCGATCTCCCTAAATCGTTCCAGACAAATGGTGGGATGGTTCCTCTGAAAAGGGTAACGCCGATTCCCTTTCGCATCCTTTCATGATGCGAGCATGTGCGGTCGAAGGGACGTTAAACTTGAATCTCTCTTCTGAACCAGGTCGCGGAAAGCGATGGTATGGGCGAATCACGACCGATACACTTGTTTCGCAACGTCGTCTGTCAGTGATTACGTATCCGGAGTGGTGGACAGTTTATCACTTTGTAATTTACTTCTCACTTGGCGTGTCTTTGTCTTCTAATTGGCTCTTACATTTGTACCTGTATTAGTGAAGCAGTCTGTAGTTTGTTGGTACGTTCTGTTCGTGCGAGTTTTCAACTATTAATGTTTTACTATCCTAGTCGGCGTAGGTACTCAAAGTCCACTAGGAGCCAGCACACTCAGTATGTTCACGTGGTAAGTATCTGGCCACAAAAAGAGTCTGAAACACGGCCAGGTCGTCGTATGAGCACAGTATCAGCGCAGAGTGAATACTGGAAGGGAGAAAACTGTAAAACGAGCAACAAAACTCGAAGTCTGCATGGAATGGCGCGATCTGAAGACTTCTATTGGTAACAGGCAAAAGGCAGAAAGAGACCGCTCACGAATATGCGAGAGCACAAGTCTGCCAGAGGGTGCGCTGCGCGGTGCCGTCTGCAGAGCACCGACAAACTTTGTCCGCTTGCCAGCCAAGTACTGCACTATATACAGGGTGAGTCAAAAGTCCTTGGACACCTTCATAAGTCGGAAGATTAAAGGGAAAATTGAAATGTGATGATGGGAACATAGGTTTGATGTGGGGCCGCAACTCTTGGAGTGGATGTCATTCATGGCCGCCATCTTGAAAGCCGCCATTTTGGATTCATGTCATCTTTTTTAAATGGGAAGGGGGGTGTATGACACATCAAATAACACTCGTTTGAGCTATGGAATTTGGTGGTGTAATTTGGTTTTGTCTATCTAGTACAATATAGAGGTTATTAATGTACAAAGTTGGGAAATTACCTTCATACCGACTGCAACAACACATGTTCTACGTGTTGTCCATCCCGTGAAATGCACAACTATAGTCGCCGCAACTACATTAATATCTTCTAAACTGTACAGGATAGACAAAAACAAATTACACCACTCAATTCCAGAACTCAAGCGAGTGTTATTTGATGTGTCATACACCCCCCTTCCGATTTTAAAAAAAAAGACTTGAATCCAAAATGGTGGATTTCAAGATGGCGGCCATGAATGACATTCACTCCAAAAGTTGCGGTCCCCACGTCAAAACTATGTTCCCATCATCACATTTCAATTTTCCCTTTAATCTTCCAACTTATGAAGGTGTCCAAGGAGTTTTGACTCACTCTGTATATATGGTGAGACGGCCAGTGATCTCTTCAATGCAGATGCACACCAGGCTCGAAATCTTATGGGAATCGGCGAGAAACCGGGAGTTATCAGGATAATGGGCTACATTCGCTGTGTGTGGATAAATTGAGAATTTGGCTCTGACGGGAAGCGTGCGGCTGCAATGACCACTGTGTCCTGACGGCTCAGGGGTCAGGGCATCTGCCTAGTAAGTAGGAGACCCAGGTTCGAAATCTGGTCAGGCCAAAATTTTAAGCTTTCCCCAATGATTTCAATCAACGAACGCTCGCAGCAAGGTCTGTAACTGCCCAGTGTCTGAAAGTACTTCACACTTCGTATCGATGCTGCGGCGTGGACGGGAATCGTAATCACTGTCGGATACAGGAAACACACTACAAAGAATTCCATAAAATGAATTCTGACATGGAAATAAAGCGTAAGGCATGCCTGGGGTTTTGGAAGACAATTGCGCGAGAACTACAAGACGTACAGAAAAATGACACACACGTCACTGGAGAGAGCATCTCTGCGAGCTGCGGCCAGTAACACGCGACGAGGGGTAGTCGCAGGGCGCGCCACTAGGGGGCAGGCGTGTCGCAGTAGCGTGATACAATGCGGCCAGGGGTTGGGTTTCGCTAAAAGTGAGTCGGCTGTGGCAGCTCAGCGACGATTTCGTACTAGATAATATCAGGTAATAGATTCAACACATCCCGCCAGACTGTCTGCTTATGGCGTGCGAAGAAGGCAGGGCGGCCGGGATCGCCAGCAGAGAAGGCAGCAGACGAAGACAAGTGGTGAGTACAGGACTGCAGGTACCGCATCCCACTGGGACGTCTGCATTTAAAACCATGCCGCCAGAATCAGCAATGAGCTCCGCTCTGACTTCTACAATTGTATGAAGCGGCTACTGCACGAGACACTTTTTCACAGAAGTCGTTTTTCAGTGGTGATTACATTTGTCATTCATCTAAACTTCACGCGGTTTACGCCAAGTCCTCTTCATGAGTTTACGGACCATTTTTCTTTGCGGAAAAAACTGTGACTGGTTTCGCGGACTTGGACATGCTGGAGCAGTTACAGCAAGACAGTGGAGACTTAATTTTGCGACAAGACGTAGCTCCACCAAACATTCTTTCAGACTCTCGTGGTTACCTGAGTGCTGAACTGCCCCGGCGTTGGACTGCAGATGCTCTCCATCGTGACTATTCTCTTCTTCTATGGCTCCCTCCGTCACTTGCCTTAACTGCATGTGATGTCTTCTTATGGTCTTATGACAAATATCTTGTGTTGTTGCTTCCAGTATCACCAGAGTAGCAATGAAGGATATCTAATGAGGTCACAAATATCAACAGTGTCGTGTTAGGACGTGTATGACGTGAGTTTGACTACGGTATTGACGTTCGCTACGTCACAAATGCCGCTGTTAGCGAGCACCTGTGACGTGCGTTACACACATAAAGAGATGCTCTTTCCATTGACATATGTCACTTTCTGTACATCTTGTAGGCCGCTGTGGCCGAGCGGTTCTAGGCGCTTCAGACCGGAACTGCGCGCCTCCTACCGTCGCAGGTTCGAATCCTGCCTCGGGTATGGATGCGTGTGATGCCCTTAGGTTAGTTAGGTTTAAGTAGTTCTAAGTTCTAGGGGACTGATGACCTCAGTAGTTAAGTCCCATAGCGCTCACAGCCATTGTTAAGTCCGATAGTGCTTAGACCCATTTGATTTTATGTAGATCTTGTAAGTTTGCCGTGTTGTGTCCCAGGTGCAGTAAATGGAAAGTCGGAACTAATTACAACTTGGAAGCAAGGTGAAACATCACTCGTGCTCAGGTCCGTAGCCAAAGTTCATAGTAAACACCGTTACAGTAACAGCGTCGCGACAGAGAGCAGACCTGCTCCGTACTCCAGGGGGCCCACCAGACGACTCCCGGGCCGCGACGATACGACGTGGGGCTGCATCCTGACTGGCTCCGTCGACTCCAGCGGTATGGCTGCTGCATCTCTTGTGATGCCCCCACTGTCAGCACTTTGAAGTTATGTCGCGGTGCTACCACTGGAGCGTTGGCACGCGGTACTCAAGAAGGCGGTGGTCGCGCCTTACCTGCGGCGACCGCGCTGTACGAACACACGGCACAACATCTCACAGTCGCATTCCGAAATACTGGAGGTACATTTCAAGAACCGTCTGTTTTCTTCTTCTATGTGTTCTTAATATGTGGCCATAGCTTTTGTTGCACCCTACGCATCAAAAAAGAAAAAAGAAAAGAAAAGGTGCAATGGGCCACAACTTCATAGCAGCTCAAACAAATTTCTTGTCCATTTGTTGTTACTAAAGGACAGCCTTATTCTTCCCATTCAATAAACACTAAAAGAACAATTCTTGACCTTTCTCCGAACAGCCATAGTGTTTTCTTAAATAAAAATTAAACGCATCATTCTAATCTCACAGCTGGGCCCAATTAACGACGACTTTGCAGTGCCTGTGTGGTGGAGAAGTGCGATGCAGTATTCCTTCACAATTTCTTCACAGCAGAGCCACTGCAATGTGTATTTATCGGTCGATACCGAGCCTGCGACTTAGAAATAAAATGTCGTCCCTGTACGGGAAGAGCATAGTGGGATGTACGAGCACAGGTATGACACGTGGACGGCGATATGTGGAAGTCTCGGTGTGGCCGTGGATCGCACTTCGGACAGCTGAAGCCGTTAAGGCGGCCGCTAGCGTAAAGCGGGAAATACAGGTCAGAGTCCCAACAAAAAGTTTCATTGTTGTCGTTTCATTATTTATCTGGAACTAGTTCCTATTAGCAAGTGCGAACACATTTCCTGACAGGTGAAAGTGGTATTTCTTGTTGATTCCCCTAGTCTGGCGACAGAACAGCGCACACTGTTTACGCTGAATCACTGGCAGTCCGTTTGCCGGTGTCCACGAGGTGCTGCAGCGGAGAAAGTGGCCGCCGCCGGCAGCTGCTACTTAGAGGGCAGCCGCTAGCACAGCCATAAGTTAGCGGCACCAGCCGTCCTCGCTCACCTGTTGACGGGCCAAGCCCTACAAGGAGCGGGTCTAATTGTGAAACGAAAACCTCCGCGGCCGGAAACGCCACACTTTTTACGAGGGGGCGTTCAATACTTAATGGAACACATTTTTTTCTCCGCCAGTTTCGCTTGAAAAAATGCGGAATTGTTGTGGGACATTGTAGTATATTACCACTCTATCCACTATTATTTCGCGAAATTCCGATTCACGGCGGCGCTGTTCGTAGTCTTCAAATTGGTGTCTCTAACAGAGCAGTGTTCCAAGCAGAGGGACATCACTGAGTTCCTTTTGGTGGGAAACCAGAGCATCGCACAGACGCTTGCAGAATGTCTACGGAGTCCTGGCAGTAAACAAAAGCACAGTGAGTCGTTAGGCGAGGTGTGTGTCATCAATGCAACAAGGTCGCACAAACCTGTCCGATCTCCCGTGTGCTGTGCCGGCCGACCGCCATCACAGCTGCCACTCCTGCACTGCTGGAACGTGCGGACACTCTCACTCGAGCTGTCGACGGATCACAACTGGACGTCTCTGTTGGTGCTCCTGACAGACTCGACTACCAGTTGGGCTACTCACAGGTGTGTGCCCTGTGGGCACGTCGCTGCATAAAAACCAATGAAGGACTATTTTTGCAGTACTGCTTGCACGTGATGAGGCTGATCGTGATAATTTTTTGTCAAGCATCATAACATGGGTTCATCACTTCGAACCGGAAACAAAACGGCAGTCCACTGAGTGGCTCCACAGCATCCCTCGTCCAAAGAAAAGGTTCTAAGCCGCAACTTCGGCCTATAAAGTCATGGCGACGGTCGTCTGTCACTCTGAACGCTCCCCCCTCATTGTGCTACCTCTAGGAAATTGAAGAGACGACTTCACCGTGTTCGTCGTCACAAAAGTGCAAACGAACGTCTCCTTCTCCATGACAACTCAAGACCTCACACAAGACTGTGC
Source organism: Schistocerca piceifrons (assembly GCF_021461385.2). Taxonomy (NCBI): domain Eukaryota; kingdom Metazoa; phylum Arthropoda; class Insecta; order Orthoptera; family Acrididae; genus Schistocerca; species Schistocerca piceifrons. The sequence goes on from NC_060145.1 coordinate 484,698,290, forward strand.
ATCCTACAGCTCACAAAACTTCGTTGGACAGTTCTTCCTCATCCATCCTACAGCCCGGGTCTCACACCTTCCAGTTTCCGTGGTGGGGAGGTTACTGATGCAGCGAGACGTTGCCTCCGACGTCGCCCAGTACAGTCGTACCTTGCGGGCATACAGGCCCTCGCTGTAAGGTGGCGTACGGCAGTTGCATTGAACGTAGGTTATGTTAAAAAACAGACTCTTGTAGCCAAAAGAGTGGGCAATAATATGTTGTAAGGAGTCCTTAATACGAGGTGCATTCAAGTTCTAAGGCCTCCGATTTTTTTTCTCCGGACTGGAAAGAGATAGAAACATGCGCATTGTTTTAAAATGAGGCCGCGTTCATTGTCAATATATCCCAGAGATGGCAGCACCGTACGGCAGATGGAATTTTACCGCCAGCGGCGAGAATGAGAACTGTTTTAAATACTTAAAATGGCGACGTTTTCCTTACTTGAACAGCGTGCAATCATTCGTTTTCTGAATTTGCGTGGTGTGAAACCAATTGAAGTTCATCGACAGTTGAAGGAGACATGTGGTGATGGAGTTATGGATGTGTCAAAAGTGCGTTCGTGGGTGCGACAGTTTAATGAAGGCAGAACATCGTGTGACAACAAACCGAAACAAGCTCGGGCTCGCACTAGCCGGTCTGACGACATGATCGAAAATGAATGGGACTTTCTTTTCGTCGGTTGTGACAATGGATGAGATGTGGATGCCATTTTTCAATCCAGAAACAAAGCGCCAGTCAGCTCAATGGAAGCACACAGATTCACTGCCACCAAAAAAATTTCGGGTAACAGCCAGTGCTGAAAAAATGATGGTGTCCATGTTCTGCAACAGCGAGGGCGTAATCCTTACCCATTGCGTTCCAAAGGGCACTACGGTAACAGGTGCATCCTACGAAAATGTTTTGAAGAACAAATTCCTTCCTGCACTTCAACAAAAACGTCCGGGAAGGGCTGCGCGTGTGCTGTTTCACCAAGACAACGCACCCGCACATCGAGCTAACGTTACACAACAGTTTCTTCGTGATTCCTCATGCTCCCTACTCACCTGACCTGGCTCCTAGTGACTTCTGGCTTTTTCCAACAATGAAAGACACTCTCCATGGCCGCACATTCACCAGCCGTGCTGCTATTGCCTCAGCGATTTTCCAGTGGTCAAAACAGACTCCTAAAGAAGCCTTCACCGCTGCCATGGAATCATGGCGTCAGCCTTGTGAAAAATGTGTACGTCTGCAAGGCGATTACGTCGAGAAGTAACGCCAGTTTCATCGATTTCGGGTGAGTAGTTAATTAGAAAAAAAATCGGAGGCCTTAGAACTTGAATGCACCTCGTAAAACCAACCTGCTTTCAGACAAAAATGTGTTGCACTATTTATTGAACACCACTCGCAAAATTTTCCGGGCTGTCGTGAACTGCTCGGATGACTTCCTCGTCGAAGCTTAACGTCGCGTCCCCATGTGTGCAGGACGTCTTCAACAGGGGTTTGTGTTTTTCGAAGGTTCGATGCACACCTTGGCTCGCTACCGACAGAAGTAAAATTCCGCTCCCGCGCATGATGCGTGACGGCACATATTTTGAAAATTCGACCGCAATTGACGGCTGTCGGTTGCTGTTGTCCGCTATCATCTTGGTACCAGCCCGTGGTGGAAGGCTGGTACACATCTTCTTCAGAACCAGAATCCAGATACACCGTTCAGTTCCACGCTCCCCTCCTTCCGATTACAATCATTGTGGCGTTTAGTCGCTTTTATGACGTCTCTGTATGAATTTTCATAGTATCCGCTTGTGGCTATCAGTACCTGACTCTTCTCAAATCGTATCCGATGCTGCCCTAGCTGCAAAGACTGTCCGCAGCAGCTGACCTGTCTGCTTCTTCTTTCTGCGATTGCCCTTCTGTTCTTCCCATCGTTTCTCGGCCGTTCTTTTAGTGATACCCATCTACACATCTCCACCAGAACACGGTGTCCCGTAATTTCCGCCTTTTCCTGCGTTTCCGCTGCTCTGTATCGGCTCTCCACGAACACCGGAGTCCCGAGCGACTGCAAAGAAGCGCAGGTGACTCCTGTATGTAATAAGGGCAAAAGAACGGACACGCAAAATTACAGACCATGCTGCAGAACCCTTGAGCATATTCTCAGTTCGAATACGATAAACTTTCTCCAGACTCAGAAATAGTTAACGCAGAACAGGGAATCAGCGTTCATCAAGCGGTTACAGCATCGGTGATTTCAGCAGTAAATATAAATATTAAAAAAAGGTAGGAAGATTTGTCTGTTTAGCAAAAGTGACGAAAAGCAGATTTCAGAGCACTTCATGGCTCAACACAAAAGTTTTATCTCAAGTACAGATAGTGTTGAGGATCAGTGGACACAGTTCAAAACCATCGTACAATATGCATTAGATGAGTATGTGCCAAGCAAGATCGTAAGAGATGGAAAAGAGCCGCCGTGGTACAACAACCGAGTTAGAAAACTGCTACGCTCGCAACAAGGTCTTTAATTGCTCTGTGCCTGAAAGTACTTCACACTTCGTATCGATGGTGCGGTTTGTACGGGAATCCGAATCACTGTCGTATACAGGAAATACACTACAAAGAATTCCATAAAATGAATTCTGACATGGAAATAAAGCGTAAGGCATGTCTCTGTAACGTACAGGGTTATTCCTAAGTACCTCCGGGGTTTTGGAAGACAACTGCAAACATAAACATTGCCAAAGCCTTGCAGACAAACAAAAATTACACGAAGCGAAATGTAGTGTGAGGAGGGCTATGAGAGAGGGGTTCAATGAATTCGAAAGTAAAGTTCTATGTACTGACGTGGCAGAAAATCCTAAGAAACTTCGGTCTTATGTCAAAGCGCTAGGTGGATCAAAACAAAATGTCCAGACACTCTGTGACCAAAATGGTGCCGGCCGTGGAAGCCGTGCGGTTCTAGGCGCTACAGTCTGTAACCGCGCGATCGCTACCGCCGCAGGTTCAAATCCTGCCTCTGACATAGATGTGTGTGATGTCCTCAGTAATTAAGTCCCATAGTGCTCAGAGCCATGTGAACCAAAATGGTACTGAAACAGAGGATGAGAGACTAAAGGCCGAAATATTAAATGCGTTTTTCCAAAGCTGTTTGACAGAGGAAGACTGCACTGTAGTTCCTTCTCTGAATTGTCGCACAGATGACAAAATGGTAGATATCGAAACAGATGACAGAGGGATAGAAAAACAATTAAAATCCCTCAAAAGAGGAAAGGCCGCTGGACCTGATGGGATACCAGTTCGATTTTACACAGAGTACGCCAAGGAACTTGCCCCCCCTTCTTGCTGCGGTGTATCGTAGGTCTCTGGAAGAGCGTAGCGTTCCAAAAGATTGGAAAAGAACACAGGTCTTCCCCGTTTTCAAGAAGGGACGTCGATGTGCATAACTATAGACCTATATCTCTAACGTTGATCAGTTGTAAAATTTTGGAACACGTATTATGTACGAGTATGACGACTTTTCTGGAGACTAGAAATCTACTCTGTAGGAATCAGCATGGGTTTCGAAAAAGACGATCATGTGGAACCCAGCTTGCGCTATTCGTCCAAGAGACTCAGAGAACCATAGACACCGGTTCCCAGGTAGATGCCGTGTTTCTTGACTTCCGCAAGGCGTTTTATACAGTTCCCCACAGTCGTTTAATGAACAAAGTAAGAGCATATGGACTATCAGACCAATTGTGTGATTGGATTGAAGAGTTCCTAGATAACACAACGCAGCATGTCATTCTCAATGGAGAGAAGTCTTCCGAAGTAAGAGTGATTTCAGGTGTGCTGCAGGGGAGTGTCGTACGGCCGTTGCTATTCACAATATATATAAATGATCTTGCGGATAACATCAGAAGTTCACTGAGGCTTTTTGCGGATGATGCTGTAGTATATCGAGTGGTTGTAACAATGGAAAATTGTACTGAAATGCAGGAGGATCTGCAACGAATTGACGCATGGTGCAGGGAATGGCAATTGAATCTCAATGTATGCAAGTGTAATGTGCTGCGAATACACAGAAAGATCGTTTATCATTTAGCTACAATATAGCAGGTAAGCAACTGGAAGCATTTAATTCCATAAATTATCTGGGAGTACGCATTAGGAGTGATTTAATATGGAATGACCATATAAAATTAATAGTCGGTAAAGTAGATGCCAGACTGAGATTCATTGGAAGAATCCTAAGGAAATGAAGTCCGAAAACAAAGGAAGTAGGTTACAGTACACTTGTTCGCCCACTGCTTGAATATTGCTCACCGGTGTGGGATCCGTACCAGATAGTGTTGATAGAAGAAATAGAGAAGATCCAACGGAGAGCAACGCGCTTAGTTACAGGATCATTTAGTAATCGCGAAGGCGTTACGGAGATGATAGATAAGCTCCAGTGGAAGACTCTGCAAGAGAGACGCTCAGTAGCTCGGTACGGGCTTTTGTTGAAGTTTCGAGAACATACTTTCACCAAGAAGTCAAGCAGTATATTGCTCCCTCCTACGTATATATCGCGAAGAGACCATGAGGATAAAATCAGAGAGATTAGAGCCCACACAGAGCCATACCGACAATCTTTCTTTCCACGAACAATACGAGACTGGAATAGAAGGGAAAACCGGTAGAGGTACTCAAGGTACCCTCCGCCACACACCGTCAGGTGGCTTGAGGAGTGTAGGTGTAGATGTAGAGGCTTATGTCCACGAATGAGCATGGTTTTAGAAAGCATTGCTGGTGCGAAACTCACATGATGTACTGTGAACCATGGATGAAGGGCAACAGGCAGATCCCATATATCTAGCTCTCCGGAAAGCATTTGACACGGTGCCCCATTGCAGGCTGTGAACAAAGGTACAGCGTATGGAATATCACAGATATGTGTCTCCAAGGCTTCTTAAGTAACAGAACCCAGAGTGTTGTCCTCGACGGGGAGTGTTCATCAGAGAGAAGGGTGCAGTCAGGGGTGCCACGGGGAAGTGTGGTAGGATCGCTGTTGCTCTCGCTATGCACAAATGGTTTGGCGGACGGGGAGGGCAGCAACCTGCGGTTTTTTGCTGACGACGCTGTGGTGTACGGTAGGGTGTCGAAGTTGACTGACTGCAGGAAGATACAACACGACTTAGACGAAATTTCCATTTGGTGTGATCAATGGCAGCTAGCCTTAAATGTGGGAAAATGTAGGTTAATGCCGATGAGTAAGAAAAGCAACCCTGTAATGTTCGAACACTGCATTAGCAGTACACTGCTTGATACAGTCACGTTGTTTAAATACCTGGGCATAACGCTGCGAAGCGATATGAAATGGAGCTAGGACTGTGGCAGGGGAGGCGAATACTCGGCTTCGGTTTATTGGGAGAAATTGTAGGAAAGAGTGGTTCACCTTCAAAGGAGACCGCATACGGAACGCTGGTGCGACCTGTTCTCGAATGCTGCTCCAGTGGTTGGGATCCGTACCAGGTCAGATTGGAGGAGGACGTAGAAGCAATGCAAAGGCGGGCTGCTAGATTTGTTACCGGTAGATTCGAACAACACACAACTGTTACGAAGATGTTTCGAGAACCCAAATGGGAATCCCTGCAAGGAAGGCGACGTTCTTTTCGAGGAATATTATTGAGAAAATTTAGAGAACCGGCATTTGAAGCTGACTGCCGAACGATTCTAGTGTCGCCAAAATATTTAGCGCGTAAGGAGGAGGAAGAGGAGATTAGTGTTTAACGTCCCGTCGACAACGAGGTCATTAGAGACGGAGCGCAAGCTCGGGTGAGGGAAGGATGGGGAAGGAAATCGGCCGTGCCCTTTCAAAGGAACCATCCCGGCATTTGCCTGAAGCGATTTAGGGAAATCACGGAAAACCTAAATCAGGATGGCCGGAGACGGGATTGAACCGTCGTCCTCCCGAATGCGAGTCCAGTGTGCTAACCACTGCGCCACCTCGCTCGGTGCAGCGCGTAAGGACCTCGAAGGTAAGATACCAGAAAGTATGACTCATACGAAGCGATTCAGAAGTCATTTTCCCCTCGCTCTATTTGGGAGTGGAAGAGAAGGGGAAATGACTAATACTGATACATGGTACCCTCCGCCACGCACCGCACGGTGGTTTGCGCAGTATGTAGACATACGAGGGAGACTTAAATGAATCCCTTAAATATTTTTAAATATTATTTATTGTGCAGAAGTGGTACAAAGCTGTATCACTTTTCAACATAATCTCCCCCCAGCGCTTACAAAGTGCATGAATTCCTTTAGAAAAAAAATCTTTAGGTAGTCCGTGCAACCACACCGCGTGGCGTACCTCTTCATCAGAACGGAACTGCTTTCCTCCCCTTGCGTCTTTGAGTGGTCCAAACATATGGAAATCACTTGGGGCAAGGTCTGGTGAGTACGGTGGATGAGGAAGACACTCAAAATGCAGGTCTGTAATTGTTGCAACTGTTGTACGGGCAGTGTGGGGCCTTGCATTGTCATGCTGCAAAAGGACACCTGCTGATAGCAATCCAAGTCTCTTTGATTTGATTGCAGGCCGCAGATGATTTTTTAGGAGATCTGTGTATGATGCACTGGTGACAGTGGTCCCTCTAGGCATGTAGTGCTCCAAAATGACGCCTTTTTCGTCCCAAAAGAGAGCCAGGATAACCTTTCCTGCTGATGGTTCTGTTCGAAACTTCTTTGGTTTTGGCGATGAGAAAAAGCGCCATTCCTTGCTCGCTCTCTTCGTTTCCGGTTGGTGGAAGTGCACCCAGGTTTCGCCCCCAGTAACGATTCTTGCAAGGAAGCCATCACCTTCTCGTTCAAAGCGCCGATGAAGTTCTTCACAAGCATCAACACGTCGTTCTCTCATTTCAGGAGTCAGCTGCCGTGGCACCCATCTTGCAGACACTTTGTGAAACTGGAGCACATCATGCACCCATGACTAATCTGTAAACATGCTGCAATGTCATTCAGTGTTACTTGGCGGTTCTCCTTCACTATGGCTTCAACTGCTGCAATGTTCTGTGGAGTCACAACTCGTTGTGCCTGACCTGGACGAGGAGCATCTTCCACTGAAGTCACACCATTTGCGAACTTCCCACCCCATTCGTAGACTTGCTGCTGTGACAAACAAACATCACCGCACTGAACCTTCATTCGTCGATGAATTTCAATAGGTTTCACGCCTTCACTACGCAAAAATCGAATAACAGAACGCTGTTCTTCCCTGATGCAAGTCGCAAGTGGTGCGGCCATCTTTATACTGATACTGCGACGGTATGTGTGCATCTGCACTATCCTGCCACCTGCAGGCCATTCTGCACGCTGTTTGTAGCACGCTTACCAACTTACAGGATAACGGCGCGAAATTTCGATTTGTTATTACAAATTTAAGGTTTCCATTTGACTTACACTCGTATCTCGCAGTAAGTGGTTTCCAGGGCCTCGCTGATCAGCGGTTGAGAACCGACATCGGTGTTTAGGAGGCTGCTGCTGGGTAGCTCCTAGACTTGCAACGTGGTTTCCCTGATGGCGGTTTCGACAGATTTACTTACTGATGGAGCAAATGCTTAGGTGACCACGGCGATCACATGGGGACTAATATGCACGCGCGCGTCGCAGAGGACTCGCCACCGCCCCTTGTGAGGACCAGCGTCGGCGGGGCGCAAGGTAGCACGGCCGAGGCCGGCCCTGTTACCTCCCACACGTGACGAATGGCCGCCCTGGCTCGTAAAAGAAAACTGAGTTTGGGGAGCGGCCCCCGGACAGAGCTGTCGCTAAAGAGAAATGAACGCACCACTGGCGCTCTTCCAACGCTTCCCACCTCTTTTGCAGCGTCGACAGCGCAGGTGCAGAGCCGCAGCTGGGATGACGGGCAGTAAAGTCCGGAAAGAGTGACAGCTAACTTGGTGATGGTATTTCGTATTTCGGCGAATAATTTGACAAGATCAACGTAAATTAAACGGGACAATTTTCTAGAAAATAAATGCATTAAAAATATTCCTCCCAGATTTCTGAACAAAATTATATCAAACCTACACAGATCCATGTCCTAAAAATTACAAATATTGTTGGCTACATGCGGGATCTAATACATTTATTTTAAGACTATGAGACGTTAGCCGTCATCTTGCTCACACTTGCTCCGACAGTCACTACCCTCGTTGCAAATATCGACCAAACACACACACACACACACACACACACACACACACACACACACACAATACTCTGAGAGAGAAGACAAACACAACACATTAGGACACACGCAAAAACACAATGAGGAAGTGTAGGAATAATGCTAGCGTTCAACCTGCGCAAGCTGCGGGAGCTAGGACTGTCCTTTGATATTAAGACTGCGTGAGTGAGAGAGAGGGCTTAGAGGAGACCTGTCTTCGCCAAAAATCTAATTCAGCCGCTCTGACATCTTTCCATTTTATAGCGTCGCTTCTAAATTCATTCAACACTCTACTCGCGCCATTATACTACTAATAACACCGTGTACACTCCAATACGAAAGCAACGTTCACAAAAATTACGCTCATTAATTACTCTATGAACAGTAAATCTAATTCATTATTTATTCGCACCTGGCAATCCGGACTGATTGGTCGACACTAGCGGAAGTTTATTCTTCATAAATAATGGAAACATCATGTTTTCGGTAACATGTGGATAAATGTTAGTTTCATTTAAATACGAGACGAATAACGTGTTTTATTTACGTTAGTTTATAGACGAGCGAAACAAATTACTTGCGTGTAGAATGTTATAGTGCAGTTTTATGAAGTAATGTCTCCCTTGCCCGTGGGTGAGGGACTAAGGTCTCTACTTGTGTTACGCCACATTGGTTTCCTGATCAAATGAGCTTATTTATAATGAGAAGTGAATGGTAAAGCCGTATGGCATTGTGGCATTGTTGGCTGGGATATCACAAGTGGTGGGTTTTATCCGCTTAGGCGGAAAGTGTTTTTTTGCGCCGCACTCCCCCTTCTCCTTACTGGCGGATATGCGACAGTTTGAAAGTTACCTCTATAGTGGGAACTGTATGCTGGAACTGTGCATGACTGAATTTCTCGTTAATCCTCTGACAACTGGCGCACTTCTAAATCACAGATTCAGATCTAGATTCGGCGTAGCCACCCTATTTTTCAACATGAACTTATTTATTTCATATTATCTTATAGGAGTGTGATTTAATTAAGCTGAAATGCATCTGGCTGTATGTAAATTGGATTACATAAAAGAATGATTCACAACTTTACTCAGAATGATTAGCTGTTTCGTAATTTAGATGTGCCCCGTTAAAAACAATTCATCTCTTGAATTTACATGAAATTTCACTAATTGGAAACTATTCTCAATATTCTGCCAAAAATGTTGATTTAGGTCCTACAACAAATTCTTATCTTGCAACAGATAACTTGGCTCTGCACTGCAAATGATGATATGAAATAAATCACTGCGTGGCAGTTTGCCTTTTTATTCCTTTTTCTTTTAAGCTGAAGTTTTGGCAAATTAGTTTTCTGATTCTGTTTCCGAAACTATTAATTATTCTTCAGACAAAAGTGCAAGGCGTGACAGCGCATATTTTAGCGAACAAGTTTGTTTGAACTGTGGGAGAATGAGAGTTCTGCAAGGTTCCGAGTGCGGCTTCTGTGAAGTTCAGAAGGTAGGAGACGAGGTACTGGCAGAAGTGAAGGTGTGAGGACGGGTCGTGAGTCGTGCTTGGGTAGTTCAGATCGTAGAGCACTTCCCCTCGAAAGGCAAAGGTCCCGAGTTCGAGTCTCGGTCCGGCACAAAGTTTTAATCTGTCAGGAACTTTCTTGTGGGAGAATGCTTTGTGAAATATCTATAAATGACAAAAGGAAGTACTCTGAAATTCTTTTGTAACACGAAAGTGAACTCCAAATAATACGAACAATCAGTATTCGCCCACTGCACATTGTCATAGTCGATAATATAAAATAATTCTATCGCAAAAAAATGTTTTCTTGAACTCCTAGTACAGCACTCCGTCTTCAGACCACAAGTGGTCCGTCGGGACCATCCTCAGATAGGGATGCAGATACGAGGGGCGTGTGGTCAGCACACCGCTCTCTCGGTCGTTACGATGGTTTTTTTTTTTTTTTACCGGAGCCGCTACTATTCGGTCGAGTAGCTCCTGAATTGGCATCACGAGGCTGAGTGCACCCCGAAAAATGGCAACAGCGCATGGCGGCCCGGATGGTCACCCATCCAAGTGCCGACCACGCCCGACAGAGCTTAACTTCGGTGATCTGACGGGAACCGGTGTTTCCACTGCGGCAAGGCCGTTGCCTGAATTCCTAATACAATACCATTTAACTGCTCTGAATGGCGGGCGGCTAATTGCAGTTCTGAACGAATAATTGACAGTTCTTCCAGATTGCAAAAACGTGTATATTATTGGACACAATGAAATCTTTGCACAGCAATAATTACTGAAGTCGGTCCTACAGCTAACCTCAATACTCGCTGAGGTGACAGAAGTCACGAAACAGCGATTCGCGCATATAAAGGCGGCGGCAGAGTCGCGTACACTAGGTATAAAAGGTCAGCGTACTGGTGGAGCTGTCAGCTGCGCTCAGGTGATGTGTGAAAGGGTTTCCGACCTGACAATGGGCTCACGACGGAAATTAACTGGTTTCGAAGGCGGAAAATTAGTTGCAGCTACACGCTTGGGAGATTCCATTTCCGAAATCGTTAGGGAATTCAGTTTTCCGAGATCCAGAGTGTCAAGAGTGTGCCGAGGATACCTAATTTGTGCATTACCCCTCACTACGGACAGCGCAGTGTGTCGTGTCCCACTGACGTGTCCTGAGAGGGAGTGGAAGGACTGCGTTGGTGCGCGTCAGAGAACTTACTTGGCATGAGGTCTCGGTGGTGTGGGCCGCCAACTCGTCACTGCTCCGTTGTAGAGAAGGCTGGTTCAAAAATGGCTCTGAGGACTATGGGACATAACAGCTATGGTCATCAGTCCCCTAGAACTTAGAACTACTTAAACCTAACTAACCTAAGGACAGCACACAACACCCAGCCATCACGAGGCAGAGAAAATCCCTGACCCCGCCGGGAATCGAACCCGGAAACCCGGGCGTGGGAAGCGAGAACGCTACCGCACGACCACGAGATGCGGGCGAGAAGGCTGGAAGGTGAGCTAGAGTACGGAACTCGGATAGGATCTTAGGGAAGCTTTCATGTATGAACACTCGATATATAGAACGATTATACTGGAAGTACCCCTGGCACTTGTGATTTACATAAGATTCTATATACAGTCTCCAATGATTGTCTATCTGGCTATGCAGTTGCCATCCCTAACTTCCCAAACCTAATACAGCAGAGGCGAGCGCACCAGACTAAGTGTCAGCTGTGTCGATTCAGCCTAAGTCCCTACTTGTTGCTGTGCTCAATACTCTCCTGCATCTCTTGCAGCATCCCGACGCAGACTGACGTGGACCGGCGTCCTAAGTACCTCACTCCATCACTGTCCTTCGATCTAGCGGCTATCCGCTTTTATAGGGGTTAGTGCACCCGGCACCACTTGTTCTAGAAGGTTCTAACAGGTTCTAGCACCCCGAACTTTGAGCCCAGAGCAGGCTAGTCACGTGGCAGCATGTGATGCCTACGTGATGAACTAGCCATTCTCCACTGTTTGCTGTGTCCAAGGGTTGCCACTAATTGTGTTTGAGCCTCGTGATACTGCATACTCCGCTCTTGTTAGTCGAGTACACATTACACATTACACATGAGATAGTCTGGTCACGTCCGCCTCGCTTGATCTGTAGCAATAATTTTCCAGCCTACAGCCTACATGATTTTAATTCTAGCTTCTACTATTCGCGACAAGTGGCCGACAGCCTTCAGTTAACGAACGAGAGCAGCGGCGTTTGCGTAGAATTGTCAGTGCTAACAGGCACGCAACAATGCGCGAAATAACCGCACAAATCAACATGGGACGAGCAACGAACGTATACCTTAGGACAGCGTGGCGAAATCTGACGTTAATGGGCTGTGGCAGCAGACGACTAGGGTGAGAGTCTTTGCTCACAGCACGACATCGCCTGCAGCGCCTCTCCCGGCCTACAGACCATACCTGTTGCATCCTGACTGGAAAACCGTGACCTGGTCAGACGAGGCCCGATTTCAGTTGACAAGAGCTGATGGCAGGATTCGACTGTGACGCAATCAACAAGCCACTGTACAAGCTGGTCGTGGTTCCATAATGGTGTGAGCTGTTTTTACTTGGGTGGACTGGGTCTTCCAGTCCAAATCTTTGGCTACTTGCAGACCATTTGCAGCCATTCATGGACTTCATGATCCAAAACAACCACGTCATGTCACCGGAGCACAACTGTTCGTCACTGGTTTGAAGAACACTCTAGAGAATGATTTGGCCGCTCAGATCGCCCAACATGAATCCACCGACCATATATGCGACATAACCGAGAGGTCAGTTCGTCCACAACATCCTGCACCGGCAGCACTTTCGCACTTTTGCATGGTTGCAGAGGCAGCACGGCTCAATATTCCTGCAGTGAACTTCCAACGACTTGCTGAGTCCGTCCATGCTACGTCGAGCTGCTGCCCTACGCCGGGCGGAAGAAGGTCCGATATTCACCTCAGTGTAAGTTACCTTTTTCTGAAGTGCTGTCTTCTTAATCAGTTATCTTAAAAATCATCCTTTATCGTCAGGTTACACAACATTTCAAACGCCATCTCTGTGCGGCACATCCGCTATCCGAGGTGCTTATTCCGCCGTGGTACAACACCCTCTCTGAACGACTCCCCAAGTACTGTTGCCACTGGACTCGACTGTTGCCTACTAGCTTGCCCGCACATTTCTTAGTAATGCAACCTCGGAAACCAGAGCATTCGAACAGCTTACCTCAGAGTAGAGTGCCTCCAAAAAGGCGTGTCTCTCACCTCGGCGAAGTATGGTAACAAACATGCTCAACATGAGCTAATGCTGGAAATGAATTCCCTCATCTTCATATACAAGCGTGTGATGGTGAACGACGCTTCCATCCGTTCTCTGAAGAAACACACGGTGGCCTAAAGATGTTGGAAACCTATCACAGGGCACTGCACACCTGCTCGCTGTCTCTACTGCGAATTGAAACGTGCGTCAAAATAATGGAAATCCCCTTTCCTAATAGCTCCGTATTCATGCATCTAAGAAATTCCGTAATCCAGGTGTATCCGTCTTCACTCAACGTCATACTCCAGTGATAACGTATAGAGGTGCTACACCTATTTTACGATGAAGTCACAGTTGATGAGGGTTCCTTCAGTGCCGGAGGGTAGTGCAATAAAAGCGAGAAGCAGGTCAGAAGGCACAGCTGGTATATTTCAGCAAATATTTCTGGAATTACAGATAAAGCACATGACTTGTTGCTAGGTCTTGACACTGACATTATTCGTTGCTGAGAGCATCATTTACGTAGCAAATAAACACTAAGGAAAATTTGTAAATTTGTGGTAAGTTCCTATGGGACCGAACTGCTGAGGTCATCGGTCCCTACGCTTAGACACCACTTAATCGAATCTAATTTGCGCTGAGGGCGATACACACGCGCCAATGCCCGAGGGAGGACTCGAACCTCCGACCGCCGGAGCCGCGCGAACCGTTTCAAGGCGCATCACACCACGCGCCTACTCCGCGTCGCCAAATACTATAGTAAGGCTATCTATGGAGGCGGTAGTGGCGGAAAAGAACAAATTATCCGATTTCAATCCAAGGAGTACGCTGCAAAGCAGGGCATTGGTCATTCATGCCAAATGTAATGTATCATTCAAAAGTGTTACACATTAAAACACTGTAAAAACTAAATATCTGAAAGTTGACAGGAGAATTTGATTTTTCAAACAAAAAATTTTCTTTTAGGCTTCTACAGATCACGCAGTCCAGAGCACAGGGTTCTCCTCTCCAGACTTGTCGCTCAGCTAGATTCGAATCGTATGGTCACATGTCTGGCGTTGTGTAACTGATCTATGGACGAATAAACGGCTGCCTAGTTACTAACTAACTTAGGAGTGATGCTGGGCGGAAAGCATTGTTGTAAGTGTCACGTTCACGACCTTGTGCAGGAACTGAACGCTGCTGTCCTCGTTGCGAGAAAGATTTCGACCGTATCTGACACCGAAACGCGAAGGGTTGTTTACGTTGCTTACCTTCCGTCTGTTGCCACGTGTGGCGTTATGTTGTGGGGAGACTCTGTGTACCCACCGAGGATGTTTTTATGTCAGAAAAGGGTGGTCTAACTGGTCTGACGTGTCAGTTAGCGAACGTTGGGGACTGATGACCTCAGAAGGTCCATCAAAAATAAAAAAAGGAAAAGAATGCGAACGTTGTGCAGAGCTTTGTTACGGTATCTCGCAGTACTAAACTCATTCAGAAGAAACTGCAAGATTCACTCAGTGAACACGAGACGAAAAATTTATATACATACAAATAATACCGTAGACATGGTGTTCATAGGCTTATAAGGAGAAGAACGACGTTCCTGCGTGTCACTCATCAGTCGTAACAAGGTGGGTAAAAAGTTAAAGTTCCTTAACAAACAAATGACCTGCATAACTTCCTTGGTGAGATTGTAAGGCGTTCTTTGTAGGATATATTGTACTGTCATTTGACTTTCCAAAAAGACAGCCAAACGGGGATGTAAAACAAAATTTATGACTGGTTTGAGAATTTCTTGTAAGGGAGAACGCAGCGTATTGTTTTGGACGGAGAATTATGAACAGAGGTATACAGAACTTCAGGTGTAACCAAGGCAAGTGAGGTGGCACCCTTGCTGATTTTGCTGCATGTTAATGACCTGACTGACAACATTCATAGTAACCTTGGAGTTTCTATGAGCGGTACAGTTATGCGTAATAAAGTGGCGCCAGGGCCGGTGAGAGAACATTTTACCACACAAGCGATTTATAGTTCGGCACCCCCCTCCCCCTTCCCCCGCGTCAGTTTTCCTTACTAGTTGTTACACGCACTGTACCTTGCGCTGGGGCGTCCTTTGCGCCCCCTCGGCATGTTGGCCGAAGCGGCCGCTACTGACTACGATACGCTGTGCTGCAAAGCTTTGCAGTTGTGGCGCCTCTGCCGGCGATCCCACAGCTTCGCTCTCTAGGCGGCGGCTTGTGTCTCTTGCGCCTTAATCCAGCCCTCATTGCTGCTCCAAATAGACTGCTCCAGTCAGACACCGATATTATTTCAAAGTGGCGCGACGACTGACAAATTGCTTTCGATATACACTAATCGCACACCAAATAGTAGCAGTGAGACATATCAAAAAATACGAATTTTGCACTGTGCGAGGCGCGTTGTGCAGATCTGTAGTAGTGGGATAACCCTATTGTGCAGAGCTGCCGAGAGGTGGCTGTTGTAACGGTGCTGTGTTGGGGAAAAAAGATGGGAGGTGGTGGGTGGCTCTTGTGCAGCATAGTGACTTTAGGAATCCCTCAGCCGCAAGATGTAGTGTCCGTCAGTAGAGTGAGTTTTTTAATTATTACATTGCCTGTCGTTTTTCCGTTGCATTTTCTAATCATCGCGCTGTTAATCTACTGAATTTGTACTTGCCACTTTGTTTGGCTCCATGATTTTATTAAGTCTCATTACTTCTCTGTTTCATTTTAATTTGTCTCATTGCTCGTTTACGATATTTTGGTTTATGTTGAAAATTAGGTGTACAGATAAGATTGAAAATGAGAAGGTTTTGCGCAGAATCGGAAAAGAAGGGAACATGTGGAAAGCATTGTCAAGAAGAAGGGAAAGGATCATAATACGTGTGTTAAGACAAGACGGTGTAGCTTCCATGGTACTTGAGGGAGCTGTAGAGACAAAAACTGTAGAGCAAGACAGATTAGAATATACCCAACAAATAATTGAAGGCACTGGATGTACTCGTAAGTGCTACTAAATGAAGAGGTGCCACACGAGAAAAATTCACGAGGAAGCGATCTGCACATCAGATGTCGGTAGAATCTCGTACAGGAGATATAGAAGGGCAGTGCATCGGCAGACTTGTCAGTTGTGCTCAAGTGATTCGTGTGAAAAGGAACGCGTAATGATAGTTGCAGCTAGACGCATGGGAGATTCCGTTTCGGAAATGGTTACGGAATTCAATATTCCGAGATCCACAGTGTTAAGAGTGCACCCAAAATACCAAATTTCAGACCTTACCTTTTACCATGCACAACGCAGTGGTCGACGGCCTTCACTTAACGACCGACACCAGCGGCGTTTGCGTAGAGTTGTCAGTGCTAACAGACGTGCAATAACAGCAGATATCAATGAGGGGCGTACGACGAACGTATCCATTAGGACAGTGTGGCGAAATTTGGCGTTAAGTGGCTATGGCAGCAAGCGACCGACGCGAGCGGCTCTCACGGCACGACGTCGCCAGCAGCGCCCCTCCTGGGCTCGCGACCCTAACAGCTGCACCCTAGATGACAGGACAGCCGTCGCCTGGTCAGATGAATCCCGATTTGAGTGTGACGCAAATCCCACGGAGCCATGGTCCCAAGTTGTCAACGAAGCACCGTACAAGCTGGCAGTGGCTCCACAATGTTCCACGCTGTGTTTACGTGGACTGGGTCCTCTGGTCCAACCGAACCGATCATTGACTTGGAAATGGTCATGATCGGCTACTCGGAGACCATCTGCAGCCATTAATGGACTTCTTGTTCCCAAACAACAGTGGAATTTTTGCGAACGACAATGCGCCATGTCATCGAGTCAGAGTTACTTGCGATTGGTCTGAAGAACATTATGGATAATCCGAGTGAATTATTTGGACACCCACAGCGCCCGACGTGAATCCCGTCGAACATTTGCGGGACATGTTCCAGATGTCAGCTCGTGCAGAAAATTCTGCACTGGCGCAGCACGGCTCAATATTTCTGCAGTGGACTTGCAACGACTTGTGACTTGTTCAGTCCGTGCCACGTCGAGCCGCTGCACTGCGCTGGGAGAAAGGAAGTCCGACAAGATACTGGGAGGTGTCCCATGACTTTTGTCACCTCAGTCTATGACGTTACACCACAGTGAAAAGTTGGCTTCAGCTGAAAGCATAATTATCTTTCTTCATATTTTTAGACGTTAGAATCACATGTCAATAACCTCAGCCCGCGGTGAGAGAGGCCGAAAAATGGCTTTAATTACCAAGGCACAAAATACTGAGGAGCATCCAGAGCCAGAGCTACTGCTGAAAATGGAAGAAACAGAAGAAACCAGGAAGGAAGAAAGCTCTAGTAAGCGTGTTTGTTTTAATTTTAAGGAGCCCAATACTTGCAATCCGTAAGCGATCAGAGCTTGATTCTCATGCGAAAAGAATTTCCATCACCTTCCCCTCTTGTCAGATACTCAAACGGAAGAACGTGCCTCCAATCAAGCCAGCATAACT
The DNA here is from genome assembly GCF_021461385.2 of Schistocerca piceifrons. Classification (NCBI taxonomy): domain Eukaryota; kingdom Metazoa; phylum Arthropoda; class Insecta; order Orthoptera; family Acrididae; genus Schistocerca; species Schistocerca piceifrons. The sequence continues at coordinate 484,715,720 of NC_060145.1, forward strand.
ACTTCTTAATAGTGACCCTAATTTTAATTTTGAACGTAACAGTATTTCAACATGAGAAGAGGAATACGATTCGTCTAGTACCCACAACGACGAGAAAAGTAACTGAAGAAGAAGAAAAAAAAACTGCCTTGCTTCGAAGGAGATTCCACCGAAAGCGTGAAGTACTTTTCGTTCGAGGACCAACAGCGGGCCGACCGCGGCGGCCGAGCGGTTGTAGGCGCTTCAGTCCGGAACCGCGCGACCTCTACGGTCGCAGGTTCGAATCCTGCCTCGGGCATGGATGTGTGTGATATCCTTCGTTTAGTTAGGTTTAAGTAGTTCTCAGTTCTAGGGGACTGGTGACCTCAGAAGTTAAGCCCCATAGTGCTCAGAGCCATTTTGAACCAACGACGGAAAAACAACCATCACCCGTATTGTGATGAACCTCTAAGTCCAACTACTACTGAAAATGCAAGAAACGTGGTAGCTGAAAATAATGTGAACCCCACAGCAAGGAGGAAGGAGAAGCATCATTCCGAACGGAAGCATATAAAAGCAAAAGCCCTCCGTAATTCAGGTCAAGAGTACTTCTCTTTAAAAGCAAGAAAATATCATGCCATCTGAGAGTATTAATCCACCATGTCGCAACTGTTCTCAGAATTGCACCTCAAAGTTCACTGAACATGACAGGAGATTAATATTCTCAAACTACTCGAAGATGGAGGATTTTTCTAACTTACATGAATATACCGTATGTCATGCTGTCGAAATACACCGTCAATGCAGGTCTCCTAAGCTGAATTATGCGTTCTCTTTTGAAAGGAACTTGGAAATTTGTGGTAAGTTCCTACGGGACCAAACTGCTGAGGTCATCGGTCCCTAGGCTTACACACTACTTAATCTAACTTAAACTAACTTACGCTAAGGACAGCACACATACCCATGCCCGACAGAGGACTCGAACCTCCGACGGGGGGAGCCGCGCGAACCGTGACAAGGCGCCCAAGACCACGTGGCGTTTTGAAAGGAATGGAGCATTGTGGAGTGAATTTTTTTGTGCCTAGTTTCGATACTAACCGACTAAAGGTTCCAAATAGCTTAGGAAAAGTTAAAAGTTAAGGCACCTTCGGGTAAAACAAGATAGTAACGATTCAGGTGACGACAACATTACGAAGACATCTGCGCATACATTAAATTAATCTCTTGCATTGAGAGTCATTTCCTTCTAAGAGCGTAGATGTCCCGAAAGTTTAAATAAGGCGGAATAACTATTACGAATATCTACACACACTACGTAGGAGACTCCAAGAAAATAATAAGCCTCATACTACTCCCTCTCTTTCTCTCTGTTTTTTAAAAAAAAATTAAATTCTGAATTCAATATAGCCTTTTTCGTGCTTAAAAAAGGTTTACGTGATTTTTACGAGGCATACGGGAATTATGATGACACTAGCAAGCAGCAATAGAGTGACGTGTTATCGCTTACACCAACTGGAGAAGAATCTTGTAAGAGCCAAGAAAAGGACATGATAAACTGATTCCAGACACCAATGTGATACCACGTGTTGTTTATTTACAACCTTAAGACGAAGTCTCAGTGTTCTATTCCAAAAGTAAACTGCCTAATTACAATCTGACAATATCTAACTACAGAACGAAACAAGGACCATAAGGGAAATGGAAGCAAAGGGGCCAACAAAATTGCGAGGTTGGTGAATTCACACAAATGAAATTTATGTTTTATTCAGAAAATTGCTTTCCACAACAAAAAAGAGATATAAAGAAAATTAAGTCAGAAGACATTCGCACTGTGCATGTAGTACCAGAGAGCGTGCTGGCGAGTTGCCGGGGCTAGCAGCGTGTTTAACACTGAATTCTTCTCGAATCGTCGTATGGAAATGATGCTCTAAGCCCCCCCTTTTCTAACTCCGACTTCTGCTGTTGCACATGGATTAAGAAGAAACGCGAACTGACTGTAATCGACTCTGCAAGGGGAGTAGAAAAGAGTTTGGCACCTGCAATAATTTAGTTGGATAGAAATTACTTAGGTAAAGGAAAGTTTCATTTATGTAGTGCGAAAGGATTGCTCTGTCCAAAATAACAATTTGATTTATTATGACTAAACTCAAAATAATAAACAAAACCCATGAAACATTTACAATACATCAAACTGTATACTCAAATAAATGCTGTGAAGGTGAAGTTGCCCATAAACTAGATTGTGACATTTATGACCAAGTGGTATGTGGAGCCAATTGCTTGCAACTCAAATCTTAAGAGAAACACCCAGCCAACCCAACTTTAATTGCTGCTACAGTAGGGAGAACTGGAGACAATGAACACCCTAGACAGAACAAAGAAAAGACGAACAGGCCCGCTCTGCTGAGCTCTGATTATCACTTAGTAAAATGCCCTAATCTGCCGGTGCTGCGGGCATTCATTACCAAGCTGTCTTCTTAACTGCAAGGACACGATCTGGCATACCGGAGGCGATGGCTGGTTGCTTCGATGTCCCCTCGTGGTGATGATAATGTCGCGAGTATAGCCCGAAACAAATTATGACAACGTCGGCGTCTGGAAAGCATCCATTCGACTCCCTCACACCCATCGGCTTAACTCTTACAAGGCCGGCCGGAGTGGCCGTGCGGTTCTAGGCGCTACAGTCTGGAACCGCGCGACCGCTACGGTCGCAGGTTCGAATCCTGCCTCGGGCATGGATGTGTGTGATGTCCTTAGGTTAGTTAGGTTTAAGTAGTTCTAAGTTCTAGGTGACTGATGACCTCAGAAGTTAAGTCGCATAGTGCTCAGAGCCATTTGAACCATTTAACCCCCTTCAAGCTCAGAAGAACTCTCCTGTCACCGGACCACCCGGGTGACGAGAGACGCTGCGTGGGAAGTGCGCGTGTGAAGGAATAGCAACTTTTCACCGCATGCAATTAGGACAATCGAATTATTCAGAGTAAGATAGAAATATGAGAGGGGGCTCATGCCACCTCTCATGCTGTCCGTGTGTAGAATGGGAAAGATGCGAGATCTATCTCAGTTTGACCGAGAGCAGATTGTGATGGCTCGGAACCAGCATTTCGGAAACTGCACGACTTGTCGGATGTTCGAGGAGTGCGGTGGTGTCTTCAATACGTCGCGTAACAATGGTGAAACCACGTCCACACGTCGTGGGGTTGGGCGGTCACTCCTCATTACAGATGTCCGACGTCGTAGACTGGGCAGACAGGTAAAACAAGGTAGGCGGCGAACTGTGGCGGAACTAACGTCAGACTTCAAATAAAAAAATTAAAAAAATGGCTCTGAGCACTATGGGACTTAACATCTGAGGTCATCAGTCCCCTAGAACTAGTTAAACCTAAGTAACCCGGGGCAGGATTCAAACCCGCGACCGTAGCGGTCACGCGGTTCCACACTGATGTGCCTACAACCGTACGGCCACAGCGGCCGGCGTCAGACTTCAACGCTGGGCAGAGTACGCGTGTGTGTGAACACGCAGTGCACCGAACACTCCTAACGACGCGCCTCCACAGCCGACGACCCACGCACGTGTCAATGTTAACACCACGACATCGGCAACTACGACTGAAGCTGGCACGTGACCATCGGCACTGGACGTTGGCGCAGCAGCAGAGCCCTACATGAACTGATGAATCCCGATATCTTCTCCATCAGGCCGATAGGAGGGCGTGATTCCGTCGTCTTCCAGGGAACATCCCTTGACACCTGTACTATGGAAAGGAGACAAGCTGGCGGCGGCTCCATTATGCGCTGGAGACCATTCACTTGGACGTCCAGGGATCCAGTGGAGCTCGTGCAAGGCATCGTCATGGCCACGGAGTATCGTACACTGGTTGCAGACTACGTACACATGGCAGTCTTGTTTCCAGACGGCAGTGGCATTTTTCAACAAGATAATGCGCCATGTCACAAGGAGGGGGGTGTGATGGACTGGTTTGAGGAACACAGCGACGAGTTCCAATGGATGTCGCGTCCCTCCCCAACTCGCCAGATCTGAACCCCGTCGAACACATCTGGCATGTGACTGAACGTGGCGCCACAACTCATCGCCCGCCTCCGCGGAAGTTACGGGAGTTGGGTGACTCGTGCGTGTGGTCATAATGTTCTGGCTGACCAGTAAACGTTCCACGCCAGTATGTTCAGCTGATTAGAGAAAAGTCCACCATGTTATATCTTGGAAATGTAATATCATAATTCATTGATTTCAATGACCTTTCGAGTAATCTACGGAAACATTTCACGAGGCACACAGATGTTAAAAAAGTGCTACAGGAATTGTAAAAATGTTCATGATTCGTCAAGAAGATCTCTATGAAACGTCTTACAGTGGAGTCTGTGACGTAGTACAAATATTCAAAGGTAAAGCCTGAATGGAAGGAAAAGGTAGCTCAAAATAGGAAAAGGAGAAGAAACGAAGAAGACATTCAATTCAGCAAAGAGAAAGCAAATCATTAATGACTGGAAAGAAGAGCAGGTCTCGACTTCAAATAATTATGTAACAAAATCACGAATACAGTTGTATTTCCCTTGCTTACCAAGTACAAAAGGCTACAACTCATAGCCAGGTCCATGATAGCTAATCGAGCAATATGATAATTCCAGGTTGTTTTGAAAATTAATAAAAATTATATGTAAGTATATATTAAAATGATTATATTTTTACCAAAAATTTGGATAAACACTTAAACTACACATTACAAGCATGAAAATAATAATATAGTTTTATTCCTTAGCTTATTAGAAAACTGAATTTCTATTGACGTCTTCAAAGATCATTTCGCACAAGTGAATTTCTTTGAGATCTCACAGTGCTAGTCTTGTTGTGCGAAATATAAAACTGTACTCTTCGCAAAACGCAGACAAGCCGTATCGTACGTCTACATCATCAGTGAGTCATCACAGGAAACAGCCAACTCGTAAAAACAACATGGATGTAACCGTTTGTAAGGATATGAAACGGGCGGATTGCATACGCTGTCATAAATAAACCAAGTGACAGACTTCGGTTTATTGGAAGGAAACAGGGAAAATATACCCAGGTTGTGAAGAAGACCGCTTATAAAACAGGCGCAACAGGGAATATTGAACCCCCTTAGTGTAGCTCGACTGTTCACAGATTTTTTTGACTCACGAGGGAGTATCGCGGAAATCCTGTAAAAACTGACGTGGCAGACGCATGAAGGTGGACGCCAATACACGCGCAGGCTTCTCATGAAGTCCGAAGAGCCGTTATTGAGTGAAACATCTGGAAGCGTTCTTCGGCCCTGTGTGTGTCGCTCCCTCAGTTACAGCGAAGACAAGCTTACGCTGGTTACAGCGCCCTCAGGGATTTAAAGAAGCATCGGTGCCGCGTTCCATTTGCGACTGGTGTGTGAAGAAACACTAAAGTCGTGCGGCGCCGAGTAACCTCTGCCATGCGATTCACAGTGGTTTGCAGAGTACAGATGTTGATCAGCAACGTACCGCAAACGGTGTTAAACCAACTGCATCGTCGGGCGGAGTACTAAGGAAAATCGAAGTCTACTGGAGGGCACCTCGAACAACTGAAACCCTACGTCATGGGAATACACAGGATTCCGAACCAAGCCGGTCCCTCCATTTTACGTGCTGTATCTTGACAAATTTCTCAGTCGTCGAAATATATTGCGCATAAAATACGAATATATTGTGCATAAATTGTTAAACAGATTCAGAAGGATGTAGGTTGCGGTAGGTACTGGGAGATGAAGAAGCTTGCACAGGATAGATTAGCATGGAGAGCTGCATCAAATCAGTCTCAGCACTGGACACCATAACAACAACACAAGTTGTTATCATCGAGCTGAATGCACAAAAAAAACTCGATCACGACGAAAAATAATAATAACCACCGTCATCACGATTCCTTTTTTCTCTGGCACTGTAGCGCGTATCTTCCGAGATTTCTTCTTCTTTATTTGTGCACACTGCCAGTTAACTATTCTGTTTTTACCTGGGGTTTTCTTGCGTCATTTCGCCGTTTTCAACATCTTCCCTACGGTTCGTTGTATAATGCTGCCTACTTATTTCGATTCCCAGACACACACACACACACACACACACACACACACACCAGTAAAAGTGAACAGAATATTCTACTTTATACAATCGTGACCTGCCAGGTGTCAAAAAACATTGATGTGAGGACTCGAGGTTCATTCAGCTGCCTTTTGCAGACTTGATGCTCAACAAGAAATGTATCTTCTGTTATCTGTTGGCCCACATCACAAACAGAAAAAGGCAGACATATGGCTCATATTGGTACTATCTAGCCATCAATTTTTTTTAAGGGTGTAGGAGACTGATCACTAACTTCATTAGAGTTCGACTGTGAGATCGGTCTTATGCAGCTGACTTGTGCACACTGCCAGTGTTGCGAATCTCCTTACTGTGAAGAACAGCAGGATGAAATTGCGAATCTGAATCATCTACTGCTCCTGTGTAACAGTATTCTAAGAACGCAAAGAACTGTATGCAGCAATAACACAGACAAAAATTTCGTTAACAACCGGAGTTGAGACTATTTTAAGAACGCTTGACATCACCATATATTCAGAATTAGGGAAATATCTTTTCTACACAGGATATTATATGTGTGAAAAGTAGCTTTCTTCACTTAAACGATAACACACTACTACCCGAGCGCTAAAGTATAAAATACAGGTGCCAATAACTGAATAAAGAACAAAAAAGTCGTGACCTCATCTCTGGATTATATGACTCTTCTCTGGATTATAGAACATCTTTGCTGCTTATTTATCTCTCTGCCAATTACTTTCTGCGGCAGACAAGTCAGTGGTTTTCGCCGCCGAGTTCTTTTGTTTTTAATAACACTCTCGACGCGTTTGCTGAAAACGTCACCTGTCGACTTTTGATTCGCAAACGGGAAGCGACTTGTCATCTTACCGACATGGAATATTCGAAGCCTCGCGTCGCAGAAATTGTCGAAGCGAAGCTGCGGAAACTGCACGAAATATGGGACGAAGTCGGTTACGACGAGAAGGGGAAGCAAACGAGAGAGGAGCTCGTCAAGAGGTACTTGCAGGAGCTGCTAGACGACATGATATCCGAAGAAGAGGGCAAAAAACTGTCTCTCGTGAGATCCATCGAGAGCCTCCTGCAGGAGTCGTTCCAGCTGAGCTCGGAAGTGGGTGGGGACCTGTCGGCGGACGACCCGGAGTACGACGAGCTGCCGCTGCTGCAGGTGGAGAAGTCGCTCCAGAGGAAGGTGAGCGAGTACCGGGCGCTCAAGCGGGACCGCCTGGACAGGTACGCCGCCCTCAGGCTCCAGGAGAGGGAGCTGTGTCTGGAGCTGGGCACGCGGCCCAGGGAGGAGTTCGCCGACCTCGTGCCGACGGAGGAGCAGCTCGCCCACTTCCGGGCGTACCTGGAGGAGCAGGCGGCCGACAAGGACGAACTGAGCGCTTACTTTGCTCGGACGAAAGCAGAAGTGGTGAGAATAATGACCGAACTCGGCATGACTCCGCTGCTGGACTTTGAGAAGAAAGTGTTCTCGGAAGATGGTGCCGGACTCGAAATGACCAGAGAGAACGCGAGTAAGCTCAGAGCGCTGCACGAAGAGCTGGTTCTGAAGCTGGACTGTACGAAGGCGCTGGCTGCAGAGCTGAGAGAGAAGCTGAGTGGGCTGTGGGAGACGCTGGAAGAGGACCGGCGCGTCACGGCGGGCTTCCTGCGGGCCCACCAGGGATACTCGCCGCGCACCATAGCGGCGCTCAAGCGGGAACTGGCGCGCTGCCAAGAGCGGAGACGGCACAGCATCAAGGCGTGCGTGGATAAGATCAGGGCGGAGATGGCCGACCTCTGGGACAGGTGCTGCTTCGGCGAGCGCCAGCGGCACAAGTTCGTGCCCTACTATCTGGACTGTTACACCGAGGACTTGCTGGAACTACACGAGCTGGAAGTGGAGAGGCTCAAGAGCTTCCTGGAGCGGCACGCGGACGTGTTCCAGCTGGTGGAGAAGAGGCGGGAGCTGTGGGACGCGATGGTCGACCTGGAGGACGTGGCCTGCGACAAGAAGCGGCTCTTCGACAACCGCGGAGGGGGCCTCCTGGCGGAGGAGAGGCGGAGGAGGGTGGTGCAGAAGGAGCTGCCCAGGGTCGAGGAGCAGCTGCTGCAGCTGGTGGAGCGCCTCAGGGCGGAGAACCGCGACCAGTCGCTGCTCTTCTACGACCGGGAGCTGCCCGACTTCATAGAGGGCCAGTGGAGGGAGTTCAGGGAGAGGAAGGCGCTGCGGAGGGCGGCGGCGGCGTCGCACACCGACTGCCGCCCCAAGAGGAAGCTGTGCGCGTCGGCGTCGGCGGCCGCGGAGACGCCGACGGGCGCCGCGGCGCTGGTGCCCCGGGCACTGTTCGGCGAGCGGCCAGCGGGGGCGGAGGGGGCGGAGGGCCCGGCCAAGAGGCGCCGGCTGCAGCCGCAGCCGCGGGCCGCGCGCGCTCGCACGCGCTCGCGCACGCCGCGCTCTGCGCCAGCCGCCGCCAGGCGCAGGCCGCCCTTCAGGACGTGACGCCCGAGCGCAGCAGGGTCTGCCCGAGCGGTGCGCGCGCGCCGTCTGGTTCGCCCGCCTCCCCGCTGCAGTGGTTCGCCCGATCCAAGTGGCCAAATGTCCATCGCAGATACGGGATTTGCTGTCACGTTGCCATTCCTCGCTCCAACTTTACAATGACAGCACTGTTACTGCCGTAAGTCACTGTTGATACAGTTTTGACCATTTTATACAGCTAACTGATGTTTTGTAAGAACTCTTCGCGAGTTTGATTTACCGTCAGAAAGTGGGTTCCTTGGGTACTAGAAACGTGGCTCCATCATCGCACGAAAAACATTTTTACCTACAAAATGTAGAAGTGTTTCATAATTTATTTTGTGTATATTTGCTAAGTTTTCCTTTTTCATTTCTATTTCCTTTCCCTCGTATTATTTTGCATGCAGAAACACGGGTCACGACTTGAAATAAACACATGCACTTCGAATAATTACTGCGTACTATCTAAGTCCGGTAAATAAAAGGAGTGAAAATAATTATTCGATTAAATTATTTGTGCTGTCCACCTTTATCGAGGTTTATCACGGTCTAGGCGCTTATTCATTTATTGTTTATATAGCCTGACCGTAATTTCGAAGAAATGGTACACTTCGCAATCGCGGCCTCATTACGAGGGATGCGTATCGAACGCTCGACTCTGGAGTTGTTGACGAAACAGGCAACAAAAGAAGAACGTATTGAAATAGCAAGTCATTAAAAAAGAGACAATAAGAGGACTTTTTATTTTATTACAGAAATGAAGAATGTCACTTACACTATTTATCAGGTATATCGTCGCCGTACACAATACTGTGTCTGGCGCACACACCATTCCTTTTTCGACACATCTCTTAGCAAAACTGGAGGAGTATCACAGGAGGCAGATTAACCAGGTAGTCTTGGGTTACGAAAACGTAAAAAATGAAATATTTACTCACATGGGACGTTCCGCTTTCAAAGGAGTAAACAGTATCCATATTTCCCGCTTTGGGAGTCGAGTGTTCGATACATGTTGCTCGCAGTGAGGCCGCGATTTCAATGTGCACCGTTTCTTGTTAACTACCAACAATGAATAATAAGAATAATAATAGGTATTAATAATAACACTAAGAGTAATAAACAGCATTAATAGTAACAATAATATTGATTATTGTAACACGTTTGGAGTTGTGTTTAGTATCGCCAGAAACGGAAGAGGTAATGAAAGAGATGAAGATTGAAATGACGATAACAATAGCTGTTAAGAAAGAACAGACTGGACCAGAGGACTCTGTACAGGGAGGGAGAAGAGGCGAGGAAGAGTGAGGTGCAGAGAAGTGTATGGAAGACAGAGCCATTTTCATACAGGATGGACCTTTCGTGCTTTTTTTTTTTTTTTTTTTGGAACGCTTTTAATTTCTGTGCTATTTTCAGCAGGATCCTACCAAAGTTGGATTCCTGCTATATAAAATGATTTTGAAAAGATATCTGTGGTATATAGTTGTATAGAGAGGATATTAATTGCTTGAAAGCCCTATGATATCAAAAAGTTGAAATCCTATCACGGCTCTGCCTAGGCGTCCTGTAGAAGTTACATAGGTTACCACCGTCACCACACAAAGTATGTTCTCTAATAGGCGCTCATGTTGTAGACTATGGAGATATGTTGCCTGAGGAAAATGGGGCAGCAAACTTTAAACTCTGAGTTGCAGATGTGATACGTGATAGTGGGGGTAATATATGCGCCCCTGATTCCCACACTACATTCGTTCGCAGTGTCACGTAATATTTTGCTTCATTATCAAGGATAATGCTACTACGAAATTATTTTCTCCCAGATACTGTTTCATCTGTACGGAAAACGCAAAGCACATCATTTTCCCATTGGGAATCAGAGCGTGTAAAGTTTTCTGCTTCAGACGGTTGCGGGAATTTTCGCCTCTCCGCTCGCTCCGTTCGTCGACCTCTGTGGGCTACAAGCGAAACATTCAGACAAAAAATATGCTAAGAAGTTCATATCATGAACAGGAAAAATAAAGACCTTGTAATTACTATTTCATAAATAACGACCAGTAAACTTATGGAATGCCCGATCATTAAATTCGAAATTTTTACGGACGGTGGAAAATTCTCAACTAGAAGAGTATCCACATATGACACTCCTTAGTTTCAATGTATAATTTATTGGCTTGATCTAGAAAAATGTTCTCAAATTTTGTGAATTTTTGAAACAACTTTACTTGTGGAAAGAAATACGAGTATAAATACATTATATTTTATTTTATATACTTATGTCTGATAACCTAAATACCACAATAAAAGAAATTAATGTTTATTCCATAAAGCTCCTACAGCCGAATCCAACTGCCAGCTGATCGAGAGTCGGCTTCCGTTTAATGGCGTCATACGTGAATTACTGTATACCACCTGCAGGCGAGGTCGTCAAATTTCTTGCTTTAAGAGCCGATAATGACGTTGTGGAGCGCAACCTCGGACTACATGTGTGCCGATCTTGTTATTAATTGGTAGCCAGTAGGGACTAGCTGTAGCTACTGATTGTTAAAACTCGGAACACTTCGCGTCGGCTGTTCGCTGTTTCACAATGCTGGCAACCTCCGCGATCCCAAAATTGTACCACTGTAACAGCCAGAGAAAGTGTTGTTGTGTTGGCTGTGTGAGCGGATGATTAATTTATTAACAGCAGTAATTGTACTTATATTTAAATGCATTACGTAATATGTGGCATGACCATAAATGTTGACTGAATGTTTTGAATGTCGTTTTTGTTTTAATCATTGCGTTGTATTTCAAACGCCTTAATTTAACTTCATAATCCTTGGTTCAAATATATGCTTCATTAGCAGATGATGGTCTCTATAATGCGCCTTCAGGAATCTATGTTACCTCCGTCTGAAATTTATACCACAGCAGCTGATCGGTACGAGTCGAGACGCCCGTGAGTCGTTGGTACTGGAATACGAACAACAAAACGATATTCCCCCTCTCACACCCTCAGACCCTGCAGTGGTCGCACCACTTACCCCTCTGCCCCTGAGGTAAGGGAACAGCTTTACTTGGTTAAAATTAAACACATCTTACAATATTACTGCAAGTAATTCTTTTTTTACTGAGCAGGAAAACCACTCTTTAGAACCTCTTAACGTTAGATGATGTTTTTGGGTTCGGCAGTTGCTAGACACATATGATCATAAAATACGGCTGAGAATCGCTGGCCGCAAGAGTACTCGATCAGTGCCGCCTGCAGTTCGACGACCACTGATCTGTGGCCATCTTCATCTTTGCTGGTTGCTGCGCTCTGCTGGAAGAAAGCAGCAAATGCTGCAACAATAGAGTCACGAACAAAACGCAGGTTACTGTGTGTCACTGTATCGCTGCAAAGATCTGCAATGTCGTATTTTTAAAAAAAGTAGCTAAAAAAGTGGCTTGTTTCTAAAAACAACATTTGACATTTTTTCAAATTTACAGCATCTGATTTTGTGTGGAAATTTCATCTCCGAGAAGTAATCATATAGTATGACATAGTAATCACGCATAAATTATGTACTTAGAACGTCACAAATAATTTACAACCTGGATTCTGATCAGTTTTATCAATCCCTGTTCGTCATATTATTGTGACAATTCGTTGTCACTACTCTCTGTCTCTTAATAATCCAGTTCAGTAGTCGGTGATCATTAGCATGATAAATTCTTGCGAGACGTTATTAGAACGCATTGTACATGCTATGTTTCAAAACTGAAGATAATCGCCGCCTTATGCAAATGCAGTTTGTAATTTTGTATTATGTGTACATGTTTCAGCACACTAAGCGCTGTCTTCGATGGATATGCTTTTTATTCTGCCTCAGTTGTTTAGTATCTGTACCAAATGCATAAAACAACGTTAACTGTTTTAAAATTTTATTTTTGTGGGGGTCCAGAGCCCCAAAGTGTTTTGTGAATGAAAACATTTTCCAGATAGGCTGGATTATTATTGTATTATCTATGCGCTTAGCCACTTTCGACTTTTGGTCATTTTAAAGTACTTTTATAAGCTTCCTGTTTAATGTAAAATGACGTCGGAAGCTTAAGATACGTACTTGAAAATCACCAAAGGTCGAAATTGGCCAATTGCATAGATAATAAAAGATGATACAGCCTACTGGGATCATGTTTTCATTCACAAAACATTAACTGTGTCTTGCAAAATGCAGAAATTCACTTCAATTTCTCTTTGCCACAAAGGTAAGGACTGTTACAACATACAGTTTTAAGCATGGCTGCTTTTTCAGCGATCGTTACAACGTAGATTTAAAGCAATAACAGCCCTCGGTCGCAAAATGAAGCCTTTTGGCCGATGTTTCGCCCACTTCTGAGTGCCTTCATCAGAAATAAACATTTAAACTGGCATGTCATGTATAAAATAATTAACAAGAAATAAAGCTTTAGTCCAAATGACAATTATTTCAACGCTAGCTTAAACTTTATCAGTATTTCTGCATTGCTCTGCAAGAGATGTTGTAATTACATTAGGTTTGTCGAAACTGTTGTGGGATGTACTGGGTCCACATGTCCAAAGTTCTTTGTGTAAGCCAACAAATATTGACTTTGTATGTACTACACATGTTTATACACTTCAGGCATCGTCAGCGTTGGGGCGATCTGTAGTATTACGAACAATGAATAAATTTTCAACCGCCAAGATCGCTAAAATCATTTATTAATATGAATGACCGGTTTCCACAATTCTGCCATCTTCGGATCTGCGAGAGATGAGCCTGAAAATGCTACGATATAGCCACTAACATAAGTATATCCAAAGTTTGCAATACATGGAACAGCAACATCCCTGTATTTAAATCATTACACAATCTTCTCCTTCAACACAGCAAGTGGTGTTATACAATGCACGTCCATGTTGGTATCATGAGCTATACTAGAAGTTGGCAATGTCAGTTTTACAATAACGGCTATTTAGACACAAGCTATTGTGCTGATTGCAAGTGCTCACATTTATCACCACTTCACAACTGACAGATCACAGTACAAACATCCTTAGTGATACATAAGTATATCAGATGGCGCAGTGGTAGTACAAATCGATACTACCATCTCACGTTAGATTAAGGCAGGAATCCACTATTTCAAATAAATCACATATGCCTAAATTACCGTAATAACATATAAGCCATGTCAGTATCTTACATTAAGAGGAAAAAAACTCACTATAAGATCATCTGCAACAGTCGTAAAAAAGTAATATATACATAAACCGTTTTACAACATTTTAGAAATTAAAATAAACATTTTCTTAACATTGTTAATAATTCTTTACCAAATTTTCCTTCACCCAAAACCACAGCCAATACAACAACATATAACCGATTAAAAGCTCTCTATGTATGGCTAATGGTATCATATGTAGATTGATAACAAAAAAGGTCGATATCTACAGGCACAGATGTGATACTTCATCAAGATTACATTCAAAGTATGTGTATCTACAATGGGTCTATTTAATGTTTGTGCTTTTGTCGTCAATTACGATGTTTACAGGAGCTTGTCCAAGATAACATTTCACTCGAGGCACTGATGGAATCTCGTCACTTGATGCCTATGTGTAATATCATAACCTGTACAATTAATATTTTGCTACCCTGTGTCTACCTGCAGTTACGTCACCAGATGTCTAGATGAAATCTGTTCTACATTTGACGTATCAGCATTCAATTAATTTATCACATGGGATTGCAGTTGCCCCTAAGTGAACCGTGAACTATGTATTTAGAAAATTTTCTATTTTTTAAGGTGTAATGCATAAATGAACTTACAACAATACGTTGTGAACTCACATTACCCGAAACCTAAGTACAAACTCATCACCTGATGTCTGCATTAAGTCTCTTTCATTGTTTACTATTATCTAAGATAATTTATAGAGTTAGTTAAATGTATAGCATTAGAGTGACAATCTAAAATAACTAAATAATTAGTGCACCTTGGAACATCAGGTGACTGAAAGGAAGTAATGGTCTCATAAACCAAATAATAGTAAATTAATCCCTACTTCTGATGAGGAATTTTAATCCAAATCGCTCAAATATCACCAATCATATGATTCTCTCTAGTCATTATATTTTCAACAACTTTAATTTTATTAAATCAAATAAACTTTTTCTCTTTTAAACCTAATCTTATTAAAAGAGCAGAAAAAACAACTGAAATAAAAAATCTAACATCAAAATAATAACAAATCTATTCCCAATGTTTGATCCATCTACTAATACCTTTAATTTATCATTAAATTGATCTAGAACTTTTTTAGGACTGTTATTAATTCCATCATTATTTTGACCTACATGATCACAGATTAATATTATCTTAAATAAATTAAATTCAACCTTACATAATAAATTTAAAACATTATTAGGACCAAAATCATTTAATGGAACAACATTCATCTTTATTTCAATTTTCTTCTTCTTCTTCTTCTTCTGCTTTTACGGCCTCATTGGACCACTTCAGTCAATCATTTCTGGTCCTCTTCTTTGGTATTTTCCCCTTCCGAGTGGCCCAGTATCTCTTCATTCGTTCCGATGCTTTTCGTCGTTCCTCATCTGTAAATACCCTTTTCATTGTATGTCGTTTGTCAATTTTTGGTTTAAATCTTATTTCTGTGTCCCTCAACTTCTTTAAATTTGGCGTTTTGTTCTGCAAATCATCCAGAGTTATTTCCAGTTCTTCCATATCCTCTCTTATTTCCTTAAGCCATCCTCCTTGTTGTTTCAAATTCCAGAGTTTCTCAATAATTTTCCTTGATAATCTGGTTTCTGGTGTCCTCAGAATGTGACCACAAAAAGAGATCCTTTTCTTTCGTATAGTATCAGTGATGGGCTCCAGTTCTCTGTATACCACTTCATTTGGAACTATCCGCCATTGCCCAGCCTTTTGATATTTCTTATTTATGCATGTTCTAGCAATTCATCTCTCTACTTTTAAAATTTTGTCAATTCTGTTTTTCTGGGTGACTTTAAAAAGAGTTTCACTTCCGTATGTAACCTCTGGTTGAACCACCGTCTTGTAATGTTTTAATTTTGTTTTAATTGATAGACATTTTTTATTGTACGTAGACCATGTTAGTTTTTGAGCTTTTATCATTTTATTAGTTCTTGCTCGCCATGCAGGTTTCTCGTCCAATTTATGTGTTATAATTTCACCCAGGTATTTAAATTGTTTCACTATTTTAATTTCCCTATTGTTCACTGTGATGTGATCTACTACAAGTGGATCCGTTACCATTACTTCAGTCTTTTCAAATGATATCTGGAGTCCTAATTTTTGTGCTATATTTTGTAAGCTTGTTATTTGTTTCGTGGCTTCCTGAATATTATTAGCTAGTAATGCTAGGTCATCAGCAAATCCCAAGCAATTTAGGTTTATTTTATCTTTCTTAGTTCCAATTTTAATATTCATAGGATTTTCCTTGTACCATTCTCTCATTACATATTCAAGAGCACCATTGAATAGCAATGGTGATAAACAATCTCCCTGTCTCAACCCTGTTTTAATCGTAAATGGTTCAGATATTTCTCCTCTAAATTTTACTTTGGATTTGGTGTTTGTTAAGGTTAACTGTATCATTTTTATTAATTTAGGATGAAGTCCAAAATTCCTTAATATTTTCATCATTGAAGATCTATGGATGCAATCATATGCCTTTTTGAAATCTACAAAGGTTATGACTAGTTGTTTTTGCCTTCTTTTGTAGACATCCATAACTAACTTCAAGGTGATTATCTGTTCTGGGCAGCTTCTCCAGGATCTAAATCCTCCTTGATATTCTCCCAGTTCCAGTTCTAATTGATCTTTACAGCGGTTGTATAGTATTCTTGACATGATCTTATACGTGCAGTCCAAAAGGGAAATTCCTCTATAGTTGTCTGGATTTGATTTTTCTCCTTTCTTATGTAATGGATGTATTTCAATTTTCATTATAATATTATTCAATAAAAATAAATGTCGTGTGACTAGGGCCTCCCGTCAGGCAGACCATTCGCCAGGTGCAAGTCTTTCAATTTGACGCCACTTTAGTGAATTGCACATCGATGGGGATGAAATGATGATGATTAGGACAACACAACACCCACTCTCTGAGTGGAGAAAATGTCCGATCCAGCCAGGAATCGAACCCAGGCCCTTAGGATTGACATTCTGTCATGCTGACCACTCAGATTCTGGGGGTGGACATATTATTCAAAACTTTCATAGGACTACCCCTTATATCGTTACTAGAACAGGACACCTAGCACTAACATTCGCAATCACATTACCTGTATGATTAAGATTAATATTATTTCGATGAATCAGTCACACCAACCATATATTTATACATCTTGTTCCCCAAAGCACACCACTTGCAGTAATATCATTTATAGTATTAACCGAAACAATTAGAAATGTTAATCTACCAGGTACATTAGCAGTATGACTAGTAGCAAATATAATCGCTGGACACTTATTACAAACCTTATTAGGAAACACATGGCCATGTATAGCAATACATTTAATTTCATTACTAATTATTGGTCAAATACCTCTATTAATCCAAGCTTACATTTTCTCAGTTTTAAGAACTTTATATTCTAGAGAAGTATGTTAACATCTCACTCAAACCACCCATTCCAGTTAGTAGACTATAGACCTAGACCATAAAGAGAAGCAATTGCAGAAATAGTTCTAGTATCAGGATTAGGAAAATTATTTCATTGATTTTATATTAACCTGTTGATAATTGGATTTGGAATTACTTTATTAACAATTATGCAGCGATGACAAGATGTAATTTGTGAAGGAACATATAAAAATTACTTACAGGATTTGTAGCTATTGGATTACAATGAGGAATAATTTTATTTATTGCATCACAAGTTTTATTCTTTGTATTATTCTTCTGAGCCTTCTTTAGAAGAAGACTAGCCCCAACAATTGAGTGAAGAATATTATGACAACCAATAGGAATCCAACCTTTTAATCCTATATCAAATTCCATTACTTAATATAGCAATTCTTCTACCTTTAGGAGTAACTGTGACAGCTTATAGAATCTAATCAAACCCAAGCATTACTAGGATTATTCTTTACAGTACAGATATGATTATATTTTACAATCCTTCAAGCATACAAATACTGAGAAGCATCTTTCACTATTGCTGATGCACTCAACAGATCAACATTCTTTGTCGCAACAGGCTTCCATGGACTTCATGTAATAATTGGAACAATCTTCTTAACAGCATGTTTACTTCAACATTCAATAAATCAATTCTCACCAAGACACCACTTTGGATTTGAAGCAACAGCATGATACTGACACTCTTATATAGAAATAATCGTACTACATCTAAGAGTGTCAATATCATTATATAGAAATAATCGTACTACATCTAACTAAATTTATTGATGAGGTAGATAACTGTTTTTCTAGTATAAATAGTACACTTGACTTCCAATCAGAAAGATTGATATAAATCAAGAAAAACAATCCTGGTATTATCTACAAGAATTTTTATATATTTACTATCCCAATAAAAGTTATAATCTGTGCAGCAATACTATCAAAGAAATTAATCAATGACATAGAAAAAATATCACCATTTGAATGTGGATTTGATACAAAAAGATCAACACAAATACCTTTTTCCCTCCAATTCTTTCTGATTGCTGTAATTTTTCTAACCTTTGATGCAGAAATCTCATTAATTCTACCAACTGTGATTATTATAAAAACATCATATACTCTTATCTGAGCAGCATCTACAATATTCCTCAAGCCTAGTCCTATTAGGAGGACTATACCATGAATGAAATCAAGGAGCTTTACAATGAGAGGAGGAGATGGATTGTAGTTAAGTATAAAATTTGGTTTGCATTGAGAAGGTATTGACATAATCAATCAACCTTAAACAGAATAAGAAGTGAAATATTGTGGTCAGTTTCTATATGGAAGGCTGATAAATAAGTATCCTTATTATTCATTAATTGAAGCCAAAAAGAGACATATTACTGTCAATAATATAATTGAACTATAAAGTTCCAATTAAGGAAATGTAAAGCCAATATGAAAGCTATAAATTTAAATAATAAAAATTTAATATTCAAGCAATGGAAATCAAAATAGCGACATCATCAATCCTATTAGATAAAGCTGTTAATATACCAGGACTATAAGACTTTACATTTTGATAATAAATAACTAAACAATAAGAAACCAATCCCAAACCATCTCAACCTACAAAAATTCTAATCAAATTAGGACTAATAATAAAAGACTATTGAAAGAATAAATATCAGAACAATACTAATCTTCTCATCTGCTATATAATCCTCTCTATAATAAATTACCAGAGAAGAAATATATATATATATATATATATATATATATAATAAAAGACACAAAAATTTGAGATACTAAATCCAAAATTAAAGTCAACACAACCATAGAACCAGTTCAATTAAAAAGTTCTCACTGAACAAAAACTCTATAATCAATTATTAAATAGTAAATACCCAAAATAAAAATCATAGTTCTTGAAAAAAAGAAAGAGAAAACTCAAAGAACAAATAGAAGACAGATACACACCCTCAGATGAAATACTCCATATGAATGACACCACAAAACAATGTTTTTAATTAAAATATTCAAGCAGTTTAAACAAAAAAATACTCACCCTCCAAACAAAGAATATTTAAAGGCAATCAGTGTAAGACTAAAAGATGATACTCCCAAAAATAACCAAGAGGACAAGTATAAACACCAGAATCGTGTCCCATTTCCACTGAGCAACCTAAATAACTGTTTGTCCAGATGCACATTACAAAACGTTTCAAGCAAATGTTCTTTAGCGGTCAGGAGGTATCAATCAGCATCATTGCATTCGTTGTATCTTTGTTTTTTTACAAAGATATTAACAGTGGTATGATTTTTCACATGGCACCCTGTATTTTTTATTCAGTAATTCATTTCCTCCCCTTAAGATGTATTCAAAAATGTATCACAGTGTACTATTCTCTGAAACACAATGTTATTAATTATACAACACAACATTTACATTGACGCTCCCAGTGCTTAGTGCAGGTAGTCGGTGTAATGGAACACATCCACGAGCTGATGTTGACAGAGGACAAATGTAAACATAAGTAGAATGCACACCTGTCATTCTATCAACCATTGTCAGTTGAAGAGATGTGTGAGTAGAATGTACACCAATGAAGAGAAAGTAGAAATGCTACTCATCTATCGAGAATGTAAGTTAGCAGAACAAGAATTGCAATACTGTTTTCTTATGTACGGGTACATTTAGTACTGTTGTTTAGTCCTTTTAACTACTTTTGTGTAGAGTAGGCATACATTAAAGGCTATCCTTCGTACAAACTGCATCGACATAATGTTTCTTTATTGCTGTTGTTGAAGGTAGGCGAAATGCTACACAGGCAGCGGAACTATACAGAGAGCGATATCCTGACAAGAACCTACCTTCCCGACGGATGTTTTCTCGTCTTGTTGCGACGCTTCAGGAGACTGGAAGTTCCAACCCACGCCAACGCAATCGTCGTAGCACTCGCAAAGACAAAGCTGTCGAAGTTACTGTTCCCTCTTGCATTGCAATGAATCCACATGTGAGTACACAACAGCTTGAACACGAAATTGGCATTCCTAAAACCAGTGGACATCGTATTCTTACACGTCACCGGTTCCATCCTTACCATGTACACCTACATGAAGAATTGCATGGGAATGATTTCCAGAATCGTGTACAGTTCTGTCAGTGGGCACAGCAACAAATCCTCGCCAACCCAAACGTCTTCTCCAATGCTCTGTTTACAGATTAATGTTCCTTCTCAAACAAAGGACAGGTAAATACAAGGAACATGCATTATTGGTCCAGCGACAACCGACATAAACTTAGACAAGTGGAACATCAGTATCAATGGAGAGTTAACGTCTGGTGTGGGATGCTTGGTACTACAATTATTGGCCCTTATTTCACCAATGGTAATCCAAACGGGACAGCGTATGCCAACTTCCTCAGACGGATTCCTCCTCCTCTTCTGGATGAAGTGCCGCTAAGAACCAGAATGCCTATGTGGTATCAACAGGTTGGATGTCCAGCAGATAATGCCTTGTGTGCAGTAATGTTCTACACCGAAGGTATCCTGCCAGATGTATTGTCGAGAAGGGACAGTTATTTGGCCTGCTAGGTCTCCTGATTTAAATACTCTGGACTATTCTCTTTGGGGATGCATTAAAGGAGTTATCTATCGCGATATTCCCACAACTCCAGAGGACATGCAGGAACATATCGTAGTTGCTTGTAATTTTCTTCAGCAGGCAACACTGGAAGCAGTAAATAATTGTTTCATTCAGCAAGTGCTTTAGTGTATTGGTGTACAGGGTCACCACTCTGGGCACATTTGAATGTTCAACTCTTGGGCAATAGCACAGGAGAGTCGAAGTCAATTCTGTATTATGAAACTTCCTGACAGATTAAAACTGTGTGCCGGATCGAGATTCGAACTAGGGACCTTTGCCTTTTGCGGGCAAGTGCTCTACCAGCCGAGCTACCCAAGCAAGACTCACGACCTGTCCTCACAGCTTCAATTCTGCTAGTACATCGTCTCCTACCTTCCAGACTCCACAGAAGCTCTTCCGCGAATCTACCAGAACTAGCACTCCTGGAGGAAAGGATATTGCGGAGACATGGCTTAGCCACAGCCTGGGGGATGTTTCCAGAGTGATATTTTCACTCTGCAGCAGAGCGTGCACAGTTATGAAACTTCCTGACAGATTAAAACTGTGTGCCAGACCGAGACTCGAACTCAGGATCTTTGCCTTTCGCGGGCAAAGTAGAGCATTTGCCTGCGAAAGGTATAGATCCCGAGTTCGAGTCTCAGTCCGGCATACAGTTTTAATCTGTCAAGATGTTTATAGTAATCATATCTATAATATCTTTAGAAAAATTATATAATAACCCAACTTTATTATTACAATAATAATATATCTACTTTAGCATATTAGCAGTAAATAAAATCACTAATATTAACCAAGGATCTATTTGTAAAATAAGATAATTTTACTAATGAACAAACTCATATGATTAACATAACCTTGAATTAAAATTATTTACAATTCCCTGACTGATCTAACCACAACAACAAATATTTCATTTTGACGAAATTTTGGGTCTCTAGTAGGATTATGTTTAGTAATTCAAATCGTGACTGGACTATTTTTAGCTATACATTATACCTCAGATATTGAAATAGCAGTCAGTAGTGTAGTCCACATCTGTCGGCAAGTAAATAATGGTAGAATTATCTGAACATCACATGCAAATGGAGCATCTATATTTTTTATCTGCATTTATTTACATGTAGGAATCTATTATGGATCTTATATGTATATACACACCTGAATGATTGGGACAGTAATTCTATTCTTGGTTACAGCAACTGCATTTATAGGATATGTTTTACCTTGAGGTCAAATGTCATTCTGAGATGCGACAGTAATTACTAATTTATTGTCAGTAATTCCATACTTAGGAACAGATTTAGTTCACTACGTATGAGGAGGCTTTGCTGTTGATAGTGCAACATTAAATTGATCCTTTACATTTCATTTTGGATTACCATTTATTATTGCAGCTATGACCACAATCCATTTATTCTTCTTACATCAAACAGGATCTGATAACCCCCTAGGATTAAATGGAGATATTGAAAAAATTCCATTCCACCCATACTTCATCCTTAAGGATTGTCTCACATTTGTATAATTAATAATATCACTATTAGTTATATTATGTCTAATTGACCCTTACCTTCTAGGAGACCCAGATAACTTTGTGCCTGCTAATCCAATAGTAACACCAGTTCACATTCAACCAAAATGATATTTCCCACTTGCTTATGCAATTCTATGAGCAATTCTCAATAAGTTAGGAGGTGTTATTGCACTATTTCTATCAATTAGAACCTTAATAATTATACCATTTTATAACAAAACATCCTTCTGAGGTACTCAATTCTACCCTATCAATGAAATCCTATTTTGAATCATAGTAGTTGTATGTTTATTAACATGAATTGGTAAACGACCAGTTGAAGAACCATATATTGTAACAGGACAAATCCCAACAATTATCTACTTTATGTACTTTGTAATTAATTTACACATTCCAAGTGCATGAGACAAGCTAATTAAGGACTAAAAATAAAAAAATTAATTAGCTAATGAGAAGCATATGTTTTGAAAATATAAAACTAGAAGTTTAACTCATCTATTAACTTTTCTCAAAACATTTCACTAAATAAATTAAATAAATATCTTTAAGCCAATAAAGAAAATAAAAAAATTTAAAGACAAAAGTAAAAAACCGTTTTGAGCTAAATACATTAACTTATCATAACGAAATCGAGATAAAGTACTATACCCATGCTCCAAATAGGAAGTATAAAGTACCAATGTCCTTATGGTCTGCTGAGAATAATCATTTTTGCAGTAAGATAGCTGAAGTTATAGATGCTAGACTGTCAATCTACTTATGAGATATTTTCTCTAAGGTAACGAGGTGTCACCTCTGAGACGAACGACATACTGTCATATGCAAGCCAGTACAAGCAGCATGTTTGCTAACAGAATGCAAAATATTAATTGTAGCTCCATTGGTAAATAGATACAGTGTATATTTGCTACATGAAAAAATAATAATGTGTTAATTACACCTTTGATTTCAAGTATTCATGGATGTAATAGAACTAGGACTCATATGGTATTATAAAACTTACATTTAAAAAATTTAAAACAGGATTTAAAAGACTTTTTTGAAACACTTTTAGAAAATGTTTGTTAGATAAAGACTGGCATATAAAGCAATTCTGTATGAAAAGATAGCTTAAGGATTTGTTGTAAAAAACGTTTTTAAAATTAAGATGATTTGGACACTGTTACATGATGGCACTTTCACATTAGTCATGTAAGATGAATATAATATGAACCTATTTGTTCTAGTATGGGCATATCTAAGACTGAGATGGTAATGTCAAACCCTAGGCTCAGTTTAAGAGCGACTGCCATCCCACATGGTGTAATAATTATACATGGGGTAAACTACCTCGAGTGATGTGTTGTCTTGGATAAGCGCAGTGTAAACATCGTAACTGACGATAAAAGTACAGCATTAAAAAGCCCCTTGTAGGTACACATACCTTGAATGTAATCATGACGCAGTATCATATCTGTACCTGTAGATATCGAGCTATTCCTGGATGAATTAAAAACAACCTGCTTATGATACCATTAGCTGTACATAGAAATTTGGTTGTAATTTTGTACATTAAAATTTTTATAAAATACTATAAAAATATTTATGTATAAATTACTTTTTATGATTGTTACACTTGATTTTACATACAATTTTTTTAAAAAAGTGATAAAGTGAGTTGACTTTTATGTTATGATGATAATTTAGGCATATGTAATCTATATGGGACAGTACATCCATGCTGTAATCTAATGCGAGATGATAGCATCGATTTGTACTACCACTGCGCCATCTGATATACTTATGTATCACTAAGGATATTTATGCTGGGATCTGTCAGTTGGGAAGTGGTGAGGAATGTGAGCACTTGAAATCGGCGCAATAGCTCGTGTCTACATAGACATTATTTTAAAATCGTCGTTGTCAACTTCTAGAGTAGCTCACGATACGAACGTGGACATGCATTGTATAACACCAATTACTGAACTGAAGGCGAAGATAGTGTAATGATTTAACCACAGGTAAGTTGATATTCCACATATTGCAAATTTTGGATATACTTATGTGTGCTGTTATGTTAATCGCCGTATCCTTGCATTTCGGGTCCCATCTTTTGCATATTTGAAGATGGCAACAGAGAATTATCGAAATGGGCCATCTATGTGAATAAATGATTTTAGCGACCTTGACAGCTGAAAATTTATTCAGTGTTCACTATACATGGTTTTGCATAGTGATTTCAAAGCATTACAGTTCCACTTTCATGCCGTATAAGCACTGGATCGGAGCCGAAATGCTCTGAAACAAGCACGCAAATAAACATATTCAGTATGTACCTGCATGCTAAAATTTCTTTGCTTATGCAAAGATGTTATACTGATTTACAACTCTACGTTTTGTGATAATACACAAACAGATTAATAAGTACTGAAAACACTGATCAGTTGCATGACATTTTAATAAAATGATACCATGTGCTTGAGTAAGTGCGTTGAATGTAAATGCTGATACAAATACGTTTGCAAATCATTTTTACAGCTTTTTTGCCTGTTCCTGGCCGCATTACTGAGCGCTGTCGTATATGTGTTTTGTTTCATGTGGCAGTGTTGTAGGGAATAAAGCTTTCTGCATTGATTCAGACAGATTTACTTACGGGGCTTGGATGTGAACGAGTAGCATCTTCATTCCAAACCTTAAGAGCACATCACTCTTAAACTTTACCACTTCGGACGTTGTCGTATTTTGCTAACACTTAATAGCAATATTAGAAATTGTACTTATCTGTTTATGAAAGTTTAATTACTACAAAAATTTGTAACTTCCTGGAAGAACTGTGTGCCAGATCGGGACTCGAACATTGGACCTTCGGCTTTCAAGGACAAGCGCCCTACCCAAGCACGACTCGCGATAAGCCCTCACAGCTGTGAGGGACATGCACCCGTGGGAAACGGTTGACGCATCATTGTGCAGTAGTTGGAATGCGCTCCAGCTAGTACTTATTACTAGGGACGGAAGCCTAGCGCTAAACGACCTGTGAACGACGAGTTAATGAGAGACGGAGTGTAAGTTCTGATTGGAGAAGGATAGGGAGCGAAATCGGCAATGCCGTTTTCAAGGTACCCTCCCGGCATTTGTCTTCATGGAAAACGATCTAAATCTGGGATCTGAACCGTTGTCCTCCCCGAATGCGAGGCCGTTGTGCTAACCAAAGGGCCATCTCGATCGGTATTATAATTAAGTGTGAATAAAATTTAAAAAAAACTCCAGAAGGGTGCACAGATGCTGCAACAATGGTTCAAATGGCTGTGAGCACTATGGGACTTAACATCTGAGGTCATCAGTCCCCTAGAACTTAGAACTACTTAAACCTAACTAACCTAAGGACATCACACTCATCCATGCCCGAGGCAGGATACGAACCTGGGACCGTAGCGGTCGCGCGGTTCCAGACTGTAGCGCCTAGAACCGATCGGCCACCCCGACCGGTACAGATGCTGCAAGCGCAAATTTTAAGAAAAGGAAAATTCGCAAGATTAATAACAAAGGAGAACAGATGCTTTATGTGAAAACGGTAGGAAGCGGAAAGCTCGCGAAATTAGTAGTGGAAAAAAAGGCCCAGCCAAGACTCGAACCCGCTACTTCTCGGATAGATAGCCGCTCTGCAATAATCAGCTATCACTGGCGTGTAAAATTCACGAAATGTTGGGAAATTAACAAAACATTTGGAAAACCTGCCGTCACTGGGAATCCAGCTAGCAACTTCTAGGGCGAAACTGTTTGTGTGAATGGGAAGACGAAGGCCTTAAGAATGTGAGTGTTCAAATTTTTCCAGCTGATTTTACGAAAGGCACACTGGCCTCGCATTCGGGGAGGACAACGGTTCATATCTCAGATTTAGATCGTTTGAAGTTTTCATTAAGACAAATGCAGGGAGGGTACCTGTGAAAACGACATTCCCGATTTCGCTCCCCATCCTTCTCCAACGCAATTCTTATGAGTGTCGCACGATACGAGAACGGTACGTTGAACGACAACGACACACCCGCCTTCTACAGCCCGACACATCAGCAGACAACCTGTCCAACCGGAACGAGGGGTTGCAGCTCGCGGCTATGCGAAGCTACTCGAACACTGTCTGCGTTCTCAGATGAATTATTATTCTGAGTCTTCGTTATCTTTCCAGCGTTGCTATGTTTCATACTTAAACGCTTAAGTTTGGCCCATGAGTGGTTGTGCTGGCTATTTTATCTGCCACCATGGGCGTCGCAGAAATTTGTCCAAGAGAGCGTCAGATTCTAAAATTGCATTCGGTGAGTCTGATAACGAGTAGTACCCCACTACTCATAGGATTAAATGTAGTGTATCCAAAGCGTCGATATATAAAGCTAGAACATATTCGCATAACACGTTTTTGTTTACATGCCAACTAGCTAACGGCGAGGCTCGATTGGGACGTGAAGAGGGAGCGGGGTTCTGAATGAGAATATTTTGTTGGATATAAAAAAAAAAATACAGTAAAAGTGCCACTGATTCATAGTCTGAGTAACATCTCAGCATATTTCTTAACAACTTTATTGCTTTACTTTCATGCCCTCTATGTTAAAATGCATTTTGAAAGTTTCATTTTTTGGGATTGTTTTTTGGTTAATTGTAACCGAGGTCCTGATGTACGAGATAAATGTGGTGTATCTTGCAAAAGAACCTCCAAGTCGATCGGTACAACAGATTCTTAACAGCCTTGGACTCATCCAAGACGGCCCCGTATCTTTAGTTTTACATATTTGGACAGCAATGCCAACTTAAGCTAAAGATATTGTAATTCTATGATTCCATTTGTGCTTCGTTGCGCCCTGTACTACACTACTGGCCATTAAAATTGCTACACCACGAAGATGACGTACTACAGACGAGAAATTTAACCGACAGAAAGAAGATGCTGTGATATGTAAATGATTAGCTTTTCAGAGCATTCACACAAGGTTGGCGCCGGTGGCGACACCTACAACATACTGACATGAGGAAAGTTTCCAACCGATTTCTCATACACAAACAGCAGTTGACCGGCGTTGCCTGGTGAAACGTTGTTGTTTGCCTCGTGTAAGGAGGAGAAATGCGTACCATCACGTTTCCGACTTTGATAAGAGTCGGATTGTAGCCTATTGCGATTGCGGCTTATCGTATCGCGACATTGCTGTTCGCGTTGGTCGAGATCCAATGACTGTTAGCAGAATATGGAATCGGTGGGTTCAGGAGGGTAATACGGAACGCCGTGCTGGATCCCAATGGCCTCGTATCACCAGCAGTCGAGATGACAGGCATCGTATCCGCATTGCTGTAACGGATCGTGCAGCCACGTCTCGATCCCTGAGTCAACAGATGTAGACGTTTGCAAGACAACAACGATCTGCATGAACAGTTCGACGACGTTTGCAGCAGCATGGACTATCAGCTCGGAGACCATGGCTGCGGTTACCATTGACGCTGCATCATAGACAGGAGCGCCTGCGATGGTGTGCTCAACGACGAACCTGGGTGCACGAATGGTAAAACGTCATTTTCTTCGGATGAATCCAGGTTCTGTTTACAGCATCGAAATGGTCGCAACAGTGTTTGGCGATATCGCGGTGAACCCACATTGGAAGCGTGTATCCGTCATCGCCATACTGATGTATCATCCGGCGTGATGGTATGGGGTACCATTGGTTAGACGTCTCGGTCACCTCTTGTTCGCATTGATGGCACTTTGAACAGTGGACGTTACATTTCAGATGTGTTTCGACCCCTGGCTCTACCCTTCATTAGATCCCTGCGAAACCCTACATTTCAGCAGGATAATGCACTACCGCATGTAGTAGGTCCTGTACTGGCCTTTCTGGACACAGAAAATGTTCGACTGCTGCCCTGGCCAGCACATTCTCCAGATCTCTCACCAACTGAAAACGTCTGGTCAATGGTGGCCGAGCGACTGGTTCGTCACAATACGCCAGTTACTACTCTTGATGAACTGTGGTACCGTGTTGAAGCTGCATGGGCAGCTGTACCCGTACACGTCATCCCAGCTCTGTTTGACTCAATACCCAGGCGTATCAAGGCCGTTATTACGGCCAGAGGTGGTTGTTCTGGGTACTGATGTCTCAGGATCTATGCACCCAAATTGCGTGAATATGTAATCACATGTCAGTTCTAGTATAATATATTTATCCAATGAATACCCGTTTATTATCTGCATTTCTTCTTGGTGTAGCAATTCTAATGACCAGTAGTGTATCTGTGATCCAATAACGGTTGCATGAGGAAAAGAGAGATAGAAAGTTGGGGACTACCTCGGTACTGCTCTGCAAAACTCCACAACAGCTTTGACTGCAGCCGAGTTGAGGAAAAGGCGCAATCTCTAGCGAAGAGCATCACAACCAAGGATCCCCAACTCGTACAGTGATAGCTGGAGCGATGACAGTTCCCATCACACTCGGCTGTCCACTCATACCTACAGAAATGATTGAGGATTCTGGAGCGAATAAAATTTCTGTATACCCGATTACACGTGCACGTGCTGTTTGCTGGACAGTATTTTGTGTCGAGTAGTTCGAATTCAATCACCTACAGCTGTACGGTTAGTAGTCGAAATATGGGAAGTGGAAATACAGTATCTGGACACCTGTTACTGGACAATAATACGGGGTGTGTCCACCCTTAGGCTTTATGACAGCTATAACTCTGCTGGTGGCACTTTAAAGGAGGTACCTGAATGTCTCACTGTGGCCGAGCGGTTCTAGGCGCTTCAGTCCGGAACTGCGCTGCTGCTGCGGTCGCAGGTTCGACTCCTGCCTCGGGCATGGATGAGTGTGATGTCCTTAGGTTTGTTAGGTTTAAGTAGTTCTAAGTTCTAGGGGACTGATGACCTCAGATGTTAAGTCCCATAGTGCTCAGAGCCATTTGAACCATTTGGAACCTGAATGTCTGTGGAGAGTTGGCATTATATTCCTCCTTCAGAGCCGAAACCAGAACTAATGCTGATGGTGGACGCTGAGGTTGGGTGTGAAGTCGACGTCCCAGCTCATAGCAAAAGTGTTGTATTCCATTCACGTGGGAATTCTGGGCAGGCCATTCCATTTCAGGAATGTTATTATCCACAAATGGTTCAGATGGCTCTGATCATTATGGGACTCAATATCTGAGGTCATCAGTCCCCTAGAACTTAGAACTACTTAAACCTAACTAACCTAAGGACATCCCATACATCCATGCCCGAGGCAGGATTCGAACCTGCGACCGTAGCGGTCGCGCGGTTCCGGACTGAAGCACCTAGAACCGTTCGGCCACAGCGGCCGGCATGATGATGCAAACAATCATCATCTCCGAACTGTTCCTCTACTGTATGCAGTCCAACATACTGTAAATTGTGTTTGTGTCTCCGCACTTAACGTTTTTCTTAAGCAGAATAAGGGGACCATACCGTAATCTTGAAAAACACCCCCATACATCACTTCCTTCCTACTTCACTACTGGTACTACATGCGGGGCAGGGAACATTCTCCAGCAATTCTATAAACCCAAATTTCCCACCGGACTGCCACAGGGTAAATCGTGGTTCATCGCTCTTCATCACTCGTTTCCAGGCATCCACTGTCCAGTGGCGTTGGTCTTTGCACCAGCTCAAGTGTCGCTGAGCACTGACTCCAAAAATGTGTGGTGTGTAAGGAACTGCTCGATCATTGTACCACGTTCTTTTTAATTCTCTACACACAGTCCACGTGTTGTGTACATGGTTCCGTGTAGTCAGCGTGTACACAACTTTCTCACTAGAGCGCGCCCCGCTAAGCAGAACAGCGCAGGCGCAGCGCTCGTCCGTCTCCGCACTACGAGATGGCGCTGTCTTAGAGATGGACCAAATTCTGCTTCCGATGATCCGCGTATTAATATGTAACGCAGCCAATGAGATTGCTGCTAACGTAGAACCTTTTCTCCTCACAGATCACACTCGTGCAGTGATACCTGAACGCACAAGGTATTATAGCGAGTCTACAGACCTCCGATTAGTCAGTCTGCATTAGTCTGTACGAGTCTGCATTTGTCTGCACCAGTCAGTACCAGTCTGCATTAGTCTGTACCAGTCTATAGTCAAGTTTCAGTCTGCACCTAAGAAGATTATCATATTCCTGTACATAGCCATGAAGATAAATGAATAAATACTTTGTCAAGCATCAGAGATATGTGAGAATAAGATTAATGTACCAAGCCCAAAGGAACTTCAGATTGTCAGTTGTAAACAGCATCCAGAATTAAGTTACGTAACGTCTGTGCTTTTTATTATTTTAATAAATGTGTGTGAAAATCAATCAAGTTCTGTTTAAAGTTGGTCACCGTCAATCTGCTACTCTAAGCGTGCAAGTGGCATTTCTATCGTCTGACCTAACGGCAGAAGATAAACACGCCACGATAAGACCACGAGACATATTGCTGACACTCGCGTACTTCGTTAGAGAGACAAGTCAAATAATCTGATGGTGTGTGTACCGACGGTCTTACAGTACGCACACCACACCACGAGTGATGCCTTCCGCTGGTTTCGTGCCATTTTTCACAGTTGGCGTGAAGTCTGCCTGGTCTCTATCAGCTCTGCTTGTTCCTTTGCGTTTCCACTTCACATTCGCATCACCAACAGTCGGCCCGAGCAGCTTCAGAATGCTAGAAAGGTCCATCACGGATTTGTTACTTTAGGTGACATCGAACGACTGGTCCTCATTCGAAGTCCCTGAGCTGCCGTGACCGACCCATTGTGCTGTTGCTGCCTCTCTGCCGACAATACTGTCGCTGTCGCTATATTGACGGGCCTGCCTTGGCCTGAGGTGTAGGAGTTTAAGCTTCACTAAGCTATTCCTCGTCAATTTCTCGCCGTTAGAGATGTTTTTCCTCAGGTTTTGAATTGGCCTCTGGTTCCTGTAAAAGAAAGAATTATCTGCCGGATGCCTCCAGCGGCTTCCTATTCTTCTTGTTCTTGTTACTTCCGGGCTGCCTGAACTCTATGTACTTCAGGCGGGAGATGTCAACTGGCGGCGTCTGTTGCTGGCTGTACAGGACGGCTTGGTCCGTCATGTACCGCCAGTCCTCATCGGATGCCCGTTTATCAGCTCCAGATCTGCACGCCGGACGAGTTCCCTCCCAGTGATCTTCTGGTTTAAGGGTTCGTACCCCCAGTGGAACGGATACGGTTTATGGGGTAGGGGAGGGATGTTGGTTACCGTGAAAGGATAGGGGTAGCTGCCGTCGCGCAGGAAATCTGCCATCTTGGTGAGCACCTCCCTCACGCGGTTCTTGTTGGCGAGGGGGAGGCACTCTGACGGCTTCTTCTTCTCCATCCGTTTCCATGGGCGTGTCCTCCCTCTGTCGTCTGCGTTTCTCCAGAGACAGGAGTGACGGCTGCTTCTGACGGGGCCGTCTCCTTGTTGTCGGCGGTTGTCCCCGACTGCATGACCACCTCCCTAGCAACCTGCGTTGCCGCGTTGGCCAGGGAGGCGGTCGTTTGTGTTGCCGCGTCTACCCCCGTACTGGTGGGGGTCGGCGCCGCAGCCGGTGTCGTGCAAGGTGCGAGGTACAGGGCGACCCTCAGTTGTGTCACCTCCCGACGCGTCTCGTCTAGTTCCGCCCTCAGGGCCGCACTCTCCTCCGCCGTGGCTGATTTGAGCGCGGTGTTTGCGTCCTCGTTGGCTTCCCGCAGTGCTTGGCGGAAAGCGTCCACGTCGTCTTGTGGCGCAGCCCGCTTCCCCTACTAGAGTAGGAGGGTGGGTGTCCACCTTTTCTTCTTGTTGGGCCACCTCTTCGTGTGTGGTGGCCCCTTTCCGCTGCTTCCATGTCTTCAGATAGCCGCAACTGCGAGCCGCCGCAATTTACGCACGTTGCTGCGGCACCTCTTGGTTTGTTGCAGTTTCGTGTGTCGTGCGGTTTCCCGCACTTAACACACGCAACCGCGCCGTCGCGTTCCCTGGCTGTGTGTCCCAACTTTTGACACTTATAGCACTGTAACTGTGCCACAGGCTTCCGCTTCTTCTTCTTGTTGCCGCAACCGTTGCTCCCGACTGCCTTTAGCAGGAGCTCAACAGCAGCAGCAATCTTGCCTCTTCCTGCAGTCCTGCGTCCCGCCATGGCGTTGGGCGAGTGGCGTTGGCGTGCGCGAGCGACGGTAACGAAGTGAGCCGCGGCGAGTCGAGCACCGGAGTGCACGGTGCTCGCCACCGCCTTCTGTACTCTCGGGTCGCTCTCGTGTGACACCTACTGGTCAACTGTGCGTTGCCAACGGATTTCAGGATAATTTTGATTAGACAGTGTATACAGAAATCATTGGGTGTTAGGTACACACATATTCTTGCCGATCCTACCACTCTTCTGTCACTGGGTATTTCGTTCAGTTACATTTAACTGTCACCCCTGTACTCGCGATGTCTTCCAAATACTTCATCCTAGGTCGTCCTTTTCCTTTCCTTCCCCTTTCCTTCCTAGCATTTTCCCTACATGAACATTCATGCCGAAGGTGTTGTGTCTGATGGACTGAGAATTCTGTAATGAATACAATATCTGCGCCTCAGTTACCAGGAGTGGTCAGTGATCCACCTTAGCCCCTCATCCCCACCCCCTCACGTCGCCACTCCCCGCTCTCCCTACTGTGGTCGTCCATGTCAGTGACGTACGCTTTTTAGTCCACAGCACTATACATGGTGAACATTAACAAAACCGATAAACTGCAGGGACGGATTCGTGACTGGAAATGGAGGAAAGAAGGCCCTACGAACCTGTGTCCGGAAAGGCATAGTAGCCACGGTAACTGGCGCTGACGGATGGCACTTCCTCTGACCACGCGCCGTGTGTTCCTTGTGTGTTGCAGGCTGTGTGACTGGCGAAACGTATTGTAAACACCAGAATGGTGCGGTAAACATGTTGGGAACAAGCCGAGATGGAGTTTGTGTACAGCGGAGCAGACAGAAAGCAAAACAACTACCCTCAACACCAACCATATCACGCAACATTTCAAGTCCTTTTTGCGTGTTTGTGTCGTGGGTCCTTTCAGACAGACGAACTTGCAGGGAAGCGGCGGACTGTGCGTATTATTTATACAAATGATATGCCCTCTAGTATTACACGTAACTCTAAAATATTTCTGTTTGCTGATGACACTAGCTTGGTAGTAAAGGATGTTCTGTGCAACATTGGCTCGGTTTCAAATAGGGCAGTACATGACCTCAGTTCATGGCTTGTAGAAAATAAACTAACGCTAAATCACAGTAAGACTCAGTTTTTACAGTTTCTAACACACAATTCAACAAAACCTGACGTTTTAATTTCACAGAATGGGCATACGATTAGTGAAACTGAACAGTTCAAATTTCTAGGTGTTCAGATAGATAGTAAGCTGTCGTGGAAAGCCCACGTTCAGGATCTTGTTCAAAGACGTAATACTGCCATTTTTACTATTCGAACGGTATCAGAAGTGAGTGATACTTCGACACGAAAATTAGTCTACTCTGCTTATTTCCATTCGTTATTGTCGTATGGTACTATATTTTGAGGTAACTCTTCTCATTCTAAAAGGATATTTTTGGCTCAAAAACGGACGGTTCGGGCAATAAGTGGTGTTAGTTCACGAACCTCTTGTCGACCTCTGTTCACGAGTCTGGGTATTTTGACATTGGCCTCTCAATACGTATATTCCTTATTGTCGTTTCTTGTTACAAATATTAGTTTATTCCCAAGTATAAGCAGCTTTCACTCGGTTAATACTCGGCAGAAATCAGACCTGCATTTGGATTGGACTTCCTTAACTCTTGTGCAAAAATGTGTGCAGTATACTGCTGCATTCATTTTCAATAAGCTGCCACTCGAATTCAAAATCTTAGCAGTAATCCACGCGCTTTCAAATCTAAACTGAAGAGTTTCCTCATGGGTCACTCCTTCCATTCTGTCGAGGAGTTCCTTGAAAATTGAAGCTGATTTTTATTGTACTGCTCATAGCGTTTACTTACGGACTGATTTTTTTAAGGTTCATGAACATTTATTTTTATCTGTTATTACGTTTATGTTCTAATTTCACGTACTGACACGTTCCATTACCTTGGAGATTTGCTCCTCAATTTGGTCCTACGGAACTTGACGAGCAAATAAATAAATAAATAAATACGCCAGATTTGGAGGCCCTGGTTCTACAGGATATTGAGACGAACCCCAGCACGAGCTCCAGGCACGTGGCCCGTCAGCATGGTGTAAGCCACAGTACGATGACGTGTACCCTGCATCACAGCCGCTAGTTTCCCGCTCACCTGCAGTCCCACGGAGGCCACTTCCAACGTCTGTTGTGACGTGGAGGCGATGCAGCTCTGTAATGTGTTCTGGGACGACTTCGTGTCGTTGCACGCATACCGTTCGCTTCCGGTCACATGTTCGTAGGTCCTTTTTTCCTCAATTTACAGTCAGGAATCCGTCCCTTTAGTTTGGTCGGTTTTATTAATGTTGACTATATGACCATATGACCCATTGTGTTATGTGCTTTTAATTCATTCACCGACTGTGTTTCGATTAGCACCCGAAATATGGGAAGATGAAGAAGCACTGCTGTCTGGGAGGCACGGCCGAAACATGATGGGATATCGCTCTCGGGATGTTTTCCAGCTGAGGATAATACTGAGGACGGGTCGCGAGTCGTGCCTGGTTAGGTACTCGGCTGGAGCGCTGCCAGCGAAGAGCCAAGTTCCAGGTTTAGCTCCCGGTTCGTCGCACGGTTTTAATTTCCTAGTAAGTTTCAAAACAGAGCACGCTATACTCCAGACGTGAAAGATGCATTCTGTAAAGGGCTATATTTATACGCCGGAATATTAGACGAGGTCACAAAAAATTGTGTCGCTATGGCTCGAACTCCTGTCCTCACAGTGCAGTCACACGTGCCGGAAGACACTACTGTACATGGCTGCTCTGGTCTGGACTTCCCCTTGCCAGAGGTAGATCATCATCAAGGATCCCCGACATTCACTCAAACTCCCTTGAAGTCCGACCCATGTATCCACTACCCTACTCCACCACCAAGAAGGGAACCAACTTGGAAAAACTACCCCCTTAATTGGGGTGTAGGCCTTCCAATTGAAGAGCGCCTTTAGACACCCTTTGGGGTGCCCACGGGGAACCACGTGGAAGCGGCGCCGCCGCTGCTTACGGTGACCCCTTTCGTCAGCAGTATAGCATCAGCTAATAATTACGGAGGTACTCAGGGGGACAACCTGTAGTCCCCAGGCTGGCCAGGTCCACATGCTGTCGATCACCAGTTTCCCAGGGCCTCAGCTAATTCTTGTCCGTATGCTGATTTCCTTGTCCTCCGACATACCTTTCTCGCCACTGGTGTCCCAGGATCCACGTAATCATCGGTGGTTCTGAGAGGCAGCTCGTCACCCCTCCACACTCAGCCACGATCGAGGGTTATTTGGGAATCATTGGGTCAAAGAAAATATTGAGTTGTTTCCAGTTGGTATTGGTTGCTGTTTTTGGTCGCATCTGTAGCTGTTTAACTTACCTAGATGTTTTTTAGACTTCAACCGCTTCCTCAGCAGATGCCTTTAATGCTGAGAAGCTAGCTATTGTTTGGAGGAGTGTTTCCTTTCCCTGGTAGGATGCAGGTCCCACTGCTTCTATGAACTGACTTCTGGGCTCAGTGTCCTGTGTGCAGACGTAGAGGATGTGACTGGAATCCTCTTCCTCACCACATGCACATCTGGCATCTTCTTCAACGTCCAGGTCGCAAAGTTTTTTCTTCAGACCATGGTCAGTCAGCAGGCACGTTAGGGAGTACGGCGGAATTGTCACCCTCCGCCAACCTGCCTGCCACATTCTCACATCTGCTATCCAGCTGGAGGTTTCCCTGTGTCTGGCTCCATACATTCTGCCACCTGCCACTCTTCCTGCAACATGATGTCTATTTGTTTACGAATATCACATCTATGGTTTTGCCCGGCAGTGGCTCTTGGAGCCTGGAACCGAGAGACAGAGCCAGCCACACCATGTCGGGTATAGTACAGGAAGGCTGCCTTCACTATCTCCAGGTCGAGCGGCATGCACCCTGTTAATACCTGCAGGGCCTCTGTCGATACAGTCCTACAAGCGCTGGTCATCTGTAACAGAAATGGCCTTTGAATTGTATCGATTATTCGTCTGACATATCGTTGCTTCGTCCGATCTGCCCATGCAGCTGCACCATACCGCAAACAGAGAGACACAAGCCCTGATAAATTAGTCGTAATGATTTTTTCTGCAGACCCCACTCTGTTATAATTCCCATCAGGAGGGAATCTGAGACAGCACTTAGCCTATTCTGGATGTTTGTCTTGTAAGGTGTGAACCAGAGTCTTTCATCAAGAGTTACACCGAGATACGTAAACTCTGAAATGAATTTCATATTCCCTCCCTCCAATGGGATTCTTGGTGGTCTGTGACTGTCAAATCTGCCTTTGATGGTCATGGCAACTTTTTGTTTGGATATCCCTAGTTTGTTTTGTTTGGTCCATCTGCTTACATCACTCAGCGCCAGTCTTGCTTGGTCCTCTGTCTGCTTTTAGAGAGTGATGCTGGTAGAGTGAGAGGGAGAGGGGGAACAACCAGACGTACACTTGTGACGTCACGTCAGTCTATACGTTGTCACGGTGCCACGCGGTACCTCCGAGGCGCGAACCCGGTCCTCCAGTTACGCTGCCGCTCCCACCCAGGGCTCGCTTATCTCGGCCACGCGGCCACTTCGCGCTTATGGTTGCACAGCGCCTGCTGACGCGCTTCAAATTTCTCGGGATGGGCCTTAACGCTTTCCCCAGACGCCGCTCTCTGGCTCCTAATTAACGAGAGGCCGCCGAGAGCGCAGCCAATCCTTGGCGGCTTCGTCACATGAATATTTCATCTGTTCCCCGAATTGCCTGCGTCATTCACACTTTAGCTCACAAGAGGTACGGCGATCGCCCACCTGCTGGGATGGTCTGCGGCTCTGCCTGCTTCGCCTCTTTTTTCCTGCTACTTTGCCTTAACGCAGACTCTCCTTTGGCATAGGGGTTCCAAATGGAGTGTTCAAAGCAACACAACCATAAATCACGAACAGTAACACCTGATTTATCACGGTATTGTTTTTTTTTTTTTTTTTTTTAGCCCCCGGAGATAGTTTGTAAGGCAGCCACCATGTCTTCCATGCAAGTACAGTTGTGGTCTTAGCACTACCGGTTCTACTAAACTAGCAATAGCCGATAATGTTAGTCTTATGACAGGAATACGACTTGACCGTGACAGTGTGCAAGGGTAGCGTATCGGACTAAATTGATTTCTCGAAAGATTTCTATTGATGGAAGCATTAACAGAGGATGCGGTAATCGAACCAAGCTTCTATTACAGTGTATTGAACTGGGGACCTAGAAACGACGGAGAGGCTTCGTCCCCGCCGTAGCCCTCAGTGGTTCACAACCCCACAACAGGCCACAGCAGTCCACCCACCCCACCGGCGCCCCACATAGAACCCAGGGTTATTGTGCGGTTCGGCCCCCAGTGGATCGCCCCGGGAACGTCTCACACCGTAAGAGTCTAGCCGCAATGTTTGCGTGGTAGACTAATTATGGTGTACGCGTACGTGGAGAAAGTGTTTGCGCAGCAATCGCCGACATAGTGTAACTGAGGCGGAATAAGGGGAACCAGCCCGCATTCACCGAGGCAGATGGAAAACCGCCCCAAAAACCATCCACAGACTGGCCGGCACACCAGACCTCGACACTAATCCGCTGGGCGGATTCGTGCCAGGGACCGGCACACCTTCCCGCCCAGAAAGCAGTGCGTTAGAGGCTTCTCTTACCAATACAGTAAACTTAAGTTACGTATAAGGAAACGGTCGCCAGCCTAATCAGGCAAAGTTGTATTTAATACTAGCATTGTTCATAAAGGAAGGTAACTATGGGTATTTACTTTACTTGACACTGACATTCTATTTTTGTTTATAGGACACGACACAGTAGCACACTTTAGCAAGAAATTTACCAGCGGTTTGGCATGAACAACGCAGAAAGAAAATTAAACGTTTATGCAATAACTGGGTCTCAGTAACACTTACTATCCGTACATTAAGGTAGGGAAGTTAGTGGTCATTACACGAAATGAATTACTGATGGTGGAGCACTGTTAACTTGGACATGAGTTTCTTTCATCAGCTTAGTTGTCGGAGAATACCCTTACAGAACTGGTTTTCAAAAACTCGTATTCTAATTGCTATTTGTTTTCTCGAGGAGCATTTACTTCAATATATTATACAGCTCAAATGAAACCTGTAGACCCGAGATCTGTTATCGTCTGAACAATTGCAGCCAGTTACTTATTAGAGTACGTAAATGTCGCATAAATGATAACTGCACTTCATTATTACTATTAATGTAATGTGGAAAGCAAAGCTGGCTTAACAACTGACCTCTACGTTGATTCAGATCAACGCTGAACAGCTTTGCCAAGACACAATAAGACTAACACTTTTATCTACAAACAGGTTAAAATACAAAAATTGTAGGGTAATCAGTCTTATGCTGGCCTATCTAGTTTACTAGCCAGTAACTACTCTGAATAATCAGTTTTCTGAAAATACCTTTAGTGCAGTACTTAAATTTCAATAAGACTGACATTTAAGAAAAGCACTTCCGATCTTTTCTTTGTAATTTCTTTGACGAATCTTCAACTATAATTCTGAGAAACGCCTGCAGTCACTCAAAAATGAGGCTCACTGAAAAATTACACAGGCCAACGAAAACTTTTTCGAAAAACTTTTTTTGCTTTGATAGTTGATATTTACAGATTTTTATGAGCTGAATCCAAATCTAGCCTTAGTTTTTTGTATCACCCCTAGTTTTCGAGCAATATGCTTTTCACTATATAGTACAAAAATCCTATGCTATATGGTAAACGGGGAAATTAATGAAACGCTTTGTTACAACATAAGCATGGTTTGTATTTACAGTAAGCTACTTAAAACAATGATATGTGTTAATAGAGGTTTCACTTGTCAGCTGGAATTGGTTTGTATTTTCTTTCTCTTTTTCTTTGAAGCTTCTTGTGTAGCTTTTTCTACGATAAGTTGCTTGCCGAATCTCTCGGTGAAGTGACCAACAGTAATCCCCCATAATGTTGGTATTTCAGCGGCCTTGGTAGCCGTTTTCCATCACTTTAATGTCTGGTCAAAACGCTCTCCTTGCTCCTCACTATCATCTCCCATACTATCCAGGAACGAAACAAGGTGACTGTTCAAATAGTGAACTTTGAGGCTCATTAAACATTTCAGCATAATTACTGCAACCTACAGGAGTTGGACAAAAATATGGAACAACACAGACAAACGCACTCTTGGGTATAAATGCACACGCTAACGAAGCCTTCAGGTCGCGCTGTGATATTTGACCACGAATGGCGCCCGTGCAACGTTCTCAGTACGTCGCAAGTGTCAGCCGCGGCCAGATCACAAGTGTTGTGTGTACTTGGGAGAGTGCGTCGTGTTGTAGCTGAGCGAATTCGAACGTGGGCAAATTGCTGGTTCTCATACTGTAGGTCCTTCCACAACCGGAGTAGCCCAAGTGCTTGAAGTTTCGAGAGGCACCGTGTCGAACATTCACACCGCATCCAGGAAAAGGGGGAAAATATCACCCGCTGAGTCACAACGCGGACAAAAGTGTGTGCCGAATGATCGTGGCGGACGGTCACTGGAGAGGATGGCGAAGAAAAGTGATACGACGACAGCTGGAAAAGTCACCGCAGAACTGAATGTCGCAATTTGTATTTTTATTTGTTATTTTATTTTATGTATTTATTTTTTGTCAGCTACATTCAACTCTCCATGCTTTATTAGATGTAAAATTTCGTCCCAAGATCCTGTGCACCTCAAATTCCAATGATTCGCTGATGAGCCAAAACATTATGACCATCTGCTATATAGCCTGTTTGTCTGTCTCTGGAACGAAATACATCACTGGTTCACCCCGATGACGCCGTTTGTGGAGACGACCATCGAGCTAGTGTATCAAAAATTTGATTCGCCCGAAGAGCCGACACGTCTCCATTGACCTACTGTCAAATACCCACGGTTCCGTGCCAGTTCCGTGCCAACTGCAAACGTAATTGACGATGTCGTTGGGCCAACATGTGGACGCGGAGCGGTGGTCTATTGCGGAGCTCCATGTTCAACAATGTACTATGAACGGTGCGCTCCGAAACACTTGTGAGTGCATCAGCGTTGTGCTCTTTAGTCAGAGATTCCACACATCACCAGATATCCTACTTTACAGAGCAGACAAGCCTCCGAAACACACGCTCTGCGAAGAGTCGTGGACGTCCTACCATTTATCGCCTTGTGGTAGTTTCACTATCCTTCTACCTCTTTCCGTAGATGCTCCGACAGTAGGACCTGAAAATTCGACCCTCTTCGTCGTTTTCGAGTCACTCGTTCACAGGCTTTGCGTAACAACAATGAGCTGTTTGTCAAAGTCGCTTATCTCAATGGATTTTCCCATTTGCAGCCCATATCTTCACTAGGGTTATTCTCCATCCGTGTCTGCACCGCTTACATA
Source organism: Schistocerca piceifrons (assembly GCF_021461385.2). NCBI lineage: Eukaryota > Metazoa > Arthropoda > Insecta > Orthoptera > Acrididae > Schistocerca > Schistocerca piceifrons. The sequence continues at coordinate 484,756,678 of NC_060145.1, forward strand.
CTTTTCTTACGGCGTCACGTGCTCGCAACGACACCAGGCATCATCCAACGTAGACAGGTGTAGTAATTTTTGGGCTTATCAGTGTATACGTCAAGATAAGTTTGCTAAAGGGCAATATTCGAGCAACACCAACAAGATGCCATTCAGACCTAATTAAGGGAAACTGAACGTACATCTCAACTGCAGTTCATAAAATAAGAGAGGTGTGGCTCATAATAGAGAAAATAATTTACTTGGGCCAGTTACTCTGAAATCTACAGATACAAGGCAACCACTAAGTCATGCTACACCTATACTACCGTGTTTAAAACTGTAGGAAGCATACAATACATCCCGCTATCATTCTACAGAAGGTGCATGGCGATTTCTTAAATGGAAGAAAGAAGCGAAACGAGGAAGAGTACAAGAGGAGAGCGTGTTGACCGTGGGCCGCCGGTTCAACGAGAGCCTATCACGAACGAAACACTGCTCAAGTGAGAACATAAACTTTCTCTGCAGGTTCTGTAATGAATAAGCACAATAGTGGTTCACCTTCCAACGTAAGAGGAGCATGCAGACTCGCCGAAGGGTGAATGGATAGACCGACAACGGTTTCAAAGCGTGAGCTATAGGCAGAACCGCGTATCGCAACACAACCATGCAGCTGCGTGAGAAGAGAAACTTAAGGCTGCGGCCACAGCAGCCTGCACACTCAGACACTGCGTCTTAACCATGATCGGTATGTGCCGACAAGCGCACGCGAGCTAGTTCAGACAGCAGAGAAAGACGGCCCCATCACTTAAAACGAGATTTATATTCGTACAGATGTACTGGTTCTTTCGATAGAATTAACACTCTGGCGCATTTTATCTTTAATATTAATTTCATTTCGATGTATGTATAACTTCAACACGCAGGTTATCCCCTCATGCAGATTATCCCCTTAAAGAAAAGTCAGAGAGTAATGCGATAATCATAGCCAGATTTCTTACATACTGCAGAGCTGTGTCCCAGAAAATGATCTTTCATGCGATGATCACGATGGAACTTGGCGAATTCTACAAAATGGCGACAACTGTTAGAATTCGCTGAAAATATTTTTCCTTCAAAGGCGCGCCTATATACGACAAACATACTGCTTTGAGTTGGTTGGCTCCGAGGCTGGATGGGAAACGTCTTAGGAACGACGTTATTTTCTTTCTTTGTCTCAGCAGATAGAATCTGGACACTGCATTTCTCAGCAGCTGGCATGAGGCCTATTGATTGACGTCGGGAGCTTGCTTAGCAGCGACCAGTTCGAAGTCATAAAACTCGGGGACTTGGCCGCCTCGGAGCCGTACACATCTTGTTCGGACTCCTGCGGCAGCTGCTGGGTGGTACGCTCGGAAGATGCTGACGGTTATCGCATTCAGTTGCGGGAACTTGCCGTCTGGCGTCAGTTTTCCCGTTCACAGAGAGACATGCTCGGTGCAGCAAGGCAGCTTAAATCACCGAATAGTCCAGAGTGTGTAAGTCAGGCCCCTCTCACAGTATGCTGATGCAATAGCTACTTACTTAGCAATCACATACAACCGCTAGCTCGTCGAAACATACGTACTTAAAAGACTGAAAATTCAAAGGAAATGGGAGTAATCTGCTGTATTGCGGATCTCTATCACTAAAGTCGATTTCCAGTAGAATTTTAGAACACATTCTGTGCTCCAGCGTTATGAATCACCTCGAACAATACGGTTTACTGACAAACAGCCAACACGAATTCTTGTCAAGCACAACTAGCTCTTTATTCTGACGAAGTATTGAGTGCTATCGACAGGGGATGTTAAATTGACTTCATATTTTTAGATTTCCAAACGGCTTTTGACACCGCTGCTCCTATGAAGTAGCGTCTCAATCGTGCGACTGGGCTCCTGATTTCCTGTCAGAAAGGTCGCAGTTCGTAGTAACTGATGGAAAGTCATCGACTAAAACAGAATTAATATCTGGTGTTTCCCAAGGTAGTATTACAGGCCCTCTGCTGTTCGTGATCTTCATAAAGGATTTAGAACACAACCTGAGCAGCACTCTAGATTGTTTTTCAGATGGCGATGTCATTTACGATCTTGTTATCAGTCATCAGATGATTAAAAGCAATTGTAAAATTATTTACACAATATATCTGTATAGCGCGAAAAGTGGCAATTGACTCTAAACAATGAAAAGTGTGAACTCATGCACACGAGAACTAAAAGGAATCCGCTAAATGTCGGTTACAGGATAAAACACATAAATCTAATGGCTGTAAATTCAACTAAATATTTAGGGATTATAATTACTAATAACTTAAATTGGAACGTTTACAAAGATAATGTTGTGAGCAAAGCAAGCCAAAGACTCCGTTTTACTGCATGAAGACTTAGAAAATAGAACAGGTCTACTGAGCAGACTGCTTACACCACGGTTGTCCATCCAAAAATGGCTCTGAGCACTATGGGACCTAACATCTGCGGTCATGAGTCCCCTAGAACTTAGAACTACTTAGACCTAACTAACCTAAGGACATCACACACATCCATGCCCGAGACAGCATTCGAACCTGCAGTCGTAGCGGTCGCGCGGTTCCTGTTGTCCATCCTCTTCTGGAGTACTGTTGTGCGGTGTGTGATCTGCGTGAGATGGGTCTGACGGAGGACATCGAAAAAGTTCACGGAAGGGCAGCTCTTTTTGTATTATCAGGGCAGGAAATAGAGGAGAGAATGCCACGGACTTAATATGCGAATAGGGGTCCCAATCGTTAAAACAAAGGAGTTTTTTGTTGCGGCAGTGTCTTCTCATGAAATTTCGATCACCTACTCTCTGCTCTGAATCTGAAAATATTTTGTTGGCGCCCACGTAAATATGGAGAAATTATCATCGTAATAAAATACGATAAATCGGAGCTCGAACTGAAAGATTTAGGTGCTCGTTTGTCCCATGTGCTGTTCGAAAGTGGAATGGTGGAGAAATAGCTTGAAGGTGGTTCCATGGACCCTCTGCGTGGGTCTGTGAGTGTGAAATGCAGACGTGGATTACCTTGGATAGATACGTGTAACACCACCCATCACCGTTCAACGCGGAGCGAGCAGCTGTTTCTGGCAGGAGAGACGTAGCACGCCGCTGCACGCCACGCCACCTTCTACATCGCCCCGTGCTAACAGGACACAGCACCCACGCCCCCTTTTGTCGCCAAGACCGAACGCTCACGAGTGTAACGGTATCTCCGCTCCCTCTGGTTTATCTGGAAAGTTTGGCCGCGACTGCATTGCAAAGCATCATTAGCTTGACGCCCACGTGCGCTGGCCCTGTTCACTTATGTAGTCGCCGTAGCCACTTTCCGGGTGCACGGGCAGGGGAGCATTTCTTCGGCCTGTAGCTGCTCGGCCGCTCTGTCTCCGATCCTCCTAAATGGGCTGTGGCAGGAGTTTTAACAACGGCCTTATAGGGAGAGTAATCTCCCCTTGACCGCAGTAGCACGGCAGTGTCGGTAAGAAGACAAGACAGACATGAGGCGACCCGTCACTTCCCTGCGCCATGTCGCGTCGCGTCCGGTGAGTAATCTTTCCAAAACACACTGACACACATCCAGAAAAGATGCAGGATCTCGGCAGCCTTGCTTGTGATACGACACGCTACAGCTGATAAGCAGTAGCTTATCTCTGCTGGCACAGGCCTATCTTAACCATGACTATCACGATACACTGCTAAAGATATCCAGTATCACTTTACCCACTTGTGGCCCTTGGTGCCACTCCCTACTCCCTCGCCGCAGGGGAACCACCGGGAACTGATCAAGGACACCCAGGGGAATCATCAGCCTCTCCCCTCCCTTCCCCTACACTCCCCTCCCCTGACTGTCAAGCACCCCCTCCTCCCTCTCCCCATCATCATCTCTCATTAGTGGGATTCACAGATTGAACCGTGATTTATTTTCAAAGAACATTCTTAAGAATTTATTTTATTTACTAGCGATTCATCAAGAACATTAACACATTTAATGACACTATGTAAGCATGGAAGTAGTTGCCAGAGAGTAACTGATGAAATCATATCCAAATTCCTTTTAACAAATGGGAATTTTATTCAATTTAATGGAGCCTAAAAGCATATTTTAAACGAAATAAATTTAAAATTATAATCAGAAAGCACCCTCTAAATAGCAAAGTTACAATTTATTCAGAGGCAGAAAGAAACAAGTTTTGACTCTATGACCTTTCGGGCAGAGAACCTTGCCGCTCCCTTTTGACACGGCCCTAGTTACGACTGCTCACAACAGCCTCTGAAAGACTACACTGGTGCAAATCTGCAACACACCAAATAACTTTAAACTAAAAGTTTTAGCAATTTACACAAGCACACAAACTATGCACCCCCCGTAGGAGGGATGGAAATGGTACAAAACACCAACAATTAAAATATTAACCTTGCCACCGAAGATGGAACTTGATTTTAACTTCTAAGAAAAGTCTTACGGTGAAAGGGTGGCAACTTTATATACTAAAATGATCATTTAAATAAAAGCCCATGAAATGCAATCTTATATAAAATTCTATAAGGTTGGCCAAACAATAGTTAAGATGTTCTACAGTACACAGATACCGCCTCTCAAGATCATCAGCAATAATATCAAAGTTTCCAAAGATCGAAACGTATTTCAGGTATTAGGCCGTTACACTCCAAGCAAAAAATTCGTTAACACACCAAATCCGACGAACATGACAGAGGCAGCTACTAACGTACGGTAGATTGATAGGGAGACTACCGAACAACGCGAACCGCAGGTTGCTCTAACCCGCCCTTCCTCCACAAGGGAAAAACGGACCACTCAATTTATAAACAACCACCTTTCTGAGGGTGGGCAAACGAAGAAGAATGGTGGGACGGCCCCAAAGCAAAACGGCTGGTGACCTCACCAAGAAAACAAGTAGAATTTAACAAGAGTAAATCAAACAACATATCACCAATCACTTAACTTCTAATAAACTGCGATTTCTCGAGAAGACCTGGCGCACCACCCCCAAATCGCTCTCCCGAACCGTCCGCTGCCAGCCGCTTCAACGGACGCAGGAAGGCGCGCCGATCTCCCGTCACACGGCGTCGCAGCTCGCACCGGCCAGCCCGATGTCGTGGGTTGACTCCTGTTGCTCTCGTATCGACCGCGAAGCCACTACGCCTCGCTATACGCCGCGGCCCACTGGACTCACGTGGCGACCTCACATGCGACGACGCTCAAGACGGACAGGTCATCTCTTGTCTCAGTCCGCGACCGACCAACCGATCGATCCAACCGCCAATGACCATTGCCTGAGCAAACTCGAGCAGACTGGCGGCCTAACGCGCAGACTCAGATGCAGGAACTAAGCCCCGACCGGGCGACCACTCGCTGAGTTCTCTTACTGGCGGAGTGGAAAGACTCTCACATTGCCGGCTTTAAAGGTTGATCCGAACGGCAGACAGACACTAACTGCCTAACAAATGCGGACGAGAGGCAGACCAGAAAGCTGGGGATGAGAGACTGACCCAGACTGACCGACTGGCGAGCTCATAGCGCCCCTTAAATGCACGTGAACAGGCAACCTTTCCCCTTTCCCACCAGAGGGAGACACCAAAGCTGCGATTGCCACAGCGGTGCCACCGCCAGATACGGAGGGCGAATGCTTCATACTACGCGCTGCGGCGCGCTCTTCAAAACAGCAATTTTTACCACGGCTCACAGATATTTGCATACGTCAATGATCTCGCAACAGCAGTACAAGGAAAATCTTCCGAAAAATTAGAAGCATTACTATACGCAGATATGGAAATCCTTGCAAAATAGTACAGTGAGTGGCATTTAATCATCAACCCAACAAAAATTTAAGTACAGTGATGCACCTAAACAGCGAAGCAAATAGAGAATTAAATGTAAAGGGCCAAGCAATTAGACACGAGAGAACCACCATATACCTGGGAATAAAACTGGACCATACACTACCATAAAAGTCGGTCTTGAAAGACGTAGCCCAGAAATGAAAACAAGAAATAATATAATTGGAAAGCGAGCACGAACAACCTGGAGCAACTCAGCGGAGACACTATGCACTTCAGGTGTCGGTTCTTGTGAATACGGTGTGGCCTAGTGTGACCCAGGAGCATCCACACGAAAAAATTAACACCTAATTGCATAAAACTATGAGGACAATCTCGGCAACACTACGATCAACCCCCATTTCCTGACTTCCAGTCCTACCACATGCTGCCCCTCCACACATCCGACGACAAGCAGCAGCTACATTAGTTGGGGACTTTCATAACCTGACCATCCGCCAATACGTTCCTTCCGAAGAGCGCCTCAAATCGCGAAAACCCTTCAAGATGGACGAAGTACACCAAGGATGCGATGATCGTATGGAGAGAAGAGCGGCAGTGGATAGTCGTGAAGAATAGCAGCCTGGTGCCTCACCCAACACTGCAAGAGTCGGGATTTGACCTACAACGCAAGCATTTCGACTGCACTGAACAGATTGCGAACCGGATTTGGACGATGCAGACAATTAATGGTGAAGTGGGAACTTGCCGAAGATCCCAAATGTCACTGTGGAATGGATCAGAGTATGGATCACATTTTAAGTTGTGATGTGAATGGTTCTCCTGACGGGCGTCTTAACGAAATCCACATAGTGATAAACAACTCCAAAAATTGTCTACACAATCCCATGTTTATACTGTAATAATGTATATTTGTATGCGTTGTTGCTTTTTCTTTAGTTTAAAACTTATTTTCTGTAGCATGGGTGTCAAATGGAGGGATTCACTCTGCAGCAGGGAACCATAGGGAGAGGTTGTAGATTGTGTCTGTTTATTAACAACAGATTACGTTAAGTCACTTTACTTGAGTACTATTTGCAAATACGAATTTAATATTACATGATTCGAGACACCAACAGAGACCACAGTCAGGCAGATACGTAAGAACTCTAATTTTTCCACAATTTTAGGTATTGTTCCATATTTTTCGTATTTTTCGCAATTTTAAATATTTTTCTTCCATTTTTTTCGTATTTTTACAGGATTTTCCAACAAGTTTACTGATTTTCTCGGAGTTCGCACGACCCTCCCCACTGTTCCCCACGTCGCGTCGACGCCAGAATTCTCTCAGACACTCACAGTGTAGTGATTTACGCAACAGGTCTACTACAGAGACTGCCTACACTAGGCTTGCTCGTCCTCTGCTAGAGTCCTGCTTGCTGTCCTGTATGGGCTACTTACAACACATTTTTAATGGAGGATATGGAAAAGATCAAAGAAGTGTAGCTCATTTTGTATTATCGCGAAACAGGGGAGAAATTGTCATTCATATGATAAACGAGTTGGGATGGCAATCATTACATTTAAAGGCGTTTTTCATTACTGCGAGATCATTTGACGAAATTTCTGTTGTAATTTTCTCCTACAAATGTGAAAATATTTTACTGTCGCCAACTTCCATAGGCATAAATGATCCTCATAATAAAATAAATCAGAGCCCATACAGCAATATTCAAGCGTTCGTATTTCTCGCGCGCTATTCGAGAGTGGAACAGACAGAAATAGCTTGTGAAAGTGGTTCGCTGAACATTTTGTGAAGCACGCAAGTGTGAATTGCCGAGTACTCATGTAGACGTGGATGTATGTGCCCGAATTAGTTACCACTGATATTCAAGCAAACCTCCTGTACTCCGTCTTTTTATAACTGGGACACTCTGGAGCTGGGCACAGTAGGAAGAGGTTGCGGGCTGTGTATACTAGTTAGTAACAAACTAGGTCACGTCACTCAGGACCTATTTGTTGATAACAATTTAACATTTCGCCATTTGACAAACCAGCAGACACCACACTGAGGCAGATATGTAAGTCCGCTCATTTTTCTACAATTTTACACGTTTCACCCAATTATGTGAGTTATGTGTCAACGTCATATCAACATCGCATCACGTCACATCGCATCGCATCATTACGTCGCATCAGTCTCGCATCCTATCGTGCTCACGTGATGATGCTTGCAATCAATCACAATGCAGCATGGGTTCTGATAAATTTATCATTGCTAAGCCATCGCTTCTAGTGTGTGTGCGACGCCATAGTGTATGTGTTAGAAACGAACGCATTGGTAGAAATGAAGACATCAGGTCATATAAATGATGTCATAGAAAATTCCATAAGTACTACCGATTTTTAAACAAAGATATTGCATATATAAGAAATACGGCACTGGAATAGATAAACCCCTGGCAAACCACTACTACATTACATGATTGTATGACGTCATATTAAAATTCTGATGCAAAGATACTGTATTCGTAGCACACTACTACAAAATACACACCTGGAGATAGAGTAGACCTGTAGCTGCAAGCACCCTCCACGAAAAGCGTGTCACCTGCAGAGCTGCCCAACCCTGGAATTGGGAGATGTGTGCTATGGCCGAGACAAGACGTGCAGTCACAGGCGCAGTTGTGTCCGGCGCGGTGGCTGACGGTACTGCTGTATCAGCTCTGACCGAGGGATCTCCCAGCCGCGGAAATAACGGCCAACAGATCCCAACATGTTGGTGGAAATGTCGAATACACATCTAGAATACGAGGAACTCGCCCTCACCCCCAGGAAATTCCTGATCGCAAACGAGAGAGCTCTACGTCTTTGCCAAACACTACACCAGACCATATTCCCAAGCACGGCAGAGAAAGTTGTATAAGGTGTAAACGTCTCTGGCCTGCTGGCTGGCACAAAAGACCAGTCGTTCAGGGAGAGGCCATACCAGAGAGACAGAATAGTCCTAACTCTCAGACACCTACATGCTCGCCATAGGAAATATGTGGAAGCTTTTGCGCATAAACGTTGCTAACAGTTTAAGCGCCAAGCACTTCCCTCCCCTTCCTCCACTTTCACTCTGCACCAATCAGACACGTGCTCTGCCTCCTCCCCCCCCCCCCCCCCCCCAAGCATCATGCTTCAAAAAAATAGCGTGGGCGACCTCATTTGCAGCCAGACTACGCTCCCATGTGGAATGAAAATGAAGACATGTAACTATAGCGACGATACCTAATTCAAATGAACTCTGTAATAATGGTAGTATATGGACATTACTATAAGTTACATATATTAGCTATATGAAAATCCGAGAATGGCTACCGCTGTTAACGTAATTTCGACAGATCCACGGAATTCCAAAGACACAGAGTGGACGACTAGCGCACCGCAGCATGTGGCGACGCTGTAACACACATAAATAAATGAAGAAATAATCCTAAGAATTTACATACTCACCATACATATACAAAACTGAGCAATAACTACAGTACATCAAAAATAAACTCTTCCTGCATGCAAGCCGGCCGGTGTGGCCGTGCGTTTCTAGGCGCTTCAGTCTGTGACCGCTACGGTCGCAGGTTGGAATCCTGCCTCGGGCATGGATGTGTGTGATGTCCTTAGGTTAGTTAGGTTTAAGTAGTTCTAAGCTCTAGGGGACTGATGACCACAGATGTTGTCCCATAGTGCTCAGAGCCATTTGAACCATTTGAACCTGCATGCAAGGCGATAAACACACACAGCTCGCGATACCTATCCCATTATATGATAAAAAATGCGAACTTAGAGATCGAGCACCGACTGTCGATAAGCATGTCCTCCAAAGACCAATTACCCTATCACCAACGTGATTCAAATTTGCGAACACATATGCACAATGACAGAAGGAAAGAAGGGCTGGACATATCTGATAATAGGACAATCGAAACCACATTTACGAGGAGATGATGTGTGTGACTGTCGGCGGTGCCGGAGCCGCCGTCCACGGAGACCAGCGTTGGCACAGTGCTCCTGCTGACAGCCCTGGGAATTGTAACCATCCAATACGTCTCTTGCTACTTCCGGGGAAGAACCATCACAATGGCTCCAAGTAACTGCGGGGAAAACAGCCTACACAAACTGATAAATGGAGGTAATCATCTTCCTGTGTGCTAGTCTAAGAGACAGCAACATGTGCCAACACATTCACCAGATAACTTGCACTGCCTCTTAAGACAACCACACTGCGGCCATTATGAAACAATATCTGAGCAGCGCCCACAGTAGCGACTAATCACCAGAAGCTCTTTATAACGCTAGCATCGCGTCACCTGTCGAAACGCAAAGCAGCCGGAGGACTCTGTATGAATAGAAACGTTCTAATATTATCTTTATTACATTTATGTGAGCTGCTGGATATAGTCTTATTATTAACAAAAACGCAATATCTACTGGCAAGAAGACACTCTGCTTCAAATGGTCGCATGAGCATGTACGAACCACAGCAGTAAAGACCGAAGGAGTCTTCAAAAGGAAACAGACGACAGTCAACCACTGATGGTCTTGTTAGGGACTTTGTGGGCTGCACATGCTGGCGTAACAAGCTTAATAAGCTGTACAGTTTCCATTGGAAGACTCCGTTAGTCTTTGTCAGTGCGGTTCGTTTGCTCATGACAGATTACGCTTGGGGCCTGAAGATGACGCTGTTCGGCGTCGAAACTGGTAGCATGTATTGAATAAACGACGTTGAATTACAAAACAGCTGTTGGTTTCAATTATCGTTACTCAAGTCCGGCTGCTGTCCGACTGTCCTCGATGGATTACCAGAGACGCTGTTTCCTTGGTCTCATGTCTCGGCCTCGTTCGTCCCACTGCTACATTACCGTCCCAAATACCAGAATACATTCCTTTTGTAAGTTCTTTAAACTGATTTTTTTTGTTGATCAGTCAAACCTCATAGCCAACACAATTGCAATCTTTTCATTCGATGTCACTGTAAAATATTTTTTTCTTTAAGTATGCCTTGGGAGCACTTTAATTATTCAGTCAAAGTTGCGCTGTTCCCAAGGTTATGTTAATGGTTGGGCCCTTCCAGCTCACACACACCTACACCGATAACCTCCATCACCTACATTACCAGCTGCCTGCTTGTAAGCAGGACAGACTACGTTGACATCGAGCCTACACGGACGAGAGAAGCCCCTTTCTTAGGGGCCCCATTTGTTAGTGGAACTGAAGGGGAGGTTACGGAAACTGCACAGCTTTGGTATAAAACCATTACAGAAATTTCGTCACGGATAAATTAGTAATTTATGCGGCAAACAAAAATCATGTTTCAATTCAGTCAAGCGTCTGTGAACATTGGCCAGACTCACTTGGCGACAAGTTCTTGAAACAGTCACTAATGTCCTACATCAGTCCGTTGTCACTTCCAAAGTGCTTTCCGCCCAAATAATCATTCGGTTTGGGAAAAAGACGGTAATCCCTCGGGGTCATGTCCTGCTTCCCGTTTGTTTTGAATGGGGCGACGTAGTCGGTGAAGGTTCTGACAATAGGCCCTCCTCTAGGCATAAAGTCCATGAGTGGGGCGCCCTTTCTATTACACAACACTGTGGCCATAATCTTTTAGGTGCTACGAAATTGTTTGCCCTTTTTTGTTTTGGTCAGACGGTGTATTATGCCATTTTACTGAATGGAGTTTTAATTCTGCACTTTCATGTGAAAACCAGGTTTCCTTAGCGGGGTTAAAAAATTGCCCGGTATCCCTGTTGTAGTGAGGGAGAAACGTCTGGGTAGCTCCCATTCATTGTTTTCTGCGTTCGTCTGTCAAAAATCGAGGAACACAACTAGCACACACTTTTCAATAACCCAGATCACCACTAACGATTTGATAACGAACTGATCGTGAAATTTCAGGAAAGCTTATGGCCAGTCCATCATAGTGAAACGCCCATCCCGTTAAATTGTTTCCTCCATCCTTGATCTGAGTTCCTCAGTCACAACTGAAGGGCGGCCTGATCGTGAATATTCGTTCGTCCGCCATTAAACAGGATGCACCATTTTCGAACTGAATCATCATCCACCACAGTCCCGAAAACTTCAGTTATCTGCATGTAAATTTTGGTAGGAAACTTTTATTTTGCATAGAAAAACCGTATTACACTATGAACTTCACACTTGGTGGGGTCGTCAGTCTTTACACCTAATTTTAACTCACCAAACAACAGTGATCGACAGTTTCTGCTCGCTGTTAGCGTCATAACGGCACCAATGATCAGGAAGGTCCGTGGCACGGTGGCGGTCATTGTCTTTTTTTTTTTTTTTTTTTTTTTGTCTTTTTTTCTGAGGGGGGGGGGGGGCAACAGGGACGAGTTACGCGGCTAGTCAGATCAAATGATTTTCTTTTAAGCCCCCTTTAGAACGGAGCGTACGGAAGCGAAAACAAGGTAATGTGAATTACCAGACAGTTCTCCAGTGTTTGCTGCCAATCGTTTGTATCTGTGAACTAACGTTGACACCAGAGGGAACAGAAGAAAACACGAGATAACAAACACAGCATGTGAACGCTGCGTCATTGTTCTTTGACACACGAGATACAACACACTATACAGTTAGAGCTACAATACAGAACTTCGGAAGTAGCGCAGTTTACAATGAATTGCTTTCTGTAACGTTAGTCCAGAACTTAGCACATGTGTTGGTTGGTGCTTCCCGCTGGCTTGTCAGTACAACTGAGCAGAAAATTTAAAAGCAGAACATTCATTGCCGACGACAAACATAACCTGTAAAAACGTTAACATTTACACTCTGGTTATTAGTGACGTAAGCGAAAGTACGAATAACGAGCGTAGTGTCAATGAAATGCAATTAATTAAATGTGAAATATACATACGACCTCTCACATAGGTTACTTGATAAAATCTGATGCACAGTTTGTCGGAGGACACACAGCGTGTCCCAGGGTAAATTATTTTTATTAATCATCAAAACTCTCTAACGCAACTTAGATGCGTGACATATGTAACTGGAGATACCACGAACGAAAGCAACGAGAATGATGAAGTCTTTTGTGTGTTTTCAATTTTAACACACAGTCCCATTTGTTTGCTTTCAAGGAAATTATTGTGAAAACTATTCCATTCCGTGGTGGCGGATTGGTACAGCAACCTTATTATAAGTAGATTGTAAAAACTGTCGTAGGTTGCAAATTGGTAACTAATTCATTAGGTGTTTCGACCAAGAAAATCAGATGTCATCCGACAGAGTGAAAGAAGCGGCGATGCCACCCTGTACGGGGCCGCATATGTTTAAGTACGAATGGTCGTATTCTCCACTGCCATGATTGTTATTGTCGTCGTACCCAAGTATTTTCCGTTCTGACGTTCTGTTCGATGTGACATATGCCCCTGGCATTAATTTTAACGTGACATATGCCCCGGTATTAATTTCAACATTATCTGGTGAAACCCTATCCAGGAGAAACGTGAAAAAATAAATTATAAATCTAAAACCTACGACTGTTTTTACAGTCAAATTTATTGTGATTTTCGTTTTCAACAATGATAATTACATATCTGTATTTATTGAACCCGTTCCCGCCTCCTACTATGTAATGAATTTATTGTACTTATGGATTACCGAGAAGGACATTTGAGTGCTTCGCCAATTTTCTGCGAATCACATTTCTTTTCCTTCTGCATTTGCAGTGTTGATCTCTTGCACCCCACAAGCACCTATGAATCTCTACTGAGAATATCATTTACATGTTCATTCACCAGGTTTTGCAAGGATTAAATGATAAAATGGCGCCAGTTGGTATTTTCTGCGACCTATCTCAGGGAATTGACTGTATGAAGTGACATTATTGTCCTAGATAAATTGAAGTTTTAGAGACTGATGATATAAGCAAGGAGGAAATAATAAATAGAGTTGAAATTTCAAAATTGTTAGATGTCCGTATCGATGAGAATTAAAACTGGAAAAAGCACATTCTGGAACAGATAAAAGAACTTAGTTCTACCACTTTGCACTTACAGCCACTTCAAATCTTAGTGAGAGATAAATGAATAAGTTGAGATTTTTGCATACTTTCATTCAACAATGTCATATGGAATAATGTTGTGGGTTATCTGATTTTTAAGAAAGAAAATCTTCGTTGCTCAAAAAACTTTCTGTAAGAATAATATGTGGTGCTCATCCACTTTCACCTTATAAACATCTGTTTAACGACTATTGGTTCACAGTATATTTATTCCCTCGTGAGGTTTGTTGTAAGTAATCCACTAAAAAGGTGTGTAGGACTATAATTACAACACCAAAAAGGGAAAAATGATGTTCATTACTCCACATTAAGGTTGTCTTAAGCACAAAAAAGGGTGCAGAATTGTGAACAAAAATTTTTGATCACTTACTCAGTGATGTAAAATGTTTGACAGACAGCAAAGTAAGATTTCAAACCAAACTGAGAAAGGTTCTCCTTGACAACTTCTTCTATTCCGTAGACGAATTTCTATTATTGCTGGAGAAAAACTAGAGATGTCTAGAATGTAAACATATGTACAAATTAATTTGTAATGTGAATCTAAAGAATATCGTTCCAACCATTATAGCTGATCGTGCAAAATTATCCATGGAACGTGAAAGTAAGCAACTAATTCTTCTGTTAGCAACATTACACTGTCATCGGGCTACTCCAACGCCCGTGCAACTTATGTCAATAACATCAAAAGTGGGGAGTATAGCAGACGAAAACTTTCTATACTCCTAGCGCCGAAGCGGAAACGACGCGAATTTCCTTTGACGGTTCTGTAAAAGACTGCCACCCAGCGGAAGACGAGCGAACATTGGCGAATGCGGACCGAAAACAACCGTTCGCTGATGCACGCCTAGCGTTTACGCCGAACAGAATTCTCGTTCGCCGCTACACGTTCGCTTCGGCTTAAAGCGGGCTTCAGAGCGGCTCACGTATTAGGGTCCGCATCAGCTTGGGTGCACGATTCGCTGGAAAACGCTCAAACGAGTGCACTGTCGTTGCTGCGGAAGGTACCGGCGCTTTCGACGGATAAGGAGCCCGCACCGCTAGACTAGAGACGTTCCGCTCGACCTATGCGCCTCGCCGCGCGTCCAGCCGCCTAGACCGCCGCGGGACGCGCCGGGGTTCGAAGCGGCGACCTCGACCTCCGGGCGTGTGCCGGCGCGGGCGGTCGTTCACTCGCCGGCGGGGAACCTGTCCAGCTGCGCGGCCTGCCTGCATTGTTCTGCGCGGCGCCGAGCCGACACACTCTGCAGGGAAGAGGTCCGCAGCTGCCGCATTCGAATGCCGGACATTTGCCAGGTAGCTTGAGTAGCGATCCCTCAGGTAAGGGACGCCCTTCCCCGCACTACCTCTGTCCGCTTTCAAACCGCCGTCTCCACATCTTACTCGATACAACCAGTACGTAAGGGACCTTCTTGGCGAAATACAGAGCTTCTTTTCCGAAATCGAAATATTTATAACTTTTGGGAAAAGAAAGCAATTCCGACGATTATGTCAGTATGTAATTAGTTCTGCCAAGTACAAATATAGATCCCTCTGTCTGTACGGTAGCTTCCTTTCACGCTTACTGATTGTGATAGAAACAGTCCATCGCCATGAGAGCAACAAGAAAGGAACGATGCAAAGAGAATGCGAATGTACGTTAATCATTTCTTTTTCATCACTGCGTTTGTGCCTATTTTAATTACTACAACTGAATGCACAAAAGACAGTAAGGAAAGAAGAAATGGGTATGTGAATGCTTGGAAAGAAGAACGACATACTCCCTTGCGGCGAAACATTCGTTAATAAAGTGTAGCGGGACAATGGTCAAAACATGACTGCAAATACATTCACTAAATAGAGATAAGAACATCTGTGATTGACATGTCATCTAAATTCGACATACAATTTTAAAATTTTAGAAATAAGGAAACGAAGTAATACAGAATGCTATGCTTGTAACGTACGCTGTTGTTCTACATAGTTTAGCTCTGGTATTTACAGGGTCACAGAGAAAGCATCCTAGGTTTTGAAGGGAAAAGCCATAATTGTAATGATCTGCACTACAACAGAAACAAGAAGCACAACTTAAGGAAAAATAATGTAATGTGTGTTCCAGCTCACAATCAACATTGAAGCAGGTAGTTCCTGTGACTTAGTATGGACAGAGGTTATATTCGACAACCGGAATAAATTAATAACTGGCACCTTTTACCGACCCCCGGTCTCAGATGAAACAGTTGCAACATTTCAAAGAAAACTCGAGTCTCATCGCAAATATGTACCCTACTCATACAATTATAGTTGACAGTGACTTGAATCTACCTTCCGTATGTTGACAAAAATACATTTTCAGACCCTATTGTGATAGAAAACAACTTCCGTAATTGTTCTAAATGCTTTTATTCAAATTATTTTGAACAATTAGTTCACGAAGCCATTCAAATTGTAAATGGTTACGAAAGCACACTTGACCTATTAGCCACAAATAATCCTGAGCATCACGACGGATACAGGGATTACTGAACACACCGTGGTACCGAGGTTCAATTCCCTAACAAACAAATTCACTAAACCTAAACGCGAAATATGTCTATTTATAAAAGCAACTAAAAATTCGGTTGACTTTTTAAGAGAGTCTCCAATCCTTCCAAACTATGTAAGTGAAGACCATATGTGGCTTAAGTTCAAAGAAATAGTATCAACAGCACTCGAGAGATTCATACCAAATATATTAATAACAGACGGCACTGATCCCCCATGGTACACAAAACACGAAAGAAAGCTGCTGCAGGGGCACCGAAAAAGGCACGTATAATTTAGATGAATGCAAAATCTCCAAGATTGGCGCAATTTTACTGAGACTCGAAATTTGGTGCGGATTTCAATGGGAGATCCATTTAATAGTTTCCACAGGCGAAACTCTGTCTAGAGATGTGGCGAAAAATCCATAGAGATTCTGGTCCTATGTTAAGAAAAGCAGCGGAAAGGCTCAGTAAGTACCTCTACTGCGGGTCGGGCGGAGAGTGTGGAGGAGGAGGAGGAGGAGGAGGAGGAGGAGGGGGAGACGAGGGACACAGCCCTTCGGAGCAGGTTAAATCGTGGCAAATGTCCGGCGTGGCAAATGTCCGCACACCGCCGCATTCGTGTCACAAAAAACTCTCGTCGCATTTGCGTACCCAGCGGCTCTCCGATTTCGCTAATTCAAACACATACTTATACACTACCAGAGCAAAAGTATCCGGACACCCATGTAATGTAGAACTGACCAGCAGATGCAACCAGAGGTCGACACGCCAGTGTAAAAGGAGGCGGGGAGTACGCACTGCCAGTAGAGAACGGCGGACTGGGGCACCAGGAAAGCTCGGAGACTAAGAATGTGGTGTTCCCCAGGGAAGCGTCCTGGGACCTCTGCTGTTCCTGATCTATGTAAATGACTTCCGTGACAATCTGAGCAGTTCTCTTAGGTTGTTCGCAGATGATGCTGTAATTTACCGTCTAGTAAGGTCCTCCGAAGACCAGTATCAGTTGCAAAGCGATTTAGAAAAGATTGCTGTACGGTGTGGCAGGTGGTAGTTGACGCTAAATAACGAAAAGTGTGAGGTGATCCACACGAGTTCCAAAAGAAATCCGTTGGAATTCGATTACTCGATAAATATTACAATTCTCAAGGCTGTCAATTGAACCAAGTACCTGGGTGTTAAAATTACGAACAACTTCAGTTGGAAAGACCACATAGATAATATTGTGGGGAAGGCGAGGCAAAGGCTGCGTTTCATTGGCAGGACACTTAGAAGATGCAACAAGTCCACTAAAGAGACAGCTTACACTACACTCGTTCGTCCTCCTTTAGAATATTGCTGCGCGGTGTGGGATCCTTACCAGGTGGGATTGACGGAGGACATCGAAAGGGTGCAAAAAAGGGCAGCTCGTTTTGTATTATCACGTAATAGGGGAGAGAGTGTGGCAGATATTATACGTGAGTTGCGATGGAAGTCATTACAGCAAAGACGTTTTTCGTCGCGGCGAGATCTATTTACTAAATTTCAGTCACCAACTTTCTCTTCCGAATGCGAAAATATTTTGTTGACCTCAACCTACATAGGTAGGAATGATCGTCAAAATAAAATAAGAGAAATCAGAGCTCGAACAGAGAGGTTTAGGTGTTCGCTTTCCCGCGCGCTGTTCGGGAGTGGAATGGTAGACAGATAGTATGATTGTCTGCCAAGCACTTAAATGTGAATTGCAGAGTGATCATGTAGATGTAGATGTACAGTACGTTTAAAATTAGGTGCGACTTGTCACGTTTGCCTGACCGGAGGGGGACGTGACGCCGTTACCCAGGTAACACCGATGACGGACCGGCTTTCCCGGCCACGCCTCCAGCCGCTTCAGCTGGTAAAGCGCCCCTGTTGCCACACCACGAATAAACAGAACTACGTGCTGTCACGCATTAGATCGCATCAACGTTTGTCAGCTCTCGTAGAAAAGTCGTATTTTCTAGCGTTGAAGTTTTCTGTAAATGGTTCAAATGGCTCTGACCACTATGGACTTAACTTCTGAGGTCATCAGTCCCCTAGAACTTACAACTACTCAAACCTAACTAACCTAGGGACATCACACACATCCATGCCCGAGGCAGGATTCGAACCTGCGACCATAGCGGTCGCGCGGTTCCAGACTGTAGCGCCTACAACCGCTCGGCCAGCCCGGCCGGCGAAGTATTCTGTAGTCGTCAGGTATCGTGAACTAGTGTTTTGTTTTGACGCTGCATTAATGACAAGAGTGCAGTACGTCTGAATACGGGATCTGTAATAAATGTGTCGTCCAAGAACACGTCCATTGGCTGCGAAGACAACGTTCTGCTGCAAAACATGCCTCAGCATTCCACAATAGTAATGTACAAAACGCCATGTGACTCTGCTGTGATGCATAAAGCTCCAAGAATGCAGTGGACGAAAGTGGATGTTTTGCTCTGGGTACAAAGAAATCTTCCATAAGTTTAACCTATCATGGAGAAGGCGAAGTTAATGGAACTTCTAGTGTCGTCCAAGCCAAAACTTGACGCTACCATGTCGGCAAACTGTCTGACGGTAAAGGCTTCATCCGCATCACGCTCATTTAAATCCGGTAGAGTACATGGGCGTAGGTGACAAGTAATGTGTCAAGGAACAGCGAGAAGTTTCCGGTCAGTGAGATTGTAGTAGTGATGGCAGAGGCCGCTGCAAATCTTACACGACAGGGCTAGTCTTCAGCTGTCAGTCATAATATCGAGAAGGTAGTTGAGGACACATCGATTTATGAAGGACTGTGACTAGTTTTGAGGAATATGTAAATTGTCCTGTTACCACGTTAAGATGTGCTTCTCTTCTTAAAACACAGCAGAGTTTAGAAATATTCATGTACCTACATTGCAATGCGGTTGGAATTCTCACACAATCCTGAAACAGTGTATTATTAAAATAACAACTGAGTGCAAGTCAGTTCAGTAGTTTATGAAACAGTAAATTCTCAGTATAAAAGTAAACGTGTAATTTCTTCACTTATATTGTTACAAAACCCGCAACAGCTTGCATTTGACCAATGACCTCAATAATGACGTCGTTTCTTTGAAAAATTCTGTAGACGCTTGAATATCGCTGTAGATATGGAAATTCCTCATATCAATTGTATGGCAAAACAGGCTCGTAATCGTTACCATTTGCCAAAATCCTTTTTCTATATCGAAAAACATTTATGAGAAAAGAGGAATTTGTAGTTTTTTGGCTGACGCACGAGTCCGTGTCGGAGTGCTGTATGAACATTCCATTTTCGGAAGACTGAAAACAGATAGCGATATCCTGCCAACTTTAAAGAGAAATTGAATGTATTAGCTACATTTAGTACAGGAGTACATGTAATCTAACACGAATCGGACACCAATTTTACACTGCAAAGTAAGAACTTCTTGCAGTAATTTACCTGCTATGGCAATATCACAATAACTATGACCGTTAACGAAATGATAGGTGGTTCGTCACGAAGCTGACGACTTAAACTACAGGATGTGTGAGAATGAAAGCCGGCCGGGGTGGCCGAGCGGTTCTAGGCGCTATAGTCTATAACCGCGCGACCGCTACGGCCGCAGGTTCGAATCCTGCCTCGGGCATGGATGTGTGTGGTGTCCTTAGGTTAGTTAGGTTTAAGTAGTTTTAAGTTATACGGGGCTGATGACCTCAGAAGTAAAGTCCCATAGTGCTCAGAGCCATTTGAACCATTTTGAGAATGTAAGTTTATTACCGAATCGTTTCATCAGTAAAATAGTTTCAGAAAGATCGCAGATCGGTCAGCTTGCTATGCACGCAGTCAACCGCGCCGAGTAGGACCGGCGTTATACTGTGCTTTTGGTCACCTGCCGACGCGGGCTACACACGCTGGCAACTACACGTTCCTCCACTCGCTCCGTGTTGGACAGTCAAAAGTCGCAGCTTATTTTAGACGTACTATAGTCATTAGAAGTCACGTTAGTAATAAATCAGTCAGGAGCATTTCAGCCCTTCTAAAGCTGGCCAAGTCGCCTACTGGTGACGTGACTTTCAAGTGGAAACGTGAAGGAAAGACCAGATATAAACGGACACCAGGCAGACCTCATGTAGGACAGGGACTATCGAGCATTGCGGAGGCTGGTTGTAAAGCAGTCGCATGAAAGCAACGGAAGGAATCAGTCGTGAGCTCCAAAGTGCTACCAGGAGTCCAGCCAGTGCAGTCACTCCCCGTAGGGACTCACAACGAACGGCGTACAGTGATCGAGCAGCTCCTGTATTTAGAGCTAAGAGACGCTCGATGCAGACTGGACAGTCGATGACTGGAAACGAGTGATTTTAAGCCATCAATAACGCGTGTGGCAACCCGATGGAAGGATTTGGTTTCGCGAACGCCTGGAGAAACGTCATCCACTGTCTTGTGTTGCCAACAATGAACTACGGAGGAGTTGATTTTCCGGTAATGGAATGCTTCTGGGCCGGCCGGAGTGGCCGTGCGGTTCTAGGCACTACAGTCTGGTGCCGAGTGGCCGCTACGGTCGCAGGTTCGAATCCTGCCTCGGGCATGGATGTGTGTGATGTCCTCAGGTTAGTTAGGTTTAATTGGTTCTAAGTTCTAGGTGACTGATGACCACAGCAATTAAGTCCCATAGTGCTCAGAGCCATTTGAATGCTTCTGGTGGTTAGTGAGTCGTTTCCTTATCGCCCCTAACAAAACGCCACGAACATATTTCACAGCAATATGTACTGCGTGCAGCAGAGGAACAGTTCGGAGACGACGACTGTATCAGAATGCCAATGCACCCTTTTCGTTAACCAGCATCCGTGAGGCAACAGTTTTTAGGCGAAGACATTCCTGAAGTGGACTGACTGAACCCAATGGAGCATCGACCGTTGACCTAAGTAGTTTGGTCCCATAAGATCTTACCAAATGGAGCATCTTTGGTCGAGTTGGAACGACGACTTCGTTCCCGACCCCAGCGGCCAAACCTTCTGAGGTGGAATGGACTGCTATTCCTCCACAGAAGCCGAGGCACCTGACTAAAGGTGTCCCCAGCATAGTTCGAGCCGGCATGAAGACAGAGGACTGACGTATGATGTCCGCCGATACGTGTCTGGATGCTTTTGATCAGGTACCGTATGTCACACATCCTGCTCTGCGACAATGCGCTTGTCAAACGTTTTCGTGTGTTCAGACTTTTACCACTCTGTTGAACTTTTACCGCCCAAAGAACAAAATAAGAGCGTACGGAATATCAAAGCAACCGTGTGACCTGGTTGGTGGGTCAACGGTTTTGTTGCACGGTTCTAGTGTGAGCCGTTTACGAGATAACGTATTTCGAAAAGTTTCCGCACCGACACCTGTTTGAGCCATTAAACTTCCGTAGTTGCTTGCAGTTTGCTTGTGTCTTCCTTGAGTGCATTGCGACTTGCTGGTCAGTTACTGTTTGACAATGAAAGCAGTAGTTCGGAGTACTCTGGGATTTATCAGTTCAGAAAAAGCCGACATGCTCATGTTATGGAGTGTATAGGAAGAAAGCTGTTCGTTCTCGTACTGTTATGCGGCAAGATATCCCAACAGACGTCAACCATCTGGGCAGTTACTTATCAACATCTTCAACCAATTACATGATAGTTTAACGCTTCGACAACGTAACAGAAGGAAACAACTGACCTAGACAACGTAACAGAAAGAAACAAATAACGATAGAAGAGGTTAGCTCCCGCACAATCACACGAGGAAGTGACATGGCTCAGACAAGTGTCCTACTTATTCTCCATTACCATAGATTCCATCCCTGTCACCACTCTCTCCATCAAGAGCTGCGTGCAATGAAATCATTGTGAGAATCGTGTCAACTACTGTACGTGGGCATTAAGACAAAATATTCCAGATGTATCATATATCTTGCTTATAGATGAAGCCACATTTTCCAGTCACGGCCAGGTAAACCGCCGAAACATGCACAATTGATCTGTTGACAATTCCCGTTGGTTTCGTCAGGTGGAAAGTCATCGCCCGTGTAATGTGAACGGTGTGGTATGGGATAGTGAACCATCAGCTCATAGACCCGTTTTTCATAGACGGAATACTGAACGGGCACAAGTATCACAGCCCCATAACAGACCATCTTCCACGAATGCTACAAGACTTTCCTCTGCAGACTAGGATGAACCTATTATACCAACATGATGGCTGTCCAGTCCATAGTCCACTAAGTACTACAACATGTCTTAACGAATTGTTTCCAAATCGTTGGATGGGACAGAGAGACCTGTATCTTGGTTGTTCCGTTCCACAGGTTTGATGCCTCTAGGTTTTTTCCGTGGGGAAAGCTGAAAGACGCCGTTTCCAAGGACATACTAACTACACCTGATGGTATGCCACGATATACTCCTGCAGGCTGCTCGGACACCTCAGCTTGAATGTTAGCACGTGTGCAGCAGTAGCTGAATACCAGACTGGATGACTGTATTCCCACTGTAGGCGGTCATTTTGAACGCAACCTGCGATGCTCAGTTGTCTCGTTAGTGCTCAGAATCCACATAACTAGTGTGTGCTCATTTGTGTGTGTGTGTGAGTTCCTAAGGGAGGGGCCGCGCAATCAGTGACATGGCGCTTCAAACCGCGTGGCCACTCCGCTCGGCTACATATGTTTTTTTCTTTCACATGTGCTACCACAGGTAATGTACAAGTGTCAGTGTGGGAACTTTTTAAAATACGATATCTCGTAAACGACTAGCAGAAGAATCCTGCAACAAACACCACTGACAGTCAAATTTACTCTACTTTTATTCTGTTAATGTCAACAGACTTGGTTCCGCTTAAAAAACTGTATGTTTGCACAAAAGTACACTTTCTAAGTATTATTAAAATTTGTTGATTTGCCAACAATATGAGACCCTGACTAGCAAACCATTTTCTGAAACCGCACACCAACAGCAATTTCTATTTCCGCAATGTTTGCGGTGCAAGTGATTCACCCGTAAATACACTGACAGAAAAAAAACGCAACAAAAAAAAAAGAAAAAATTATATGGAGCAATGAAATGTTGGGAAAACATTTGTCTAGGTGACATCTGAGTGATTAAGATCGAAAGATGACAAGTTAATATAAGCGCGAGATAAGCCATTGCAAATGTGAAATGCTGGTACATTAACAACCGGTGAAACGGACAGAATGTTGGATGAATACATTGTATTGTACATGTGCCGGATGTCAGTAGGTGGGACGGAATACCACTCCTGTTGCACTTGGTTGGTCAATACATGGATGATTAATGCTGTTTGTGGATGATGGTGAAGTTGTGGTGAAGGTGATATCCCATACGTGTTCGAATCGGAGACAGATCTGGTGATCGAGCAGGCCAAGCTAACATGTCGCACTCTACACTGCATATCGCGTTACAACAGTGGTATGTGGGCGAGCGTTATCTTTATGGGAAACACTCCCTGGAATGCTGTTCATGAATGGCAACACAACAGGTCGAATCACTAAACTAACGTACCGATTTGCAGTCAGAGTGGGTCAGATAACCAGGAGAGAGCTCCTGCTGTCATACGAAATCGCACGCCATACAATAACTCCAGATGCATGTCCAGAGTGTCTAGCCCGCAGACAGGTTGCTTGGAGACCCTCGACTTGCTTCCTTCTAACCAACGCATGGCCGTCCCTGGCACCGAGACACAAACAGCTTTCATCACGAAGCACAACAGTCGTCCACCGTACCCTCCAATGAGCTCTCGCTTGACACCTCTGAAGTAGCAAATGACGGTGGTTTGGGGACAGTGGAAAGCACGCTACAGGGCGTCTATCTTGCAGCTGTACTTGAAATAACCGATTTGTAACAGTTCGTTGTATCATTGTCGTGCCAACTGCTGCTCAAAATGCTGTACGGTGCTCAGAGCCGTAGGCCGTGGATCACGATAGTCTTCCCTCTCCGTAGTCTCAGGTGACCGTCCGGAGCAATGTCTACTTGTGACCGAACGTTCTCGTGAGAGCCGCTTCCAGCTATATGTAGAATTGTTACGTTCCTGGTAAATCTTTCTGCAATATCACAGAAGGACTATCCGTCTTCACGTAGCTCTGTCACACGACCTCGTTAAAGTTCAATGATCAATGGCCTCTTTGTCGCCTTAAAGGCAGTCTTGACGAACGTCAACAAATCACGTCAAATATCAAAGATAACAAACGCTCATGACCGCTACTTCGTGTATTTAAAGCAATCGTGATTTGCATCATAATAGTGGCGCTAGATGTCTATTCTAATTTCGCGCCACTCTTCTGCGACTGGCGCGAAATAGGAATAGACGTCATCTTTCAGCTGTAGAAACACGCCTATCAACTTCCTGGCACTGCGATTTTTTTTCCTTCAAAGCGTATAAATAACAAAGAGAATAACGTCGAGAGTTCTATGACGCTTTTGGCGGATGATGCTGGTGTACACAGAGAAGTTGCCACGCTGAAACACTGAAGCGAAATGCAAGGCGACCGACAGAGCATCGACGTTTGGTGCAGGGATTGACAGTTGACCGTCAACATAAACAAATGGAAAGTATTTTGCATAAAGAGAAAGACCCACTGTTGTATGATTACAGGATTGCAGAACAACCACTAGAAGAATTCACGTTCATAAAATACGACGGGACTTCAATACGTACACTACTGGCCATTAAAATTGCTACGCCAAGAAGAAATGCAGATGATAAACGGGTATTCATTGGACAAATATACTAGAACTGACATGTGATTACATTTTCACGCAATTTGGGTGCATAGATCCTCAGAAATCAGTACCCAGAACAACCACCTCTGGCCGTAATAAGGGGATTGATATGCCTGGGCATTGAGTCAAACAGAGCTTGGATGTCAAGTACAGGTACAGCTGCCCATCCAGCTTCAATACGATACCACAGTTCATCAAGAGTAGTGACTGGCGTATTGTGACGAACCACTTGCTCGGCCACCATTGACCAGACGTTTTCAATTGGTGAGAGACCTGGAGAATGTGCTGATCAGGGCAGCAGGTGAACAATTTTCTGTATCCAGAAAGGCCCGTACAGGACCTGCAACATGCGGTCGTGCGTTATCCAACTGAAATGTAGGGTTTCTCAGGGATCGAATGAAGGGTAGAGCCACGGGTCGTAACACATCTGAAATGTAACGTCAACTGTTCAAAGTGCCGTCAATGCGAACAAGACGTGACCGAGACGTGTAACCAATGGCACCCCATACCATGACGCCGGGTGATACGCCAGTATGGTGATGACGAATACACGCTTCCAATGTGCGTTCACCGCGATGTCGCCAAACACGGATGCTGTAAACAGAACCTGGATTCATCCGAAACAATGACGTTTCGCTATTCGTGCACCCAGGTTCGTCGTTGAGTACACCGTCGCAGGCGCTCCTGTCTGTGATGCAGCGTCAAGGGTAACCGCAGCCATGGTCTGGCTGATAGTCCATGCTACTGCAAACGTCGTCGAACTGTTCGTGCAGAAGGTTGTTGCCTTGCAAACTTCCCCATCTGTTGACAGGGATCGAGACGTGGTTGCACGACCCGTTACAGGCATGCGGATAAGATGCCGGTCATCGCGACTGCTAGTGATACGAGGCCGTTGGAATCCAGCATGGCGTTTCGTATTACCCTGCTGAACCCACCGATTCCATATTCTGCTAACAGTCATCGGATCTCGACCAACGCGAGCAGCAATGTCGCGATACGATAAATCGCAGTTGCGATAGGCTACGATCCGACCTATATCGAAGTCGGAAACGTGATGGTACGCATATCTCCTCCTTACACGAGGCATGACAACAACATTTCACCAGGCAACGCCGGTCAACTGCTGTTTGTGTATGAGAAATCGGTTGGAAAGTTTCCTCATGTCAGCACGTTGTAGGTGTCGCCACCGGCGCCAGCCTTGTGTGAATTCTCTGAAAAGCTGATCATTTGCATATCGCAGCAACTTCTTCCTGTCGTCATCTTCGTGGTGCAATTTTAATGGCCAGTAGTGTAATTTATTCTACATCTAATATCAAATACTAAAAATAATACATTCCTTTGTTGCTGTAGTCTCACCGTCAATTGCTTGCTTTGATTGTTGAAACCTATATAGATATCGCAGATTGACAAATCAGTCTTCAGTACAGTAATTATTCAGTAGATCGGGAGCCCTGGCCACTATGATGTTATTCAACTGGGAAACACTTCAAAATGAGGCTCAGTGCATGAATGTTCGAACTTAAGTACGCGCGATGCTGGAGCACCGGAAAGGGGACGATTGCATCTCATTGGCAGCGGCGTGACTGGTGGCGAGCGTATAGCGGCCGATACTCAGGGCCTTGGTGATGGTCGTGTGATTCGGGGGAGGGGACCGAAGAGCGAAGCTATCGGTCGGGAAAGATGGAGAAGGAAGTCGGCCGTGCCCTTTCAAAGGAAGAGATTTAGGGAAAACACGGAAGACCTAAATCAGGATGGCCGGACGCGGGTTTGAACCGTCGCCCTTCCGAATACGAGTCCTGTGTGCTAATCACTGCACCACCTCACTCGGTCGCAGGTCTTGAGGAAGAAATTCCTGAGAATGTACGCTGGGAGCACAGCATTGTATGGTAGTGAATGTGGACAGTGAGAAAACCGGAACAGAAGAAAACCTTTGCTTGTGAGATGTGTGCTGTTGAAGGATGTCGAAAACTAGATGGAATGACAAGATATGGAATGAGGAGGTTGTCTACAGCATCGGCGAGAAGAGGAACATACGGAGTCACTGTCAATAAGAAACGGAAGGATACTATGACGTGTGTTACGACATTAGACAATAACCTCCACTGTGCTTGAGTGGGCTGTAGGGAATAAAAAGTGTACGGAAAGACAGCGATTCGAATACATCCAACAAATAATTGCGGACGTAGACCGTAAGTGATACTCAGGGATCAATAGGGTGACCCAGGGGAGAAATTCGTGCAGAGCAGCATCGATGCAGACGGAGGACGAACAAGAAAGTAAGAAAAATGCTCTGGCATACTAGGCTGTGTGGCACGGTAGGCACACATGTTGAGCAACTGTAATGTAAGAAGAAGAAAAAAAAACTTTATGTTGTTTCCATACACGGGAAGGGTGGAGACAAGCGATCTAAGAAAAAGTTAAAGATTTTCATATAAAATCCTGCAATGTTCAGATTGCAGTATTTTAAGCATAATTTATTACTAATTTCGGCTCAGTAATCGGCCATCTCCAGATCTGAAATAGTGGAGAAAATTGCATATAGAGGGGAAATAGTGTTAAGCACACTGACAAATTTAGTAAGAGATAAATGAAAGCAAATGCTACCGATTATTAACAGAATCATACTGTCATAAACTTCATTTAGACTCTCAATTATGTATTTATGTCCTACTTTCTGGTATATTGACCTCTATACAACGTGTTACTGCACTTACGTTTGTTTACCATTCCATGTAAGAAGGTATCTGCCTTCTAGTTCCTCCGCATTCCTGTTAATTTCACTTAATATCTGTATTATAAACATAATACGGTTTATTTAACTATGTTTACCACAGTGCCACCTATCGGCAAGTAGATTTCCTGCGAGCCCAAGCGCGTAACCAGTCAATCTGCTTGCTCCTCGCGACTCGCGACGCATCGAGTTTGCTGAGTGGTACTGCGTTGCGGCTGTAGGTCTATTCTCTGCCCTGTACTGGGCACTTTTAGGTATTTCTTATGTAACGTTTTATCGATCTGTAACACGCAAAACTTTAAGTGTGCTCGCATTTGCCCAGAAGCATGTGTTATGACAACGTGTCTTCAGTCTAATCTTGTGATTAGACACTATACTCATTTTATTAATTGGTTTGTGATCTTATCAGCCAGAACATTACGATGGCTGACCTACTATTGATATAAGCCCGTCCAGGCTATAGCAGAATCTCCTGGCGAGGAATGACTGCTAGTCAGACACACGCGTCGTGCACGTAGCGTCACTGAGCCTGCTGTCCGTGTGTAAAGTGGGGAATCCCCGCGATTTATCTGAGTCTGACCGAGGGCCGATTGCGGTGGCCCAGAGGCTCGCCACGAGCATTTCCGAAACCGGACGACTTGTCGGGAGTTCGAGCAGTGCTGTGGTGAGTGTCCTCAACACGAGCTGAAACCAAGGTGAAACTACGTCGAGACGTCGTGGGATTGGGCGGCCGCCCCTCATTGCTTACATCGGACGTCTTAGGCTGGGCAGACTGGTGGAATAGGACAGGCGGCTAACTGTGACGGAACTAACGTCAGACTTTAATGCTGGGCAGAGTACAAGACACTCCTAACATTGGGCCTGCGCAACCGACGACCAAAGCACGTGCCAATGTTAACACCACAACTTCGGCGACTACAACTGAAATGGGCACGTGACCATCGGCTCGGCGCAGTGGCAGAGCGTTGCGCGGTCTGATGAATGCCGACATCTTCTTCATCATGCCGATGGGAGGAGCGAACATTCCATGGGAACAGCTCTTTGACTGCTGTACTGCGGGACAGAGACAAACTGGCAGCGGCTCCATAATGGTTTGGGGAATATTCACATGAGCATCCACGGCTCCAGCGGAGCTCGTACAAGGCACCACGACGGCCAGTGTGTATTGCACACCCGTTGCATACCACGTACGCCCCTTCATGACGATCAAGTTTCCCGACGCCAGAGGCATTTTTCAATAAGATAATGCGCCATGTCACAAGGCCAGGATTGCGATGGAATGGTTCGAGGAACACAGTGGCGAGTTCCAATTGATGTGCTGGCTCCCCAACTCACCAGATCTGAACCCGACTGAACATGTCTAAGATGTGACTGAACTAGGCGTCAGAGTTTATCGCCCGTTTCCCTGGAATTTACGGGAATTATGCGCCTAGTATGTGAGAATTTGGTGGCAACTCCCTCGACCTTGCATGCCACGATACATCGGCGTTGTTATCCGTGGCAAAGCTCGACAGACCAGCTACCAGGTAGGTGGTCATAATGTCCTCGCTGGTCTGTGTACATGCCTCATTGACCTCTGGTTCAAAATGGTTGAAATGGCTCTAAGCACTATCGGACTTGAGGTCCTCAGTCCCCTAGACTTAGAACTAATTAAACCTAACTAACCTAAGGACATCACACACATCCATGCCCGAGGCAGGATTCGAACCTGTGACCGTAGCAGCAGCGCGGTTCCGGACTGATGCGCCTAGAACCGCTCGGCCACAACGGCCGGCGAGCTCTTGTTAATGGGGGGAAACCAAATTAGGAGGTTCAAAAAAATCCCATTTTTATTGCATAAGTCGTTAGCTTAACTATCCAAGAGTACGCTGTCAAAATTTCAAAACGAAATTCGCATTCGTTTAGACTTTATGAGCATAGAACCGAGTGCAAGACATAAAAAAGCAATTATGGCGACATACTATCATATGATTTCCACGAATGAAAATTCTTGACACGAGTATTGCCCAGAGGGAGAAGACAGCTGGTGAGAGTGGCAGAAACGAACAGCCCTTGGAACGGAACATGAACGTCACCCTACTCCATTGCACCCCGAAGTACAGAAGGAAATTCTTCCAATATATGAAAATTTATCAAGGGATGAATTACTGGAGAGATGTTTCGGTGGCCACACACAAAATGCGAATGAAAGTTTCAGTTCCACTATTTGACGATTAGCTCCTAAACACTTGCACTCCGGACTAAAAGTCGTTGAATTGGCATTGTATTTAGCAGCGGGCGTATTCAATGAAGAGGCAACGGCCTTGCCGCAGTGGATACACCGGTTCCCGTGGGATCACCGAAGTTCAGCGCTGTCGGGCGTGGCCGGCGCTTGGATGGGTGACCATCCAGGCGACATGCGCTGTTGCCATTTTTCGGGGTGCACTCAGCCTCGTGATGAGGAGCTACTCGACCGAATAGTAGCGGCTCCGGTCAAAGAAAACCATCATAGTGACCGGGAGAGTGGTGTGTTGATCCCACGCCCCTCCTATCCACATCCTTCTCAGGGGACGACACGGCGGTCGGATGGACCCGATGGGCCACTTGTGGCCTGTAGACGGAGTGGTGGTGGTATTCAATGAAAGAAATTCATCCCTTCTGATGGTCATGAGCGAGGCAGGAATTGTAGTAGGATCACAAAGCTTCAATTATGCCGAACAAATGGATAATCAGCGCGTGAGCCGGCAAAATCGACGTAGTTCGTTGGAATCGTAGGAAGATCATATGAGGAAGAAGGATTACTGTACGGTGCTGGAACCGCAGATTAATCGGTAAGAACTTTGAATTATTGTTAACTTCCTTGAATTTCTAATTTCGGAGAATTTATTTTTCAAAGGCGTTTATCTCGAAATGACTCTTTTCCCATTTGCGTGCAGTCTAACCCAAAAAGTATAGAACCGAACATTATGAAAACTGATAGTATGATTCTTTATAAAATTACGAATTATATGACCCAACTTGTGAGATGATATCACGATTTTCTTAACATAATTAAAGAATCGTGAAAATCTAAGTAAATTGTTCCAAAGCCTGCAACATTTTAAATTTTTATTACTTTCACATGCACTGAGGTTCATATTCTTAAAAAATAAGTTATTAATGTAAAATCAAAATCTTTTTGATTTCAGGTGACTACACTGCACGCATTTGGAGAACTATACTCACAACCTTCAGTGGACATCACAGCGTAACTTCGTTATTTTTGGCTAAAATTATTCAAAATGATTCACAAAAACTGTTGGAAATATGAATGAAATGATGTTAAAATTTGATTCAGTTCTGATTGATTCTTCTCAACTAAACAAAAATCCCAAAAAATCTGTGTCAGCCTCCTCATGTGGGTTGCCCCCTTGAATTTGTCAGTGGGCTCTACACTATTTCCCCTTTATGACCAACTTTCCTTACTGTTTGAAACCTGACGATGGCTGATTGTTAAGACGAAACTAGTCATCAATGATTGTTAAAACACTGGAATGTGGACTATTAAAGGATTTTATATAAAAGTCTTAAACGTTTAAAAACAACTTCGTAAAGCTCTGGAAAACAAAACTTTGAGCTACAGTGGACAAATTAGATCGTAATTCCTACGTCAACTGAGCTGTGTCCAGTGAGTGGGGAGACTGAAGACTCAGAAATAAATAAACAAATAAATACACTAGGATTGGTAGATGTGGCACGGTTGAGTGCTGCAGCGGCCACGCCCCCCTGAGCCGGGCAGAGTCACCGCCACAGCTCCGCCGGGCGCCGGCTGTGATTACGCCGCGGCGCACGTCGCGCGCTTAGCATAATGCGCGCCGCGCGCTGCGTGCTAAAGACCGCTGTCGCGGCAGAGGGGCGTCCCCGGCCGTCGCTTTCTCTCGCCGTCAGTAAGATTACACGTGTCTCGGCACTCGAACGGCGAGCGCATTATCCGTCATCAGCGCGCCCGACAACTAGAATGCAGATTTGCATGCGCCCACTTAATAATGGCGCTCCGAACACACGATAGCTGCGCAGGCCTTGAACTGCAGTAGAGCAAACAGTTTACGCCTTAACCTTATGCAGACGGTGTTAACTAACCGTCGTTCTCCGGCCGCGCCTGCGCGCCGCTCCATCCTCGGAGTTTCTTCGCCACGCGCGCGCTCTGGCCGGTGTGCGGCGCCCGGCCCGAGTCAGCCGGCGCGCCGCCCCGCGCATCTAGTGGCAGGTAGACGTTCACCGGCTCACTCGTACCTATTCTCCACACAGCTAGCTGTGTAAAACCACTCTACAAGAGGTCGACGGCGCCGCTGCGGAGCGCGAGACAGCAGCATTAAGACTTCTCGCAAATCCAAAGTCAATAATCAAAAGCCCAGTAACTATATCACTATTTAAATAAAGGTACCTGGAACGGACCACTCCAGTGCAGTATGTTTACCGCTACAGTTCACTACACCGCTTTAAGCTGGGTCCTAGAAACTTCCGCCAACTATTACCGCAGAAAGAAAACAGGAATATACTGTAGAACGAAATTTTCATTGTGCAGCGGAGTGTGCGCTGATATGAAACTTCCTGGCAGATTAAAACTGTGTGCCGGACTGAGACTCGAACAGGTCCCGAGTTCGAGTCTCGGTCTGTAACGCAGTTTTAGACGGCCAGGAAGCTTCATATCAGCGCACACTCCACTGCACAGTGAAAAATTCATAATGGAAACATCCCCCAAGCTGTGGCTAAGCCATGCCTCCGCGCTATCCTTTCTACCAGGAGTGCTTGTTCTGCGAGTTTCCCAGAAGAGCTTCTGTGAAGATCGGAAGGTAGGAGACGATGTAGCTGTGAGGGCGGATCATAAGTCGTGATTGTGTAGCTCAGCTGGAGCTGGCACGGTAGCTCAGCGTGTTTGGTCAGAGGGCTAGCTGCTCTCTGTAATAAAAAAAAACTGAGTTAATGGATCAACAACGAACTGAAACGGGTGTCTTTCGACGTCCGCCCCGAGAAGATACAACGAACGAAGGCGAACAAAATGAAGCCGTCACGGTAGCTCAGCGTGTTCTGTCAGAGAGCCGGTTTGCCTCTGCAATAAAAAAAACTGAGTGGAAGGATCAACAAAACGAACTTTAACGGATGTCATGTGGCGTCCGCAATGACCAAACAATGATCAACAACGAACAAAATGAGAAAAAAAGGTGCTAGAGCTCTTCCAATCGAAAGGCAAAGGTCCCGAGTTCGAGTCTCGGTCCGGCACACAATTTTAATCTGCCATGAAGTTTCAAACAGGAGTACAGTTTGTAATCAACAGGGAAAGAGTCACATTAAAACGTCAAACTGAATTTACCACGGAAACAAATGAAATTTTTCGGCGTTGACCCTAGGCAGGTTCATCACTTTTACTCGACGCCGTCTCCAGCTACCTCACGACTCTGAGCTTTGCTCTGAGGCCCGTTCTTATCGAGCAAGTCTAGGTTCACTAGTGCTGTGAAAACACTGCAGAGTGTCAAAGCAGAATTCGACAGGTGTGCACGGGAACGCTTCTCCGAATGCTCTGAAGGGTTTCCGCACGGGGACAGTGACATCGTTGATTACGAAGGATCGCTAGCTTCAAAAAAATGGTTCAAATGGCTCTGAGGACTATGGGACTTAACATTTGTGGTCATCAGTCCCCTAGAACTTAGAACTACTTAAACCTAACTAACCTAAGGACATCACACACATCCTTGCCCGAGGCAGGATTCGAACCTACGACCGTAGCCGCCACGCGGTTCCAGACTGTAGCGCCTAGAACCGCACGGCCACACCGGCCGGCGACCGCTAGCCGTGATAGGCGCTGTAAAAGGCGAACTCCGCCCCAGAGGGCCCAAGGCTCGGCTCCTCAACCGTAAGATGGCTCCCAGCCGTCTGTTCGACGTCCGGGTCTCCAAAACGGCTGCATCACATTATTTCACATGTAGGGCCTTTAGCCAGTCACACTCGTTTCCAAAATATAAGCGTTCTCAATGGCCATTCGCTGGCCGTGCTTACAGCACTTTTGCAATTTGCTGCCTGCTGCCAAGACTTCGAGAACTTTTACTGCAGTGGATGTTGGAAACTCTCTCTATAAGCCAGTCATGCAGGCTCCCGCCCACAGCCTATGTAGGGGGATTAGGGGAGGTCCACTCCATCTTTTTCGGGTCCAAAAAGGACCCCTTCCGCTTACAGTCGGAAATTGGCCATGGCGACTCCAGTAACGGACAGGCTAGCCCAAATGTGTGCCCACGAAATAACGTATTACACTTGTGCCGTATTGTGACCACTAGTTTCCGTTTGCAAGGGGAAGACTTTTTTCCCCTAAAGATAATGGGCCGGTCTTTCCCTAGTCATCCTAAAGCGGTGGTGGTCGCATCCGGGTAGTCTGATTTCAAGGGCATTAATTGCCGCATGACGGGCAGTGTTTTCCAACAGCAACTGCAGAGACAGACGGGATAGACCTCACAGCAACCAACACCTTACAGAACGGCCGTAACCGAGAGTAGGAAATGACCAATGAAAATGCTTATCCTCTGCAACTGAAAGGCAAGAATGTTAAATAATTTCGTTGGTCTGTTTGGACCTCCTGATAGCTGAGAGCCTGCCAGCAGCCCTCGTCGGTTGGCAAGTGTTGAGGTCAGTAGCACAGAGTTTGTATTTTAAAGCGGTTTAGCATTTTGTGACTCTGAAGCTAGCGATCTTTCCTCATCCGAGGGGTTACTCTTCCAGTGCGGAAAGCCCATGAAATATTCCAAAGCGCGTTCCTAAGTTGGGTGTCAAATTCTGCTTGGACACTTCCCTCGGCAAGGATTGGAGGTTAGTGAGATGATGATGATGATGATGACTTGGGTTGAAGGGCGCTCGACATCATGGTCATCAGCGCCCTGACAAAAAGTCGACATGCAAATCTCATGGGTGGGGACGAATGCTGTCCCCACATGCGGAGCAGTTCACAACGTATTAAAGTCTGCTGCCCTTCCCTAGCCGGCTTGAGTGACCGAGCGGTTCTAGGCGCTGCAGTCTGGAACTGCGCGACTGCTACGGTCACAGGTTCGAATCCTGCTTCCGGCATCGGTGTGTGTGTTACATTTAGATTAGTTAGGATTAAGTAGTTCTAAGTTCTAGGGGACTGACGACCTCAGAAGTTAAGTCCCATAGTGCTCAGAGCCATTTGAACCATTTTTTTTTGCCCTCCCTACCAGTTTAGGGATGAGGCTTGACCACAAAATTTCACCACTCTTGTAACACTGGTATCTGTATAGAGAGCGTAGCGTTATCCGGAAGAAAGAGCCCTCAGCCTAGAGTGTGGAGCCATTATCTGACTGCAAGTGGCGCTGGGGAAAAATTAAGGACCTCGCTAGTATTCACTGGTGGCAATTTTTCAGCGTGGCGTTTGTATTTGTCTCTTTACTGTTGACTTTGCTTTGTATTCCTGTTTGTTTTGTGCAGCTAGGAGACTTCTGGATGCGCAGCATAGAACGGTGAACATTCCAGTACAGTGTTCGGCCCTCGAACATTTTCCCCAAACTAATTAGGTAGCAACAGGGTTTTTAATCACTGACTTTGAAGTGGTGAGAAGTTCAAGCCTGTTCCGCGGATCAAAACGAGCCTGGCGACCCTTATGTATGCTGCTTTGACAGTGTAGCAGAGCAGACAATTAATGGACGTCCGCCCGTAAACGTTTGCGAGTTATCCGTTGAGCAGTGCGTCGAGTAATTTGTCTCCCTAAAGTCATCGTCCTCACAAGGGACGAGTTTGTGTTTCTCATCGTGGAGCACGCCAAACGCGGTTGGAGCACGCTCAGAAATAAGCTCTTACATCACACGGGACGTAACGTAGCTTCTCATCGTGCTTCGCGACCTCTAGCCGACACCTGACAACCACACCTCAACATTTTACGTAAACCGAGGCACGTAAAATTGCTATGTTATCTCTATTAAAACGCGCATTGGCTCCCATATCCATATGGCAGCCACGTTGTTCTGTCTGTAGTATAATATGCATGAAAACTTCATTATCTCTGAACATGATACAAGGCAAAACGGAAAGTTCCATGCCGAGAAGCTAAGGTCATAAGCTTTTAAAAATTTTCATTACAGATAGTGCGACAAAAATTTACAATAGCCTTCCATAGAACATAAAAATTATTTCATCGTGCTCACACGTTAGTAAAGCCCTAAAGTCATTCTTATCAATCACTGCTTATATTCAGTAGTAGAATTATTACAACATGTGAATTACAAGATTTTAAATAAGACTGTGTGTGTATTGAAAGCTGTCTTGTAGGTAATGCCACACAAACATGAGTTTATTGTAACATTAAAATTAAATTTTCACTGTTGAGAGACAAGGAGACAGAGCGCATACACAGGTACTCAGTGTTTGTAAAGGAAAGAGGTACCCCAAAATCTTGAAATTATACTGAATAAACAGATAAATATTGACTGTGAGTGATCACACAGGGACAGACAACGGTTTTGCTATTCACTGGTCCATGCTCCTTGACATATTCACCACTGGCGGTTAGAACAAAACTATACCTCTGTTGTAGCCTACATGCTTTTGACTTACAAGGGTAATAATCGTTACTACATTTTACATTATTATTACATATATTATTAATTTTACATATGTAAATTGAACTAGTGCAATCTTGGAAAATATATTACATGCAACTGGTTGAAAAGAAATACCTCTGTAGTGAAACTTCCTGGCAGATTAAAACTGTGTGCCGGACCGAGACTCGAACTCGGGACCTTTGCCTTTCGCGGGCACGTGTTCTACCATCTGAGCTAAACAAGCAAGACTCACAACCCGTCCCAACAACTTCAATTCTGCCTACCTTCATCTGTAGTTATTAACATTTTGTTTATTGCCATTGTGTTGTAGTTGATGTATGAAGGCCACTTTCCTGGGAGTTTTACTATTTCCAACTTTTCTCAAAGATTAATTTTGGCCTTTCTCTCTCTCTCTCTCTCTCTCTCTCTCTCTCTCTCTCTCTCTCTCTCGAGCTTATGTATTGGTTCTGGACTATTCAGAAGCTGATCAAAGTATTTTGCAAGTATTTGGAAGTTTTCAGTGTTACGCACGCCAAATAGGTGAGCCTCGTCCTGCTCCCTTGTGTCATCAGACTTACATTTGAAGTACATCTAAATAACTCTATAAATCTCGCTTTCTCTTGAAAGACATGCTGGAAAAGGTTTTATTTAGCAGAGCATCTATAAAAAAACTTTCATACTAAATTTCCTCGTATACTCGCCTGTTTTACCACCATCTGGCCATATCTAGCCTTTTAAGTTAGAAGGGTAGTAATCATAACAAATTTGACTATAGTAATTTTACGTATATAATCCAAACTAATTAGCCGTACTGAAATTTTACAGTTGATAGTTTAACATGTTGGTGTTGTTGTTGTCTTCAGTCCTGAGAGTGGTTTGATGCAGCTCTCCATGCTACTCTATCCTGTGCAAGCTTCTTCATCTCCCAGTACTTACTGAATCTGCTTAGTGTATTCATCTCTTGGTCTCACACCACGATTTTTACCCTCCACGCTGCCCTCCAATGCTACATTTGTGATCCCTTGATGCCTCAGAACATGTCCTACCAACCGGTCTCTTCTTCTCGTCAAGTTGTGCCACAGACTCCTCTTCTCCCCAATTCTATTCAATACCTCCTCATTAGTTATGTGATCTACCCATCTAATCTTCAGCATTCTTCTGTAGCACCACATTTCGAAAGCTTCCATTCTCTTCTTGTCTAAACTATTTATAGTCCATGTTTCACTTCCATACATGGCTACACTCCATACAAATACTTTCAGAAACGACTTCCTCACACTTAAATCTATACTCGATGTTAACAAATTTCTGTTCTTCAGAAACGCTTTCCTTGCCATTGCCAGTCTACATTTTATATCCTCTCTACTTCGACCATCATCAGGTATTTTGCTCCCCAAATAGCAAAACTCCATTACTACTTTAAGTGTCTCATTTCCTAATCTAATTCCCTCAGCATCATCCGACTTAATTCGACTACATTCCATTATCCTCGTTTTGCTTTTGTTGATGTTCATCTTATATCCTCCTTTCAAGACACTGTCCATTCCGTTCAACAGCTCTTCCAAGTCCTTTGCTGTCTCTGACAGAATTAGAATGTCATCGGCGAACCTCAAAGTTTTTATTTTTTCTCCATGGACTTTAATACCTACTCCGAATTTTTCTGTTGTTTCCTTTACTGCTTGCTCAATATACAGATTGAATAACATTGCGAGTGATAAAACAAAATTGTGAAATGACGTGAAGATGAAAGAAAGTAGCGAGATTCGATCCAGAGACCTCGCTCTTATGAAACTAAGGGCTTATTCGTATTTTTTTTTTTTTTCCTTTTTTCCACCACCAAGCGTAGCAGCAAACCAACGTCTCGAAGCTGAGGGCGCGGCAATTCGCCACACTCAGTGGGACTATCGATGCATAGTTTTTCAGAGAAGAACATTGCAATCAACAGAAAATAACCGATACTATGAGCGGAAAATGCGTAAATGAACTGCTCATTGCAGAAACACCCGAGCTCCGGGGTGGGTTAAGAAAGACACTACAAAGAAAATTAGAGAAAAATTTTCTGCATAGGTGACTGCGAAGAGCTGCACCGCGTCCTTCATTAAGAAAGTGCCAAGAATCACCGATATTTTTCTCGCCGTCAGTAAACAAGTAATGAAGTGTGTGTCGAGAAATCCACTTCACGGAGTTCGCCTTCGTTTGCGGGAAATACCCCAAGTCTGGAAAGAGGAGCAGGTGAGGGAGATCCTGATGAAGAGACGTACGGGCGATTAATGTCAGCCGCGCTGGATTAGCCGAGCGGTCTGAGGCGCTGCAGTCATGGACTGCGCGGCTGGTCCCGGCGGAGGTTCGAGTCCTCCCTCGGGCATGGGTGTGTGTGTTTGTCCTTAGGATAATTTAGGTTAAGTAGTGTGTAAGCTTAGGGACTGATGACCTTAGCAGTTAAGTCCCATAAGATTTCACACACATTTGAACATTTGATTAATGTCACCTTCCGTCACAGCAAGAAGCAGACACCATGCGATGCTCGTCCGTGTCCACATCACTGGCAACACAACGGGGTGTCTGCAAGTGAACCCCGCGAAGGCGCGACCAGCGTATTTGTTCGCCATTGACCGTAAGGTACATTGCACACCGGATGTCGGTGGCAAGTAGGGAGCGCACACCGACCGCCAAATGGCACGCCAGTCGACGTGGAGACGCTCCCCTCAAGCACATTCGGCGGTCTGTGCTTCTGAAGAAAGCCGTAGATCGCCTTCGTGGACGTAAAACGCGTTGGCAGTATCGCAGTAAGGGCATGGCTCAGTTCGAAGAAAAAATAGCGAAAGTAAAAGGAGGGCGGCGGAACGTCCGAAAGCCGAGAGAGAGCGTGGTGCAAGGGCCTGCAGCAATTGGCTGGCGAGTCGCGTAGGACGACGGCGCCTCAGCAACATCTGAGAGCTGACGAAAAGGGCTATCGCTCTGCCAGGGCACGATACAGGGATGAACCGTGATTTTATCCATACTGCATCAGAGGTCGTGGTTGTGAATGTCAATGTTAAAAAATATATCGGCTCAACGACTCGTTTATAGTGTAAAACACGTTGGCGCGTTTCGGTAGTCAAGCTTCCATCATCAGAATAATAAAAAGTAAAAGAACCTGTTAAAACTCACTAAAATGGAACATGCACCAGGCACAATAAAAGTAGCCACGATGTTTTAATTTCATTATCAATTTTATTGTGCCTGGTGCATGTTCCATGTTACTTTTTATTATTCTGATGATGGAAACTCGGCTTTCGAAACGCGTCAATCTTAGTGTTTACACTATAAACAAGTGGTTGAGCCGATATATTTTTTAACAGGGCTGAACCGCCTCTGGGACGCGCTGTTGGGATAGTAAGGGTTCCCTATAACGGGAAGGAAAGTGAAACAGCGATGTTCAGTGCACTTGAATGGGAAATTTAAGAAAAGAGGCCAAGTTGCTCTTGCAAAACTATGTTGGGTAAATTTACAGAAGCGAGAGTCGAAAACGAACCACCATCAAAATGGCTCTAAGCACTATGGGACTTGACATCTGAGGTCATCAGTCCCCTAGAACAACTAACCTAAGCACATCACACACATCCATGCCCGAGGCAGGATTCGAACTTGCGACCGTAGCGGTCGCGCGGTTCCAGAATAAAGCGCCTAGAACCGCTCGGCCACACCTGCCGGCGAACCACCATTATAATCTCACGTAGCAACCATGAGAACAACATAAGAGAAAATAGGCGTGAACACATATGTTTTCTTTGTTCATAATATTTATTTCGAATTTAACATTTTCATATAACACCACATAACAGAAAAGACATAAAACAAACTCATTTCGTAAATAATCATGCACTTCTACAACACATTCACATTACAGTCTTCAATACGGAAATCTGGTCTGCTCAGACATTATGACCACTGTCAAGCGAGCGACTGACTGAGCTGCGGACACGTGACACGGTGAGGAAAGTACGATAGCGGGGCAGAGACGAATGTGAAATCACGCTAAAACAGCGATGATACAGACGCAGTCCGCTGACGCAACTGACTCTGAGAAAGGGCGGGCTGTTACTGTACGGGGCACGGGAAGGAGCACCTCGAAAACGGAGGAGCTGGTTGCCTGTCCGCGTGCTACTGTCGTGAGTGACAATGAAGGACGGTCACCGCAAGTAGGCGATAACATTCTCAACGTCCACAGCTGATCGCAGCGTGCAGATCTGTGTCGGATCTGACGATAGAGAACAGTGCCGGTGCGGGCACAAGTGCATCGGAGTACGCCGTTCAGCGCTCACTGTCGAACGTGCATCTCCACAGCAGATGTTTATCCACGTTGGCCCAACGACGTCGTCAATTACGATTGTAGTGCGCACGAGACCATCGAGATTGGACCGTGGATCAACAGAGCCGTAAAGTCTGGTTGTGTGAATTACATTCTTATGTACTCCAGGTCGATAGTCGTGACCACGTATGAGACCATCCAGGTGAACGGTTGCTCGAAACATGTCCGTGCCACGGACCCAGACCGGTGGGGCAATGAATATGCTGTTGGATAGGTTCACTTGTGCCTCTATAGCACCTCTTGGAATAGTCGAAGGTATCATAACGGCTACGGCTTCGAGCGCATTGTTGGAGACGATCTGGATTCCTTCTTGCTTCGTGTCTCCCCCAATTCCCCAATGGAAATGACATCCTTCAGAAGGGTACCTGTCACAAGGCCAAGGTCGTGCTGCTACAGTTGTCTGAGGAACATGACTGTCAACTGGGGCTAATATTTTGGTTACCAATTTCGCCTGACCCGAACTCGATCGAACATATATTTGACGCTGTGGGACGCCAGGTCTGCGCCCACAATCGACCGGCATGTAATCTGCGCGAGTTACGTGATCTGTGCGTAGACACCTGCTACCACTTTCCTCCGGAAATCTAACAAACACCTGCTGAATCCATGGGACGCTGCTGTACTGCGTTCCAAATGAGGACCAACAGGCTGCTATATGAGTGGTCTTCGTGGTTTGGCTCGTCAGTATACGATGTACGTAGAGTCTGTTCTGCCCGGAATAGCTATAAGAATTCGAGGGTGTGGCAGCAGAGGTTAGCAACGGCGTCGGCGCCCTTGGAGCGCAGTCCTATGACGAAAGCGCGTGCGCCCCTAACCCAGATCACTGGTTGCAGCGTGCCACTGCGCTAACGATCGGCAGAGGCGGCACAGTGTGTGAACGTGCCGCTCCCGTAAACACCTCGCTAAAAGCACCTGCCGGCAGGCGCTTGTTAACCTGCTGAGCGTCGTCACCTACCCGCGTACTTTCAGGTCGCTCTCAATAGTCGACATCGAAGCTCCAGCCCGCTGCCGTGTCACACATGAACACGATAAATAGAAGAAGAAAATAAAAAAAAAACAATAGAGTGCCCACTACTTTTCTTGTTTCTCTCACACAGCCCTCAAACATCCGTTAAAAGAGGTCATGGTTCGGCCGACGCTGTATGTTATTTGAATAAAATAGATATGAGTATTGTCACCCGTCACTACATTCCGCAGTGCGATCTATAGCCAACTGAGTCAAAAATGCAACTAGAAATGCCTCGGCTTTTGCTTTTTTTTATTTATGAATGTATGGAAGCTCTTCTGTCTGGATGTACAGTGCCAGAAAAAAGTGCAACACCCTCATAGGCAAGTGAGTAGACAGGCAGTTCATCATCGTAGGAGTACATCATAACAAATTCACACCAAATTAAATACACGTCACAGTAGAGGGTGCCTAAACAGTCCGCTAGAACTTAGAACTACTTAAACCTAACTAACCTAGGGACATCACACACATCCATGCCAGAGGCAGGATTCGAACCTGCGACCGTAGGAGGCTCGCGGTTCCGGACTGAAGTGCCTAGAACAGCTCGGCCACACCGGCCGGCGTAATGTAATGCATATCACGACGAAACGGCATGGTACGGAGAAGTTAGCGGCAGCAAATGAGAAGTAAGCTGAAATAAGCAGTAAGGGCAAGGCATAGGAATCTGGACTTGTGTGTGAAGATGCGACGGGGCCTCGCGCTTTAGCGTCGAATGGGTGAGGAGCTGCAGGTGTCCGCACAGTGCAAGTGGTGATTACATCGCGAGTCCATTGCGACTTGGAATTTTTTCGCGAGTGAGAACTGACAGAAACTTTAGATTATTCAGAGGGAAGTACGATGATAAACCTTCTGAAATGAACTGTTTGATGACGTATTCCTGTTCTGGGGAAGGACACTTCGAGTTCGCTTTTGTGAATTTGGCTGTTAGCTAAAGCTTGCTGAGGTAACTAGAAGCACCACGAAAGCTATGTTTTATTGAACAAATTACTCAACTGCAAAGGTATTCCTTGTGTCGTCCAGCTCATTCGATATAATCAACTCCAGCTATATTAATTTATTCATACAGCAATTAAAAAGTTTTCAAATACCTTAAAACGGCTCTGAGCACTATGGGACTTAACAGCTATAGTCATCAGTCCCCTAGAACTTAGAACTACTTAAACCTAACTAACCTAAGGACAGCACACAACACCCAGCCATCACGAGGCAGAGAAAATCCCTGACCCCGCCCGGGAATCGAACCCGGGAACCCGGGCGTTGGAAGCGAGAACGCTACCGCACGACCACGAGATGCGGGCACCAAATACCTTATAAATTTGTAAGTTTTGTTAGCAAGACTACAACAGATGGGCCACAGTCAATTCGAGTAAATCCGATAGTGCATTTATGTTTCACTCTCAAGATTCTCTCAATCAAAACAGGCTGATAGCCCCCAGCATGCTGCGTCTCTAATGACCGCTGCTGAACTGTCGTGTTCCTTTGTATACTTCCACTTGTAAACATAGTCCTCAGTCACACAAGTCCAGATTCCCATGCCTTGCCCTC
Organism: Schistocerca piceifrons; assembly: GCF_021461385.2. Taxonomy (NCBI): domain Eukaryota; kingdom Metazoa; phylum Arthropoda; class Insecta; order Orthoptera; family Acrididae; genus Schistocerca; species Schistocerca piceifrons. Next base: position 484,799,931 of record NC_060145.1, read on the forward strand.
GCTGCTTATTTCAGCTTGATTCTCATTCGCTGCCGCTAACGTCCTCATGTCAGTATACACATCATGCCATATGCCATGGTTGAAGTGACTCCTGTTCCCCCCCCCCCCCCCTTATGGTTTACGCCTATATTCCAACCGCGTTTACCATCCTGTAATGTTATCAACTGTGTATATAATAGACCAGTTCCTTGGAGCGCAGAAACAACTGCGATGGTAGAGTTATCTTGCAGTATGTTTGCCTTCGTATCCAAAGTGTCACTCATCGCGCACCAGAGTTCCTTACCTCGAACTGATATAATTCTCCTCCCTCGTCACTCCTGAAATCTTGTACATTATGACGGCAACACATTTACGTGCAATTTTCCAAAGAAAGTCGGGTTCAGTCGCGAGTAATTTCTGCACACGAATGCCAGAATATTCATACTTGTAGCGCTGGGCAACATGATCTACAGCATTTTGCTGTGAAATTCAGGCTTTGAAATTTGGAAGCAACTCATTAACTTTATAATTCTTCACACAAGTTAAAATGAAGTGCAGAAAAATATGATGCTCCTAAAGCAAAAGTGAGATTCTAGAATCCGAAAAAAGGGTATAGTGAACCTGAGCTAAAGCTTTTATTCGAGTACAACATCTGTTGGCAATGAGAGGAAAAACTACTTGTCTTCAAAACACGTGAAAAGGAGGAATATGCTGTAAACGATGCATGAACAAAGTAACATTCGCAAAACAAAACATTACAATCACAAAGAAAAACTGTTATCAGCTCTGAAACAAAAATTTAAAGAAACTTATAATTTACACCAAATGTTCACAGAAAAACGCTGAAGTTGTTTTACAAATGAAGTGAAGGGTGTATGGTGGAAATGTTTCTCAAACAGCAGTGGGCAGAAGATCGAATAGAGCAGCAACATCCTTACGATCTGGGTGCGTATTATCTGACTTGCGGAATATCAGTGCATAGTTCGACGATTTTTGTAAAAGTTAAAAATGACACCTTATATGTTTTGTTATAATTAAAACGAATATTAGCGTTCAATATAAAAGTTCTTTGTTGTGAAGACGTAGATGTACACATAAAAATTCATATCGTCAGTGTAAGAGAAGAAGAATTACAGGATGTGTTGAATGGAATGAACAGTCTAATGAGTACATAATATGGATTGAGCGTAAACAGAAGAAAGATGAAAGTAATGACAGTAGCAGAAATGACACTAGCGATAGACTTAACATAGAAACTGGGGACCACGAAGCGGGTGATGTTAAGAAATTCTGCTACCTTGGAAGCAAAGTAACACACCGCTGTGTGAAAATCGGAAAAGATGAGAGCACAGCAATGTGGAGGTTGTCCACAGAATTGGCGAACAAAGAAACACTGACAACAAGACAGGCGGCGATGATAGGACATGTGTTAAGACATCATAGAACAACTTGTATGGTACTAGAGGAAGGTGCAGGGGATAAAAACTGTAGGGGAAGGGAGGGAAAGTCTGAAATACATCCTACAAATAATTGAGGATGTACGGTGCAAAAGCTACTCTGAGATCAAGGGGTTGGTGCGAGAGAGAGATCTGTTGCGGGGCGCATCGAACCATCAAACTGATGGAAAAAGAAAAGACGAATACATCTGCGGGTGGTTAAACAGCGATGCCTGTGATCTGGAATATAAACAGCTAAATGACCAGCGCACAGTGAGCAAAGCGTGTTGGGTGGAGGAAGGGAGCCGAGACGCAATTAATGAACCCGTTACTACAGCCACTGAGATACTGAAGTGGTTATCTGTTATTAGTACAAGCAGTACAAAATTTGTTTGACTATACACATGTTTTGTTTTTCCAGAGTGTGAGAAACGCTGTCAGGAACTACGCAAGTAGCAAAATCCGACAATTATTGCAGGAAAGTGACGTGGAAGCAAATCATATGAAATACAGTATTTTGTAAGTATAATTTGTAAATAATTTGTTTGTTTCCGGGGAGTAACGGGTAAGTAACATTTTGGACTTCCAAATCTGACATGTAGCATATTTTATAAACAGCAGTTTCCGATAAAAATGGCTCAAATGGCTCTGAGCACTATGAGGTCATATCTGAGGTCATCAGTCCCTAGAACTTAGAACTACTTAAACCTAACTCACCTAAGGACATCACAGACATCCACGCCCGAGGCAGTATTCTAACCTGCGACCATAGCAGTCGCGCGGTTCCAGACTGAAGCACCTAGAACCGCTCGGCCACACCGACCGGCTTTCCGGTAAAACATGTATATTCTGGATTACAGTGTAATAACAGATGACAGCAGGAGTGTAAGAATCGCAAAGACTAAACAAGCCTCCAGGAAGAAGAGTATTAACGAACGACCACCTTAATATAGTAACAAGGAAAAAAAGTCATGGTGATATCTATCTGGAGCATATTTAGCTATTATTATTGTAAAGTTACCCGTATGAGGCTGGCGATTCGGTTGCCCAGTATTCGTACGAGGTGAGATGGATTTGTTGTGCGGCTGTACGTCACTGGGCTCAGGCAGAATAGCTTCTTACAGCTCTTCGAGGATCTATAATACTTTACAGTCAAGTATTAAAGCAAATCTCAGTACATCTGCGATCTGAGAAAATGAGACGTATCCAATGACACAACAATATTTCGATATATTGAAAACTAAAGAAGTTAATATTTCACAGTGAATAAACATTTTCACAACGAGCCTCTGGGTTAACAACTTTTAAAGGCTTCATGCAGTTTCAACACATGATATCTCGGATGATAGCATTGCACTACAGCTATCATCTCTAAAAGCTGCATATCTGTATCTATTTTATTTCTTGATTTATTACGTTTCTGATATCTTTTCATGACACAAATGTTTGTCAGAACATTTTATGCTCCACAATTACACAGCAAAAGAATACAGCACGAATAACTCACATTTTGTCATGTTTGTGTATTTATTTAATGAACAGTTTACTGTTTTGCCAGTAACTTTACCTAAACATTAACTGCAACTGCTAATACAAAACCATGGTAATTTAAGAAGTCGTCAGACGCATGTGTCAGCTGACACCACCTCTGTCAAAGAGCGGCAAAAAGCGCTTCTGACAAGCAGGCCTACATGATTATTTACCCAGCATCTAGCAGTAATCTGTTGCCATTTATCATGAGTGCACTTGAGTAAGAATACTGTCCTATTTATTTCTGCGCAATTTTTTTACATTTATTGTGAATGGTCTGAGTGTGAACAAATGTTTATAACATTTCTTCATTTAAATATTGTTGTAATATACTGGTTTAGTCCACAGCGTCGTGAGCTTGAGTCAGATGGTGCTGCAGAATGTAAGAACGATGTATTTTAGGTGTGGACGGTCTTCCGCCAATGAGAAAGCTGAGAGTAGCGAAACACTACAGGAGTGAAGACTGGGACTTTTCGAGTGAAGAGCTCAAGGGAGCGGTTCTGGGACACTTTTACGTTTGTCCTCGAAGAAGGCCGACCTGCCTGTGGTAACGAGTGGTAGGTCATCGACCCTGGGTGGTGAACGGCCGCTGCCGTACTTTAACTTCTACAGGGACTCTACCTCAAGAGAAGTCTGAATGTGCTCCAGAGTAGGACTCGTAAGTTTTTCCGCTTGTGTTAACGGAAAGGAGTGTTGAGTTACTATTCTCTGTATTGCGTGAGTCACTTTGCGAATCATCATGTTCAACTCTGTACTGTTTAGAGCTGATGAATATTCCATGTACTGTGACCACGAAATGGACTTGGTTTTTGCGTTTCTCTGATGACTATTTAGCGTGGAGATATTACTACCATTCTCGTAACGCTCTCAATGTAACTTTACTGCATTTAATAAGGATATTTTCTGTCTGCATTTTAACTGAATATCTCAGGACCACTTCCAGTTTATTTGATACATACTTTTTTTGAATAAATATTATTCAACATACTTCTCTTCAACATACATCTCCGTCGTGCACATCCGTTGCAGAATTTAGAATAGAACCCTCGTTGTTAAATTATTCAGCTATTTGATATATTTCTGTGTATTTTATTGATTCCGGGTATTTTATGAATGGTGAGTGTTACGAATTCGCATTATACCAATGCTTTGCTAATAACTGGAAAATTAACTGTTTTTAAATATCAGTGACGGTAGATGCTGGTTCTTCATGCAACTACCAACCCTTCTTGCAAGTCCTGCATTCACCTCTAAAGTACCACGATTTTTTATTTTTATCTTTCATCTAGAAATTTTTTCAGGCTTTCAGGGTTTAGTTCGCAATTCTAGCCAATGCATAGACTACTTGACTGCACTTTATTATTTGCAGCGAACTAGCCGCAAGGCACAGAAGCAGATGTGCACGGTTCGACCCTACGGTTCGCGCCTACAGAGCCGCGCATAGCCCAGCTACGTAATGGACGAGCAATACCAGTCTACGTCCCATCTTGCTTGTATGGACTGCTGTTTAGGAGAGAAACTACTCAGCAGTAACCGTCAGCTGTATCCGCATTGTAAAGGGTGTGCTCTGAGGAAAGGAGAAAAGAAGAAATTAGAATAAAGAGAAAAGAGGATTTGGGGAAGGGTGGCGGAAACATCCTGCACTGAAAGAAAATGTAACGAACTAATGCCAAAAGAGATTAAAGTGGAAAAGACATTGATTAACAGGATACAGAGAAGAAAAATTAAATTAACTGGACACATCGTTCGATGTAACAGCTTCATAAGAGAAAGTTAGAAGGAAAAACCCTGGGGGAAAAAATAAATACAGTATTTAAACTGACAAACTCTGGGAGGTTGTAGGGGACATCGAAACAAATATTTTTCCCCAATGTCATTTTTTCCTATGAGGAGTATTTAAACCGGTGGAGGCCGTACTACGTAGCACACCACAACGGACGAGCTGCACAGTGGGTTTATCAACAACAATATCCTAATCGCCGTATCCCGCATCATACGACCTTTGCTGCTGTGTACCAACGTCTGCATGAGACCGGGTCATTTAGCAGATTACCTGGACAGGGACGCCATCGCGCGGTAAGAACGCTGCAATTTGAGGAAGCTGTCTTGCAGCATGTGGAGCGGGATCCTTCAATCAGCACTCGTGCAATTGCACGTAACATGGGGACGAGTCACGCGAATGTAAGAAAATTTCTTCGAGAAAAATTGTTACGTGCATTTCACTTACAGCGTGTCCACAACCTGGAACCAGTTGATTATCCACCCAGAGCACAGTTTTCGCAGCGGTACATGGAACAGTGTGAAACGCATCCTACATTTCCATCCTCTGTGTTGTTTACCGATGAAGCAACTTTCGGGCGTGACGGAGTCTTCAACATGCACAATTCGCATGTTTGGAGTGAGGAT